>NW_018128007.1:702310-730695 GCF_001952655.1 Monopterus albus | reverse complement strand
TAAATTCAATTCCCTGCGAATTAATACAGCCTCCTCATCTACAGGATCCTCTATAAATGGACACGCCATTTTGGTCTCTGCACGACGGAAACATGTGCGATCTATGAATGTACTGAAAGATTAAATGAGGTAGGCCTATTTAAACACCTTTCACTTTAAAAAGGAGCGGAGACCCGGAGGAAACTCTGAGTTTCCCGAACAAAACCTGCTCCCAAGCAGGTTAGGTTCACAGAGTAAGTTGCCATAGTAACTGACTCTGAGTTTAGATTACCTCTCTTTTTGTAACGGGTTTAACTTACCCCGCTTTCACGGGTTTAAGTTACCTCAGTGTCTGGAACCGAAAACTCCGAGTTTTCCTCATTTCGGGGTTAACAAACTCAGAGTTTCAACAAAACCTTCTTGAAACGGGCTTGTTTTCCATTTGTTTATGAAAACCAGTGTTTTCTGCATGCTACCTAGACAGCCAGAGGTTGAATGACAACACATGTACACGTCATCACTGGTCATGTTAGGCAGGGGTCCAGAGCAAACTACTGAATTCACCTGTGTATAGACATTTGTGGTTTTTGGACCTCTAGTCTTTAACCTGTCCCAAGTTTCCTGGCTGGCCTCCCTGTGGCTGTATTTGTTTGCCTCTTGTTTGAACCATTTGCCTTGTATGTTATGAACTGTCTCTGACCATGATGTAGCCTGTTCCCTACTCTACTTTAGCTGTATGCTCAGTATGTTGTGTGCTTTACTCCAGTTTGTCAGACTCTTGCTTGACATATAGTTCTACCTGTGTTTAGTTGTATTTTCCTGTACCTGCATTAGTCTTTAACTGAGTCTCATATTATTTTTATTTCTGTACTTACCTAAGCTATCCATATTACCTGCCAGAACCACTTAACCAGTGTCAGTCATGCTGTTTTTTGTTGCCACTTCATATATTAACATTGAGACATAATTCCTGCATGCTCTAGTTTACCTGCATATCTTCCAGTTATCTACCTACTAGTATTCCCACTGTTGTCATTAAAGTGCTGCTCGGTATTCACTGTAACATCCTAGTCTGTGGTCTGCCTTTGGCCATAAGTGTAAAACTTTGTCATTGAACATTGGCAGTGGATGTAAATTTTGAAGTACAGAATTGTCTAATATGGAAGTTCCTTGGATACTTGTACATGAAGTGACTGGCAGCCTCATTCTCTTGTTCCTTTTGTTTAGCTTCTGTACTCTCTCTACTCAGTCTTTTCAAGCCCACTCTTTTTTTTCCCCCCCCTCTTATTTGACAAGTTACATTTCCTACTATTTTTTTGTATCACATCTCGGTGTGTCTCCTCCATCACCATCTGATGCCCTGATGTGCTAATGCCCACATCACGTCTGATCCCAATGACCATAATTACAGGCAGTAACAGTAAAAGCTTAAGGTAGCTGCCTGGCTTTGTGCCAGGAAGGCCCCTCAACAGGTCAGTGTGTGATGTGTGTGTTATTACAAACTGAAAGTAGAGGGTTGAAGAAAAAGTGTAAAATGGCTTCCTGCCTCTATTCCATCCTTTTCACCTGCCTATTAAAGTGTTAATTTGACCCATGCAGGCAGGGATATGTAAAATAGATCCAATATATTTAGTCTGTTTTCCTCTCATATTTTACTTGAATTTCATTGTTTTGTTTTTTTCTGGCTCTGGGCTTCGGGCTCTAATAACCATTAAATAGCGCTATGATAATAAAACAAATCAATATTTCTGGTACTGAAAGCTTTGTGTTCTTAGAGGTGTAGTCCACCAACGCTGAATGAATGAATTCTCTCTGTATGAGGTAAAGGAAGGCACAACTCGATCCACTGTATGAACATTAGAACCATGATGAGGGCAGGGTTCAACATTCACCAAGGCCCAGTGGTCTGCGGCCACAAAACATTACCATGTGGCCATCATAGATGTCACATCGTAGGTGGCCCACTGTGGCTACCAAGTCTTATCAGATATCTACTGCGAATGAGACCCAGTGTCTCTGGGATGGGGGGTTATATACACCATATGTTTTCAAAGAACTTGTTTGCAGGTTTTAGAACTTCCACATTGGCTTCATTTCTCAACCTCTGAGGTTGTCACTTGCTGTTGACCTGTCTGGGGTGGGCCGCGCTTCTCACCCAGTGTCAGCGGCGATTGGCTCCAGCCCATGACCCTGTTAAGGATAAGAGGTATGGATGATGGATGGATGTCTTTTCATTTATTAAAACATCACTGAGGATGGCTGTGTTAGTTGCCTTTTCTGCATTCTGTTTACATATGTTTTGCAAAGCGTCTCACTCACATTTTCTACAGTGATGCATAAAGGTAACTACAGGTGGCAGAAGTTAAACAGTTGCAACACATCTGTCATGGGTCACACGCTACAACTCAAAATTGTTCACACTTGTTGCTAATGATGTGATGGAACCAAAATGAGATCTGAACTCAGAGTGCACAGGTGGCATGAAAGGCTGATATAAGTATGGACTAAAATAATCTTGTCCTTGTCCTCTTCTTCTCTCTGCAACATTTACCTCCGTTGTTGTCTAACCAAGGCTCCTAACATGTGGCCTATTCTATAGTGCTCAAGCTCTACTTTTTAAGTGAACAAATTAGTCATACTTGTGTTCACCTGCGAGGACTAAGTTTGGGTAATTGGTAAATGTCATGTTCCTTCCCTGATTTCCTGCTGGAGACTCTTATTTTGAAAGGACTTCCAGGTTTTCACAATTTCACTCTCCCCAGCTTCCCTACTGCCACTCAGGGGTTGATTCCGCTGACCTGTGGCTTGTGGTCTCCACCCTGCATATACTGTCCTGTTTCTATGACTGTAGATTGTGATGCCCGCCTGCCCAGACGTCTTTGAGCAGCCTTTTCGGGATGGGGTCTAAGAGGCATGTTGATGATCGTCAGTGCTTGATGGGTGTATTTGGGTCCTGGGTTTCTGGGGGGAACCTGACAGTAAATGTGTGTGGCAATTAAATGGCAGTGTCTTCCAAAAGAAACGCAGGGAATGAATTTCTTAATGTGTCTAATGTGGAGAATTGTTTAGTGTCTTGCAAAAAGTGAGTTTTGAAATTGAGTGTAAAGCAGAGAATATGCTTATAGCCAGATAAGTTAGTGGTTTCAATAATTGGACTCCTTTGTCTTAACTTTTGCAAAAAAAACTACAAGTGTTTTCCTGGAGCTACATTCCCTGAGCAGAGCAGCAGTGTTTTTATTTTGACTGGTTTTGTGTATGATCTGAAAACGGTTTGATTTTGGAGGAAGAATCAAAGGTTTACTGAAAAATGGGTTTTGTGTTTGGAAGGTTTCAAGAAATGCCTTAAGAGTTGTGAAAAACTATGCTTACAGAACAAAGTATAGGATTTTCATAGAAAACAAAGCAATGGGACATTTCTATGGGGCCACAGTTTTCCTGTGATGAGCCACAAAAGTGTTAGTGATTTGTGAATATAGTATCGCGTGAAGGCCACACATAAGCATTTGTCAATGTACAAATAAAATCCAGATTTACAAATGTGTAAACAATCTGTGTGCAGTTCTTTAAAATATATTTACAGGTTGTTAGAGGCGCCAGTCACCTGATCTACTAGTCACATTTTCAATCTATGTGGTTACATTCTCACCAGAAAAAATTGTCAAAACTTAGTGGCTTAAAAGAGTCCTTGGATTAAAATGATTGAGTCTGGTCAAAAGCTCTGGGATCAAGATAATCCTGATTATCTCTCACCTGGCTGTTGCTGCATAAAATGGATCTTTCCCCATCTCTGGGCTGTTATCTCATTGGGCTCCCTCCGGCCCTGTCTTGCACAGTGGGGTGTACTGACAGCATTTGGTTTCCATTGACAATGAACAGGCAGCTGTTGCTGGCCCAGAGACTTGGGTATAAGGGGGCTCACATACAGTAATGTTTCCAACACGCACACTGGTGCTGAGTCCTTTAAAAGGAATCTCATATCCATACTGTGATTAGGATCAGCACCAAAATTTAATCACGCTTTTTCCATCAGCCATGAGATCTACCTCTACAAAAAGTTTCATCCCGATCCATTCATTACCTTTTGAGTTATGCTATTAACAAAACACAGACTGGCAGAGAAAAATGAGGTTCAACATCAACAGATTCCTATTTCAACACCCTTCTCCTGACAGCTCCAGCCATGCATCCTGCTCTAAGCAGCTTACTGGGCCTCTCTTAGGTTCTAGTATACCTTTATGTTATCTTCCTCATTTCAAGTGTGTGTGTGGTAATGATGTGTCAAGATGTTTTATTTGTTTGCTTTGCAAAGATGTGCCTGAGAGCCATAATACCTGAATGTTATTAGTATCAAGACCAGAAAACTCCCATTGTCTCCCATCCACAGTGTATCATGCTTATTTTGATGGTTTTTCAGTCCTGCAAAAGAAAGATAATGTCATTGTATGTTTCACTTACACTTATAAATTTAAAGTGTGTGTTAAATCATATCCTAACAGAAATCTTGTCACAGGTACAGTGTGAACCCATATACATGTATTTGAAATAAATATTCTTGATGAGTAACTTTAAAAAGGTTTGTCCAGATCACAGAAGCTCATAGGGGTGTTTTGTTACACCACAGACTCGAGATTGTACAAAATCACTGGCAGATGGGAGTTCAAGGATTCCTAGATCAGACTGAATGACGTTGCTCTGATCACAAATATGGTGTAAAATGCTGCTCTTCTTTAGTGCAACTGATTTTGTCATCATGTACTCATGTACATTTTGCATCATATTCTCAACTCCTAATGAAACAACGTGCATATCTGTTCTCCAACACACTTCACATGACAAATGCTTTACCTGCCTTGTTTTCATTGAGGTCTCGGTTCATTATAATACTGTATAGTCTATGAATCTGTCATGTGACTTATAAATCCTCATAAATACAAGGTAAGAATCAACCCTAACCATTTATACATCTTGTATCATTAAATACTGGTAAACCATGGTAAAATCCAGAAATCCACTTCTATTGGGACTTTATTTATATGATGTTGAATATCACAGCACTGTTGAAAAAAAAGGTACATTAAAATGCATCACTTTTGGATGTACTGGTCAAACAGCAGAGCACTTTTAGTACAACCAAAAACCAGAAAAAAGTTGGGATGGTATGTAAAAATCAAAATTAAAACAGAAACTAGTGACTTGTTAATCATCTGTGTCCTGTATTACATTGAAAACAATAAAGCAGCACATTATTAGATGTGATATGTCATCAATTTTATTCTTTGTTCAAAATAATTCCTAAATCCCATTTAAATAGAAGCTTTTACTACCACTGCCTGTTTAGGAACCTTACAAAGGGTGAGGAAAGTTAAATGTAATCGGTTGATAAACTGCATCCTTCTGCTTTGAGTATGTTGCTTTTGCTGTAAACTGTTTTCAAGAAAATCCTCAAAGCTCATCACAGAGGGTCAGAGTGACTGGTTCAATAGCGATGCAGCACTGAAATATCACGGCAAACATTTAATGGCATGGAAGGAATTAGAATGCAGACTGAAAATGGCAGGAGCTCAGTCACTTGTTTAATATGAGTGGCAGAGAGGAACCTTGTTCTAAGAGGAGCAGTAGATGGCCTCAATAGGCCGAACAATGGTCATTTCCTGAAAGAGCTCAAACTTCTTGTCAGGTTTGATCCAGCTTTAAAAAAAACAAGTTAGGCACATCATAGCTGGTGCAAATTATATCACCTATTAAGGGAAAACCAGTCAAAATGAGCTCATTGCATGTATTAGTGGAAAAATACTTATCACTATGGTGGCTCAATACAACAGTCAAAGGATTTTTCAGTCATTTTAGACTGTACACCAGCCACCAGGAAGAAGTGTCAGTTGACAACGCCCCAGAATTCAAAGAGCACTTTCTTGGTCTCCTGGCTCCACTGGCTTTGGCTTGTCTTCATTAATCTTAAGCAAACTGGAGTTTTCATGACTGCAGGGGTCAGTCTTATGATAATGGCTCACACATGGAGAAAAATGGATGGCAAGCCAGGATGACTGAAAGGAAAATTGTCATGCACTTTATGTTCCATGTGGTACACACACTCTGAATCTAACGGCTGCAGACTCAGCAAAGTAGTCAGATGCCATCAGCTTCTTTGGCATACTCCAGAAGCTGTACAACTAGTTCTCTGCTGCTTCTCAGAGATGGGCTGTTTTAAAGCAGCATGTCTACCTCACACTCAAGTAGTGGAGTGAGGCAAGATGGGAGAGCAGAATCAACAGCACTGAGCTTTTATGTTACCAAACTGACAAAGTTAGAGAGGCTTTGACTGAGCTCGGAGACAAGGCATCTGATCCTGCTGTAAGAATTGAGGCCCAGTCCTTGGCATAAGAAATAGGATCATTTAGATTTCAAATCTGTACAGTGGTCTGGTTTGATAGCCTTTCAAATATCAGAATCAAAATCAGCTTTATTGGCCAGGTGTGTTGGACACACGAGGAACTTGACTCTGGTACAGCGGCTCTCAGTGTGTATGTACATATCAACAAGCAAAGGAATGTGCATTAGGAAAAGAGATATATAGTCAGCCAACATGCAGCTTGATGCTGCTGTCAATCTAACAGACAAAGCAAACGCATCCCTGTTAAAGTATACTGTAGAAACACAGAAGTCTCTGATACATAGTCAAAGGCAAAAGAGTTATGTGAGAAAATGGACATGGAGGCAGTGCTGAAGCAGAAGAACACCAAAAGGCAGTTTGCTATGAGGCAGAATGAGACTAGGAGTGATCCATTAAATACTATACTGTAGAAATAAATGTTGATTAATTATTTGAAAGAAACTTTATTGTTCTTCCATTCAAAACACTGACATTAACATTACATGAGGGATAAGTATGGTTTCATAGGGAAAGCATGTTTTTCTAGTACACAATCTGAACTATTCACAAAAGAGTAAACCTCTGCTAAGTATGTGAACTATACTGTAAATTGCTGAAAACTGAAGGTGTCTTCCTTGAAGCAAATGGAAGTGAAACTGAACACTGCCTTTAAATCGCACATGGTGTGTGGTATTAACCAGCTGTATAATGTCCACTCATCTGCAATGTTTAAATAGGTCTCATTAGTGTGTGAATAAGTGTTATATTGATGGAAAGTGGCTTCTTTATTCCAATGTCTATGTCCACTTCATGAACACTGAAATTTAGGTTTCACTCTGGAAAGCGTCACAGCTGCCGTCTCCTCTCCAGGGGTTCTTCCTCTCTGTACATACAGTTCATAGCTGTCTTACAAGACACCCTTTGCCACAGGAGCAGTACTTTACCAGTACTTTGGTTTATGTGATGCATTTGAGTCAGTGACTGTAACCTCACAGCCTTGGTGCTGCCCACTGCTTAATTCTCTATGTCTGTGTATCAAAGAAGTACTTTGTGGTAAATAAAGTGAATGATGTGGCATATAAGATTATCCACAGATGCTATCCAACAAACCTGTTCATTCTGTGGTGGCCACTAGGAAACCTTTAGCCATTTATTTTGGTACTGTGACCACACCCATTGGTTTTGGAAAGATGTCTGCAGACTTATATGCAATCACTTGAGTTCTGGTTTTAACCTAAAATTTGAGAATTTAGTTTTTGGTGTTCATGGCCATAATGCAGGACATTTACATGGAGAACAACAGTTTTTAATGAACTTAATTATTTTTGAAGGCAAACCCTACTTCCTATCTTTTTGTAATTGCATGGACGTTTACATAAAGACTATCTCTTCTTCTGTTGATGCAAAAGCTTTGAAGATGTGTATGCTTTGTCAAAAATATGTAGCTTTCCCTTTATTTATTTAATCTCTTTTATTCAGTTTTTACCCCGGGCACTGTTGTGTTATGTTTTCCTTATATTGTATCTTTATTATGTGAAATAAAGTTTTAAAAAAAAGAGAAAAATTTAAATTAATATTTAAAGTGTATTCTCACAGACAAAATGCACACTAGATATTTTATACATGATTTGACTTTATACACAACTTTGTGTATAAGTTATTAATGTATGGACAGCCATAATCTAATATGCACATATATTATTGCCAGCTGTTTTCCCTCCTGGTCCAGTCCTCAGGTTGGGCACTGTAAACCACCTGCCCTATGGCTATAGTAGATGTATGTACAGTATGTAGGTGTACTACATACTGTATTAGCTAAATCACAGTAAAACTTGTACTGTTCCACTGACAGCACGGGTTAAACCTTTATTTTAAATCTTTATTAGACTAAATATCATTATGCTACTAGTGCTGCAACAAGCCTAATTAAAACATCATTTACAGAATTTGATGTAAAATCTGCACCAAAACTAACAAAAGAAAGGAATGTAGCATAAAGCCTAACGCCCGATGACCATGGCCAGGGACCGCTTCACTGACCAGCTGCTCCTTTCCAGATGTATGATGCTCCGCACTAAGCAGGTTAAAGTCGGATATACGATTAGAACAGAAACATAGCGCAGATGTACTTTTCCTTTTTAAAATTCAATATAGAGTCTCCGAGGGCGACAAAGAAAAATCTGCCAGCATGACATGATATTAGTGAATTTCATCATGCTTTCTGTTCGTGACCTGCAGGAGGGGGCTGCTGACGCCAGCTCCCAGCAGCTTGATCGGCTCAACCACAATAAAAGGTGGATGGAGTCCTCGTTTCATCCGAACCACACACAGAACTCCTGCTGCAGACTTCAGCTCAGACTCCGGGGGAATCATATCAAAGGTAGGTGACTGCTTTGGTTTAGCTTAACAGGCGTTTCGTAGTTTTAGTGCCTGGAAAAGTTTGCTTATGCTCACTAAAATGAAGGTTACTCATGATGGAGAAAAGTGGTCCTGATGGAATTCATCTTCAGTAGAAGCCGGTGTTGTACTGGTAAATGGATGCACTGTAAATTCACTATACCTGTGCCCTCTGCCTGGCCACCTGTATAACTTTTTAATTGAATGGAGTGTAGGCTAAATATCCACATTTACTGTACTTAGATACTTAGGAATACATCAAAGAGCAAGTTTTAACTCAGTGTATCCAGCTGATCCAACTTTATAGGCCCAGCCTTTGTTTCACACCGATTCAGAGAAGTTATTGTATTTTTTACTCCGTCACACTTTTTCTTCACATTTTACATGTAGGAGAAATGATGCACTGCTAAAAATATCACTGTCTAACAGTAGGCTGTAGCAATATTCAAACTAGCTGCAACATCAAGCGGTTTGGTGAGATTTTAAAGGGTAGCGGGCTCACGCAGCCTGACCTGAAGACTAGAGTCGGGAAACTCAAGTCTCCCGGGCGCAGTAAACGCCACAGAGGAGTGTAGTGGTCGATTGTAGCTATTTACCGGCAGGTATACGGTAAATTCCCTTGTCCAGATGTGGGTATATACCTCTTACAAATGTTATAAAATAATTTTCTGATGGTGGACACTTTCTTTCCTCTCTTGCTTAGATGCAGAGGTGCTTTGGGATGTTCTGCGTGTCGCTCATTTTGTGCGCAGCTCTGTCTGAGACCGTCGGGCTGGTCATTGCGGTAAGCCGCTGCTGTTATTACCGGTAACTGCGACTTCATTTATATTCAGATGCCAGATCATTCGGGGATACAGTAACCTATAATAACAGCAGGGTGTAAAGTGACAATAAACATTCTAATAATGTCTAAATATTATTTGGAGCCAATCCCAGCCAGCAATCGGCGAAGGCAACTGATATCAAAGTACTAATTTGTAGGTATTGTACTAATCATGACAGCAGAGCTTTTTGGGCATTTCTGTTATTTAGGTATAGTGCAAAGGCAGAGATGCAAAGTAACTAAGTATATTTACTGTACTTAAGTGCAATTTTGAGCTATTTGTACTTGATTATTTTTCATATCCTGCTACTTCAAACTTTGACTTCACTACACTTCAGAGAAAAATGTTGTACTCTGTACTCACTAAATTTATTTTAGAATTTTGTTCACTAGTTACTTTTCAGACTCCACTTAATAAAACAAAATGCAGTATAATCACAAGACGTATTGACCCTTGGTATAAAATTCAGAAGGTCCCCAGCTGTATATCAAGTACTTCAAATTATCAGCATATAAAGGAGTTAAAATTAGCGGTACCTGTACCAGGTCCTACATTAAATGTGATGTACACAATAATAATCAAATATGATATACTTGAATGTAAACTGTATTTTGCTTAATTAGTGCTTTTACCAAACGTTTTGGAAAATATGAATTGAAATTTTTCTCTTTTTTTAAACTTTATTTCACATAATAAAGATACAATATAAGGAAAACACAACACAACAGTGCCCGGGGTAAAAACTGAATAAAAGAGATTAAATAAATAAATAAAGGGAAAGCTACATATTTTTGACAAAGCATACACATCTTCAAAGCTTTTGCATCAACAGAAGAAGAGATAGTCTTTATGTAAACGTCCATGCAATTACAAAAAGATAGGAAGTAGGGTTTGCCTTCAAAGATAATAAAGTTACTTAAAAACTGTTGTTCTCCATGTAAACGTCCTGCATTATGACCATGAACACCAAAAAAAAAGTATATCACATTTGATTATTATTGTGTACATCACATTTAATGTAGCAGCGGGTACAGGTACAGCTAATTTTACTTTAATTACATTTTCTGCTAATGCATTTCTACTTTTAATTAAGTAACATTTTGAGTGCAGGATTTTAATTTGACAGAGTATTTTTACACTGTGGTATTGGCATGTTCATTTCCAGCCATTTAATGTTTAATCTTGGGTACCTCTAGATTAGCCTGGCACCCCTCATAACTCCAAATAGTCTGTAATTATTTCAGAATGATAAAACCAGAGAGAGCGACAAAAACAACCCTCAAATCCTACTTGACATGTTTGAGCTAGAATATGAAAGTGGACAGCATGACGAACCGTAATGGAATTAATTAATTGGGATGTCTCCTCCATAGATAGGTAAACAATGGTATATGTACTGATGAAAAGAGATGTGTAACTAAACAAAGTGGGCAAAACCCCCATATTTTAACTGGCATAATGCAGACATAGCAACTTCTCCAGCCTTACAACAATTCTCTCTAATAACAGAAAAAAGGCATTAACAAACATGAAAGGTGTGTGTTTTTTAAACTTACCGTTAAGTCCCACTGAGTAGTGGAAACATCACTCCATTTGAAGTAGCTCCAAGGTTGGTAAATCCAACCAGTGATCGTTGTGTCTTCCCCCACATGGCCACATACAGTCCCAAACAGGTAGCGTAGCACCAACAATAACATCAATTTAATCTAATCTGCTGCTTAACCAGCAACACATCACATGCAACTCAAACTGGCCTCAAACAGTTAAAACAAACAGGTACTGTGCTATGTGAGAATCCAGCCTTGATGAGCTGATCATTCACTGCCATGGGGTCTTCACAGGCTGGTTGCTTGTAAGTTAGACCCGGTCAGATAAAACAGCAAGTCCCTGTACAGGACCATTCCCAGACTTGCAGTAATCTCAGGCCCTATATTTTTCTTCACATCCTCTGGTCACAGTGCAGCAGGAGGGAAAATATATCCACAAAACCAGGCACAGTTGAAAAATCCAGCTTTTAGAATGGCACCGGTGGATGTCAGGCAAGCTCACATGAACATGCAACTGCCTGGAGGTTATGACCATTCAAAGGAATCACATTGTTTGAAAAAAAAAGTTTTGCCAGTGAGAATTTGCAAGACGTGTATAAACTTCTGCAAAGAAGTATTAGAACATTCAGTAGATACATTGTTGTAACTTTGTAGATAAGTTATAAAAAACAAGGAAAAGCATGCCATGGGCTCCTTAACTAAACAATCTAAGTACAAAGTATTTCTTCCACCACTATGCAGGGGGCACCAGAAACTGACAAAGCAACATACCACAACCTATGACTAAAAACATCTTACAGTATATACAGTACTTATAGTTGATAGGTAGTGTACAATGTGTTCGACATTATAAAAGTAACGTTGACTTTCAGATTTCTAAACTTTTGTCTGTAAAGTAAGTAAGTAAGTAAAGATTTATTTATATAGCACCTTTCACAGATAAAATCACAAAGTGCTTCACAAAGTCAGCAATGCAGAATGCAAAACAAACAAAACAACAATATGCAAACAACACCAACAGATAATATATAAAACTAAGATAAAAATTAATTAAAACCAAACTATCAAATCAACTATAAGCCTGACTAAACAAATGTGTCTTCAGCTGCTTCATAAAACCACCAACAGATTTGGCCATGCACAGTGACAGGGGCAACACATTCCACAGTCTAGGAGCCACAGCCTGAAAAGACAGGGCCCCCCCTAGTCTTCAAACGGGTTTTGGGGACCACCATAATGGCCTGAGTTGAGGAATGGAGAACACACTTCGGGAAATATGGGGTTAATAGGTCAGCAATATACTGAGGAGCCTGATCATGAAGTGCCCTAAATGTTAGCACTAAAATTTTAAAGTCAATTCTAAACCTGACTGGTAACCAGTGAAGTGAAAATAAGACAGACATAATATGAGCTCTTCTAGGGGTTCCAGTTAAAAGCCTCGCTGCAGCATTCTGCACAATCTGAAGACGATTTACAGCTGACTTATTGCAACAGATAAGAAGAGAATTACAGTAATCAAGACGTGCAGAGATAAAAGCATGGATAATCATTTCCAAATCAACCTTTGATAACATTTGCCTTAGTTTAGAAATATTCCTCAGGTGATAAAAACAATTTTTTACCACCTGTCTTACGTGGCAATCAAGAGACACAGTCTGATCAAACACAGCACCAAGGTTTCTGAGGCTCGACTGGACAGAGGAGCCCAATGAACCAAGGCGTTGTCTGATTGACGGGATCTTATTATCAGGTGCAATAATTAGCACTTCAGTCTTATTAGGGTTTATGTGAAGATAGTTACTGTTAAACCAGTTCTTGATGGATGACAAGCACTCTAACAATGAAGCTAAAAAATGGAACTCAGAGTCATTAAAAGAGCAATAAATTACTCTGTGTGAGATTCTTAAACAAGTGCAGCAAACTGACTGGAGGTAGACTGTAATAATAGATACATAAAAAGTGGTAAAGAGAACTCATTTATTGACTTTAATAATTCAGCCATAGTCTTTAAACACTGAATGCCTGTATTTTTTATTTGAAGAGACTTAAGACGTGACAAAGTTAAAAGACATTTCAGAAGTAAACACAATGAATAATACAAGAAGTGTGTTTCTGTCTATGACCTACAGGCAAAAGAGAAGCGCGGCTGGACCCTGAACAGTGCTGGCTACCTGTTGGGTCCTCGTAAGTACAGCATTAGTGATCAGCTGTTACCTCAAATGTAAAATCTCACTTCAGTACATCTGGAAATATAATTTTGGTCAACATTATGTATTAGTACACATGCATTTTTACACATTTTTCCATAAACTGTATGTGTCTGTGCGAAGCAAATACAGTAACCTGAACCACACAATACATCAGTATGTTAGTTTTCATACCGCTATCTTGGCTGTACAGTAATGAAATGCTGGCTTCTTGAACAGTTCATTTACACTTCCAGGACTTGTGAAGTGTGCACATTTTAACTATCACTTATTCTTCAGCACTTATTTCCATGCCTGTACTGCTGTTGAGTCCGTTGTCTGTCTCTGCATCATTCTGCCTCTCTGTGCTCAGACAGCAGGTGATTGATCGTGTTGAGTGCTTCAGTTTTGTTCACATCAGCTGACTACAGCCTAGGCAGTGGTCAAAATGTCAGTAGTCCATATCATTTAACAGCAAAATATCCAAATCTGTTTGTATCCACTGAAATAGAGTGCATGGGAGAGGGCTTCTAGGTAGATGAATAAATGATACAACAGTATTACCAAATCTTAGGAATTAATAGATAAATAATTTTAGCAAAGGTCGAGGAGTGAGGCACTCTTCATTAAGATAAAATAAAACACACCCCCACACAACAACAACAGCAAACAAAAGATAATAAATGGAGCTTGAAAGGCTTCAAACCAGCTGAAAAACAGAAATGTTATAAAAAGAGATGAGCCATAGAAAACATTTTGAGCAATTCAGCCTTTAGCACAGTTACTGTCAAAGTTCCAGCAGATAACATAGTAGCAGGTGACAGGGAGATGTGATGTGAAGCCACCGCACATTTGGAAAGTATGATCCACAAATTGCACTTATTCAAAGTGATGTCAGGGAGTAAATGGTGCATTGCATTCTGGGATTTTTAGGGGGAATCATCAGTAAAATGACAATAGTAAGACTGAAAGTAGAGTGTGAGTGGGACTTCTCTCCCCACAAATACTGTCTCTGTGACAGTGATGTGCACTGGCTCCACTGGCTCCAGTGGCTCCAGTGGCTCCAGTGCAGGGGTTTTAGTGTTCACAAGCTAAGAAGCCTTTTATTACAAGGCCAGTGAAGGTAGAGACATGATGGCAGTTTGTGATTAGGTAGTGACAACATTTAGTTTGAAATATTAGTTTAGTTAAGGGTTCACAGAATTGATGTAATGACATGCTCAGGATAACGCTAGCACCAACTACTAATGCCTGGGTTCCCAAACCTTTTCAGCTTGAGACCCAGAAGAGAAATCTGGTCAAAACAAAAATCCCTAATGAATTGCTACAATGTCTGCATTTGTAAACTACTGATAATGAAGACAACAAAACCTGAAATTAAACTGTAGCCTATATAAAATATATTCATTTCATTGTAAACGTACATGCAAATGAAATAAAAGCGTACATACATTTCGAACCATATTATAATGAACTTGGACAAATCAAACATTATTTGGACTGTCTGACAAGAGCATCAAATATTTTGTTAGTCCAACTGTCCAGTAAGCAGCTACATGTGTGGTGTTTTATGCAACATAACATGCCATTCATTTTATTTCAGGCAATGCAGCAGTAAGTAACATTTGAAGACTAGTCCAACCTGATCATATGAACTGATATACGGCGCTCTAATTTACTTCAGTCACACATTAACATTCAGTGTTCAGCTGTGATAGAATCTGTGCTGGTTCCTTCTCCCTCCTCCTTCCCCATGTTTTTCAGAATGTTTACATGGAACAGCCAGTATTTAACACATCATTTAACTGTTGAGCTGCCTATTAATTATTACAGCAAAAAGAACCGATGAATGGTCTATAAGAAATATGCTTCACAACGAGAGAGAGAGAAATTAGCAGCCCATTCCCATTTTTCATAAAAAGGAAAGAATAAATTTCCATGTTTTTCTGACCCATTTACAGTCAAACTATCAGTTTTTGCACTTTCTTTGCAGACATTTAGATTTAACTTAATCATTCTGGCTTCGTTTGTTGTTTCTGCACTGACTGCACTCAGTAGCCACTTAGCTAGGTGTGATTAGACAATGATGGGTCAAGCAGCTCTACAGTAATCAAACAAAGTGCCAGTGACACAGGTCGTGCTCCCTGTGCACTCCACTGATGCTCCTGCCTCTTTGCTTCTGTCTCTACTTTGTTCATCATCACATGTAGCAGCTGTTTATAATCCTTGGCCTACTGTTTACAGATCATTATCTACCTTTGCACACTTAGCATCAGCCAACAAGTCCTTTTTCTCTCTGTCGCTCATTTTCTGCACTGCTGGCCGCAGGTTTTCCATTTCTCCAAGTTTCATTTGTTACCAAATCTGCTTTGCAGATGTGAAGGCAGCAGCTCTGACAGCTGTTAAGGCTTGCACCAGCAGTGTCACTGCAGCCAGCATGTCCTGTATAGGCTGGACAGTGTCTCAGCAGTTTAGGAGGAAAACCTATTGGTCCACTAGGAAAATTTATGAACTTTGCTTGCCAAGATGAGGTTGAGCTGACCAGACCGGTGTACAAAAAAGAGTGCTCCTCTTCTATTTTGATTAGAAAAAATAATTCACATATCATAGTATTGTTATGCATTTTATTATACCAACTATGACCCTAAGTTTGAGAAAGGCAGTGCTAATGTAACCGCTAGCTGTTCCCTTTGTGTGGTGCATGACAACTGTAATGTAAACACAATATAAAGTACTATCAGCTATCTTAATCTTGTTGAGATTTCCTGAATGAGTAAATAAAGCTGAACTAAATAGCTAACTACATTAGAGGCTGGTAATTTAAGTTTTAATGACATTAAGTTTTCCACAAGAGGCAATGTGTGATTATGCTGTGTTGGCATTACAGTTGTCAACTGAGTACCACTGCAGCTACCTGCCATACAGAAACGACATCTTAATGGTTATGCTAGTAGATATGTGTCCTGGCAATAATAATAAAACTACTTAAATACAATCTGTGCATTATACTCTCTCAGTTCTATTGCTGTCATTTTGTCAACAGGACATCTTTAAAAAATCCCAGAATGCAAAGTACTATTTTGCCCCTAACATTACTGTGAAATAGGGTAATTAACAGCATTATGGGGCTGCATTCCATTTAGGTGAGCTGGTTCTGGTGCTCTGGTGTTGTGCATGTCTTCTCACTGACATGGCTTACTGGGACTCTTATTTCATGGTATTTTCATGATCCTCCCTATCTCCTTTAAATCCCAAAATAACGTTTGGGATTGGTTCATTATTTTTCTTCTCTGTTTGTTGTATCTTGTAAAGCACCTTGAGCCAGCGTTAGGCTGAGTAAAGCTGAGTTGAGTTGTGATGTTCACTATTCTTTGACAAATATTTCTGAACACGCTTAAATATAATCCCTAAATCTGAAGTAAAGCCTAACAAAATAGAACATTTTAAATACAGTATCTGATTTTTTTCATTAAACTTATTAAACATTCAGTAATTTCCATCATTATTTAGAAACAGACCAGGCATTTAAAGCTTCTATTTTAAGGTTTGTTCTTAAAATACTTAGCTTATCTAACTATTATTCAACACAACAACAACAACAACAAAAATGAATAAACATATTTCCTAACCTGAGCAGAACTGTAGTAGTAACTGCTAATTGCAAATGACCTTAGCTGCACCATGACTATAATTTTCTCGTTGTACTTGTATACAGAATAGAGCTGTGACTAATCTTGGGTTTACAAAAGAGACAGTCTCGTTCATCTTCTGTGAATTAATGCCGTTCTGTTTCTTTGTCCCTTCCACAGTCTCTACTGTGTCATCTAATTTAGTGTAATTTAAAGATTGCCTCATTACCTTTAGAGGACACATTAAGAGAACACTGGGTTTCCAGATGTGTGTGTGTTTGTGTGTGTACACATGTTCTTACCAATTTGTGGAGTCCAGAGCTGGTACCCTGGAAATGTTGTCCCTGTGTGTGTGTGTGTGTGTGTGTGTGTGTGTGTGTGAGAAGCCCAGGTAAAGGTTGCTCCTGCCTCATCCTGTGTTTCAGGTCGTATTGATCACCTAATTCAGATAAAGGATTCTCCCAGTGCCAGAGGCAGAGACGAGCTGGTCAATCAATGTAAGATAGAAACATACGGCCGCTGCAGGGCCTTGGTGTCAGGCCAGGAATTGCTCTGTCCACACACCTTGCCTCTTAGCTGCTTCTGTCACTCATCAGAGGAGGACATCTGTCATCCTGCTGCTGTCTGCGCATATGAATCCAAATGTTGCATTTCTGTTTGTGCTTTAAGCAAAGGAATTCATGCTGATATGAGCATTTGTTGGGAAAGGAAAGGTGTGGCTCAGTGGGATTGCAGTGGGACAGAAAAACAGATACTTAACACTGTAAGTATCATATAATGGTAATACATGAGAAGCACAAACTGCACCTGGTAATAAATGAGATGCTGTGCTCTGAATACAGTACTTTTAGAATCAGGTAGCTACTCGAGCTACTTGACCAAATCAGTGCAGTGTTCCTCGGCTAATCCAAATGTAAGCCTAAAGTATAAATGTCAGATATACAAGGGTAAATTGGCAGACAAAGAATCAACACAGGCTTGGTAACTGCTGAGGAAAATACACACTCTATTGAACACATTCACCACAGTAAGGTAACTGGTTTTACGACATACACAGGTAATGTAACTGGCTGAGGTAGAAGCATCAGTTCTGACAGGAAATGGATGAGTAACTCAGAGAACAACTTGTGGCCATGTACAGACTGACCACAAACAAGCATTCATATACAGGAAAGTCCAAGCACAGCACAAAGGGAACACAGGACTCGAGTCCACATGGGGCAAACAGGAACGAGCACTGGACGCACTCAGGAGACGTATTCTCAGTGGATGATCAAGCAGAGTGAAAGCTCAAGGCTGGCTTATTGTGCACAATGGGCTGCAGATGTACGTAGTGGGAACTGACCAGGTCAGGTAAAGCTGGAGCCAGCATGGGGCAGACAGGACAGCAGAAGTCTACCAAAATAAAAGTGTGTAACAGGAAGTGCGGGGCATCATGACAATCTCTGTACTGAACACTAGAGCTCACTAGAGACTTGAATCTGGACTGTAGTCAGGTTCCTCAGATTTTCCAAGCTGCTCATAGCTACTCATGCTTCATTCCAAACACAAGTATCAGTTAACATGCCTGTTCTGACTAGTGTTCCAGTCTGTTGCATAGCATAGCGATCATGGAGCACTGAAACCAGGACCACCAGCGATTCTAACACTTTTAAAGTGGTTGTTTGCAAATGCTTAATTGTTGGTGAGCCCATAGGTTGGGGACCATGAAAACTCACTGCCACTTTTTAAGTGCATAGGTTCCATAGGAATAGACTGTGAGCTAATGATGCCCCCACCACCATGGCTAAGCAAACCACTTTCTTTGTCCATTATTTATTTTCATTTATGTCATTGTTATTTTTCTGATGCATCTCCTCGTGTGTTAATACTGCAGTCATATGTTTTATTTTATTTTTTCTGTTGGTTGAATCCCTGCTTTACTGCAATTCCATGAGCCAAGCCCTGCAGTTGGTCTGTACAAGTTTGGAAATTGAACCAAACAAATACAAACCAAACACCATGCTTAAATAACCAAGTGTAGAACACTGTGCTTTCGCTCCTAGCCTGGAGCAGCTGGAAATGAATTTCTTGCAAAGAAAACCTGAAAATCATACTTGTATTAGACTTTTATCAAGTGGAACTGCTGTTTAACTTTACATTATGAATTTGTATTTCAATTGAATTGAACTCAGGGCTGTAACCAGTGAACTCAAATGCTCAGCTGACTGATCTGCTGTTTTTATGACTGTATTGGCTGTGATCACTCCTCATTGTCCAGATGGAATAGATGGACACAGGACACTAGGAGACAAGCCAGGCCTGGCTGGCAAGAGGGACATGGGCCAGGAAGAAGAATTCAGAACAGGTCTGTGTGTCTCACAGAAACAGGGTGTCCCTCTCTCTACTGCTTCAAGTTTGTTCACTAGGTCCCATAAAGCTGATTTGCATTGTTTTTGGTTAACTGTTCTCTGTAATTTACATTACTGTAACATTAAATCTTCAAGATTCTCCTTTGTGTCAAGACACGTGGGTACCTGGAGATATACACTGCTCAAAAAAATAAAGGGAACACAAAAATAAGACATTCAACTATGTTGTGTTCCCTTTATCTTTTTGAGCAGTGTATATTTCACCATGTAATGTTACTAGAGCTCTAGTCAACCCTTAGAGTGTACTGCCAACTTTAAATGACATAACAGGCTGCACTTTGACATTTTGTCTCCACAGGTGTCCTGAGATTAGCAGATGAAGATATCATTCATACTGTGATTGACTTCCTGTCATACCTCAAACTTAAAGGTAAGCTTTTATTTCTGTCTTAAGATATTCTTTAAGCTTTTAACTTGAAGATAGGTTTAGCACTGGCATGCCAACCCTCTGATCAATCATTTGTGGAATTTTCTATGTTAGGAACCAGTTTTCTAAAACAGGCACCTGGTATCTAGCTTCTTTTATATTGCAGAAATAAACTATAGTTTAGGTTTTGAAATTAAAGTGGAAATTCCTGGTGTATCTATAAGATAGTCCATGATTGCCATTTATTTTAACAAATTTTTGAAATCCTTGCTGAGACAAACTTCCTCTGTCTGTGCTATGTATACAGTAAATCACCCTGAGCATCATGGTTGGTGGAATTTTAGTATCATGTTAATGTCAAAGTGTACAAAGTGTATCCTTGTGTGGTCCTGCAGTTGAAAGTGTGGATTGATGTCAGATGTCATTTTTGCATACTGGTTTACACTCAGTAACCATTAATGACAAAGTGAAAACATGTTTTTAGTTAGTTTTTTTTTTCATGTTTGCTAAAAATCAAAAACTGAGTGTTTCCAGGAGCACAGTGGTCTCAGTAACTGTGAGAGAACCTGCTGGAAGGACAAGCATCTCAGCAGTGCTCCATTGATCAGGTGTTTTTGGTGGAGTAGCGAGACAGACGCCACTCTGAGTGAAAATCAGATGACAGCTGCTTGGAGTTTGTCAGCCATCATTAAAAGGACTCTGCATGAGGATAAAGAATCTCTGGTCTGATGAGACAAATTTGGACTCTTTGCACTATGCCACTGAAGTGCAAAAGTGGCAATTTAATGCATTTACAAAATCTTCAATTGTGCAGAAAGACTTTCTGAAGTCATTGAAGCAATATTAAATATATAAAATAGCTGTAAGAAGAGTTATATGAAATTGTGGGCCCATATTCTTTATACATACATAAGTTCAAATTCAGTTTGGCCCTGATTTGTTTTAAACCAAATACTAAAACTAAGAAAATTTTAAGCAGCCTGCTATCGAGCCCCAGAGGCTGAAACATTTATTGTGCCCCACAGTATTCAAGTGTTAACAGTACCAGTCTTACCAGTAGTTGGACCAAAATGCACTATTTGTCCTAGAGGAAGGGTCAAGGGTTCATTTCATAAATGAGCTCAGACATCTGCCCATTGAATCAGTTATAAGACATATTGTGTACAGCTGGAGGATTTCCTCTTATGCTGGGCATTGGTGTAAGGACCAAAAGCTCACCAGAACCGTCGTGAATCTTCTTTGGATATAATGAACATCCTGAGCAGATGGCATGGAAATCTGGCCACCAGTTCTTGATATATGTTTGGATAAAAATGTAACCTGGACAAGCAGACTGATAGTCATATATAGGCCCTGCTAATGGCAGGACAAAATGACAAGTAAAACACACAGTACTTAATAACTTCACAAAGACAGTATTTGGTAAACACTGGTGAATTGTGTTAAAAGCTCTGACTTTGACCTTTGTTGAACCGATAACCCACTTGTCTCATACGTATGTCTATAGTAATGTTCTGTGAGCCCTGAGAACGCCATGTTTGTGTTTGCGGCTACAGAGATGGGAGCCTTGGACAGCCTGCCTTCCTCTGTGACATCAGATGAACTGGCCAGTGTCTAATGTGTCCACCTGCCTGCTGTTCATCCCCCTTCGACCCAAGTCTCCCATGGCCCTAAATCTCAACCTTACTGTAGCTCCATTCACACGTTGACACTGGATTTGTCCTGGTACCCAAGATCACATTCTTTAACTCTTTGTGACAGAAATAGATTTCTTTCAATTGAAATATCAAGATCTTTCTGCTTTTTCTGTAAATAAAACTTTATCTCTACTGAAGGTCAGCGAGTGTCTACTGGCTGTAGGCAGATCTAGGTAATGTGGACCACTGATCAGAATTATTATGATCTAAATATAGTATTTGATTTAAGAGAATGAAGTGAAATAAACAAATGGCACTGAACACACTGGATAACTTGAATTTATTTCTTCCCATCCCACATTCACAGTGTTTACTGAGGGGGGGGGGAAGTAAAATACATGCTTCACTTTGTTTAATATACAGTAAAATGTCTGACTTTCTAGTCAAAAACAGATCAGTGTCAGTTTATCTTTGCTAGAGTTAGCCAAAATATATCAAAATTTCACTTCCTGTTGCCATAAAACATTTGCTAAACTATAACTCATCAGTGGCTTGCAATATAATTTAACCAAACCTGGGGGATTTGTGCACCCAAGGGTCCTAAATGAGTGTGCTGAATTTCATATAACTGTGCCAATAGTGGGCGCTACAGTGGACGCCAATGACTACCTAACTAGATATTTTTGCCATTGTTTCATGTAGGAGGGTCATTCAAAGACACGGTGACACTGCACACTTTGCCTTAATTTGGTGTAAAGTAGTATTTTGATTTAATGTATAGTATTTGATTGAAAGCCAATTAAATCTGATGTTGTGATTTTGACTGTTTTGTGTTTTCAGCTCACCCAATCCAACCCTAACTATAAGCTTTATCAAAAAGGAAAGTCTTAAGTCTTAAAGGTAGAGAGGGTGTCCGCCTCCTGAACTGAGACTGGGAGTTGGTTCCATAGTAGAGGAGCTTGATAGCTAAAGGCTCTGCCTCCCATTCTGCTTCTGTGGACTCTAGGAACCACAAGTAAACCTGCACTCTGAGAGCGAAGTGCTCTGTTAGGATGATAAGGCTCTACGAGGTCTTTAAGATACAATGGAGCCTTGTCATTAAGGGCTTTATATGTTAGGAGAAGGATTTTAAATTCTATTCCGGAATTTACAGGGAGCCAGTGCAGAGAAGCCTTGAAGGGAATGTTCAGCTGGATCCTGTTAGTGGCTTTTCTATGAACTTTATTGTGGAATCAGGCACCTGTTGCTAATTGAGATTACAAAACAGGACAGAATGGCACAACAGTATGCCTAGTTAGGCTATGTGGTTATATTACCTAGTAACCAAAAAAGTGTCAAGAAAGCAAAATGCATTTTAAATGTAAAATTTTTCAAAGTAGTCACTTTTTGCTTTGATAACAACCTTGCACACTCTTGGCATTCAGCCAGCTTCATGAAGTAGTCACCTGGAATGCTTTTCTAACAGCCTGAAAGAAATTCCCATATATGCTGCACATTCTTTTACTTCATGCTGTATTCCAGCTCATCCCAAATGATCTCAGTTGGTTTTTAGGCTGGGTGATTGGGGGGTACAGTTCATCTGATGTAGGACTACATGACTGTCCATCTTGTTCACATAACCCTGGAGGTGTGTTTTGGGCCGCTGCCCTAATGGTACAACAAACCAGCTGGAATGGCATGTCAAGGCAGAATGTTGCAACAACCATGCTGGTTAAGTGACTACATTTTTGTATTTATATATAACCAGAGGAAGACACGGGAAGAAGCAATTCTCTTCTTCTTATTCATTTTCTTCAGTACTGGTTTCTTTCACGCACTTTGACCATGACGTGTCAATTCAGACTTTCTTCTCTGGACAGCTGATGTTGAAATGTGTTGGCTACTTGAACACTGGCACTATTGGACTCTAATCTGAAATGCCAGTAACTCTAATGAATGTATCCTCTGCAGCAGAGGGAACTCTAGCTCTTCTTTTCCTGGGGTGGTCTTCATCAGAGCCAGTTTCATCAGTTTCATGGTTTTTGTGAGTGCACTTAAGACACTTGCAATGTTCTTTAGATTTTCCAGACTGACAGACAGTCTTAAAGTAATGATTGGCTGTCATTTCTCTTTACCTAAATGAGTAATCCATGCCATAAAATGGAGTACTACAGTAGTCCAGTAGGGCTCATTTTTGTATACCAGCATTATGCAGCTTCAGCGATACTTACATGAGGTCCTCCCATGTCAGTCCTTACCCAGCCACTGTAGACACATATCAAAGATTCATCTGATCCTAAATCAGCAGCTAGACACCTTGTCACCATGTGCAGTGTTGCCTATATTTAGAAAGCCAAGTACTGGGTAGTAATATATTACCTAATTTCCCGCTGTTTTAAGTGAAAATTAAAAGCACCACATAATTCTCTTAACTCAGTTCTGTGTGCTTATATTGTGTACCTAAACTCTGACCTTGGAGGTGCGGTAGGAGTAGCTCTTAAAGTTAGCACCTTCATCCCAGGTGTATGTAATGGAGCCGCAGATGTAGAACATGATGATAACGGCTGCTCTATGGATCCCCATCCCAGCAGCAGAGACAGGGGGGCCTAAACACAGAGAAGAGCGACAAACAGAAATGATGAGCTAGGATGTTCACTGAAGATACTGCAGCTAGAACTGAAAATGGATACCCCAAAAACATTATATCTATAATATAAATAGATAGATAGATCATTTACTGTTTTGTAAGCAGCCTGACCGAAGAGTCAGATATGATACACAATGTTGCCACAAAGCTAAACTTATACATTATGTGAAAAATATATCCAGGTTTTCCTCATTCACATGGCAACATTAGACCAGCACAGACAATTTTGTTCACGCTGGGTGGTAGTTTGAAACGATCCACTCAGGCTGTGTAAAAGCTGGTCAAGTGTACAAAATGGAGAGAAAAAATTTATTTGGAAAATGATCCATATACTGTTTCCTGATGTGGCAGTACAGTGACACCAGGACAACAGATAAAAACACAAAGAAAGAGTAGAATCAGCTTCTCTTCTCTTTCCTTGTCCATTTCTGTTCTACAGGTCCAACCCAATTGGACACTGTCTTATGGTTTCTATGCTTGATTGTAAGTATCTGGTTATTTGTGATTTTAGTTGGGCACATTAAAGTTTACATTTATATGTGATGTGTGCTGGGGTAACCCAGGGTACAACTCAGGGCTCAGTCACCTGTAAAACTTCAACAAAGGTAAAAAGAAACATCTCATTGAAATAAACAAAATCTATTTGTGAATACAGTGCATCAAATTGTAGAGGAGGACGCTTTCATGAGCAGGAAAAGCCACACCAGATGGCAGTGTTGTGCCACTTGAGTTGTCTGGAAAACAAAACAAAAAAGTAAATCTTTCATGCTTCTCTTCATTGATTTAAATTATTTCACTGACGTAAAAAAAAAAAAAAAAAAAAAAACAGGACACAATATATTCATATATTAAAAGTCACTACTGGTCACTGTATCCATTCCTCCTCTCTTAGGAGGCTTCAGTATTCAATTCATTTTTTAAAATCTCAAGGCAGTGGATAGCAGAGAGAGAATAGGAAAGAATCAAGGCACAACAACAAAAACTAGCAGCTTTGATATTTTCTGAAAAAAGTTTCCGCGTGTGAGCACCAGCCGATGTCTCCCCTCAGCTGTCGGTTGGACTTGCAGAGCACAGCACAAGGTTTGTCCACACATGGTGAAATAAGATCCAGTGACAGCATGTTGAATAACATGGAGAAAAGTCTGGGGTTTGACTGAATCAGGACATATTACACAATACAAAAAAACACCGAGAGCAAAACAAGTGGCAGAGAAGGACTAAGTCAGACAAAGATAAGTCAAATGAAGTCAAGAATCTTTATTGTCATTATGCATAGTGCAACAAAATTTTTTCCGGCAGCTCTCAGCTTAACAAACAGATATATTATTTACATAACACACAATTGTATAAGTCAATATAAAAATATGAACAAATAAAGAAGGATGTATGGGACCTAATCAGGTCAGCAGCATGTTAGCAGCAAGAGTGTAGTAACATTATAAGGTGCAGCTCAGTGTAAATCTCAGTCTTTAGGAAGAGATGTGAGTCCAGTGTTCTGTGTCTGTCCATAGGGGGGAGGTTGTGCGTGTGACTAGGGGTTAGGAGGGTGATTGATTTCACAGCTCTGGGGAAGAAGCTGTGTCTCAGTCTGTTTGTTTTAGTCTTTATATTCCTGTACCTTTTCCTGGAGGGAAGGGGCATAAACAGACTGTTGCCTGGGTGGGTGGGGTCTGCAGCAATCCGTCCAGCCCTCCTTACCACACTGTCACACTGAGACAGAGGATGGTCTATATGGTTGCTCTGTAGAAGTTTGCGAGCAGCTGAGAGGAGAGACCAACACGTTTCAGCTTCCTGAGGAAGAAAGACACAAAGACTCCATCTTTAAATCAGATAGTTTAACTAAAATGCATCAGGAGGGATACAAATTACACAATCTTTTTTTAAACCTATTTTTCCATGTTGCTCCAGATGGGTAACATGGCATTTCCTTATTTCTGTACACTAAAGTATGTAATTTGAGGTTTTTAGTTTGAAACTCTCAGGATATTTACATGTTTACATGTTTGTAATGAAACTCATGTACTTCTTGTTTACATCCATACTAGATCTGATTAACCTTTCTCTATTAACAGGTTATGTTCCATAGGCCTTTAAGGTTGCAGTAATTAAACCTCTACTCAAAAAGCTACTCTTGACCCAGGTGTCCTAGCTAATTATAGACCAATATCCAATCTCCTATTTATTTCCAAAATCCTTGAAAAAGCTGTTGCAAAGCAGTTGTGACCACTTACACAAGAATGATGCAAAGTGAATAGTGAATGAAGCATTGGCTTCACTTCTAAGCCTCGGAAGTTACCGCGTGTGTTTTCAACGATCTTCCCTTAATGCATCATTACGTTCTTACGTATTGCGTCACCCTTCTGTGACGCCCTTCTCTTGTGTGCGTGCTCGGTTTTCGGCCCTGAAGCACAGATATCATGGTGAGCTTTACTTTTATCTTTTGTTTTCTAAACCGATAGAAGCTGTTGTGGTTTAGTGCTTTATCTTTGTATGTAACTAGGTTCGTAAAGAGCCCGTGGAGCAGTTCCAATAATGTTTAGGGTGTTTGTTACTTTATGCAACGTCTCTTTATGTTAGCTCTCAACCGGAGAGGAAGCACATGGGGTTAGCTTGAAATCAGTGGTGGGAACCCTGCTTGGCTGCTATTTTCGTTTCAGTTTTTTTTTTTTTTTTGTCTTTTTATTTTGTTTGTTTGATTTGATAATTAGGCATTTAGTTGGTTTTGTAGCCCATGGCTGCAGAAGGGGGGTATAGATTGAGGGATGGCGATGACAGAATGTTCTAGAGATAAAGGAAAACGAGGTGCTTATAGTGAAAGACCTAAGGTGGAAGGTTTTGTGGGGGAAATACGGCGAGGAAGATGGATAGTTTGGAAGAGGTTGTGGTTTTGTTCCGAATAAAGGGCCATAAAGAGGGGTGAGGAGGGTTTAGGGCTCTAAATCTTTTAATAGTAACAGCTGCATTGGACGAACAAAGGGATTTAAGGCCAGTTTGGTGTAAAGAGCAGGATCAGTTTGACAGTGCTTAAGTGGTAGGCAAGGTTGACCCTGCTTGCTCTCATTCGTCTTAGCTAACTAGACAGCATGCTAGTTTAGCTTGTCATCTTTGTGGCTGTCACACAGGAAAAAATCAGCCGCTTAGACTTTTGGGAACAATGAGATAAAAGCCAAACAAAAGATGAGTGAAGCAGTACGGAAACGCCACTACAATGGCAAATATTATGTTCAGCCTCGGTTGTCTGGAGTTTGTTTTTCAATCTGTATAAAAGCTTCTAGCGGTTTCTAGGATGACAGGGGCTGGGTTCGACTGGTGCTGCATTCAGGGCTGCTCGGAATAAATACCACTCCACTTGACCACTTCTAAAGCGTCTCGCAGTTTCTTACAGTGTTCCCTTAACCCAGGGGTGGGCAATTATTTTTTCCATGGGGCCACATGAGAAGCAAACATATTGTGGAGGGCCGGGCCAAAAGGCTGAACTCAATTTTGCATAATATTAATTGTATTTCTTTATAAAAAGCAAGGGGCAGCACGGTGGCACAGTGGTTAGTGCCGTTGCCTCACAGCGTGAAGGTTCCGGGTTTGGGACCTTTCTGTGTGGAGTTTGCATGTTCTCCCCGTGCTTGCGTGGGTTCTCTCCGGGTGCTCCGGCTTCCTCCCACTGACCAAAAGACATGCAGCTTAGGTTGATTGGTGTCTCTAAATTGCCCATAGGAGTGCGTGCGTGCGTGTATGTGTGGTTGTTCGTCTATGTGTTAGCCCTGCGATGGATTGGCGACCTGTCCAGGGTGTACCCCGCCTTCGCCCGATTGCCGGCCGGGATTGGCTCCGGCCCCACCCGTGACCCCGTTCAGGATTGTGGGTGTGGTGTATGAATGAATGAATGAATGCTGTAATAATTCTTTAGTATATTACTTGTGTGGTGTAGAAGATAAGTATTTAAGAATGTAATTATGTAAGAATGTTAACACTTATAATTTTTTAGTATATTATTTGTGTGGTGTAGAAGATAATTATTTACTGCTTGCAAACCAATGATGGTAAGATGATGTCATGGGGTAGGACTGGATAAGTCTGACTTCTTCCTACTCCATTCAAGCATGTACTAGGTATAAGCATATTGATATTGGATTATGTGCAAAATTATGTGTGTTGTCATATCAACTGTTTTACATGCTTGAAAGAATAAATCAAATCAAAGTCAGGATTCAAATCTCGCACAAAATGACAAATCTGAACCTGAAGTGATGCTTTTCTAATTTATTCAGACTGATCCACATTGCTAAAAACCTAAACTCATTCTAATGTTATGTACATGACAAAATAGGTGATAAATTACAAATTCTCTGATCTACTGTAGGGACTCAGCTGTGCCGTCCTGTGTACACATCAGTTTGTCAGTTTCGGTTCCTGAC
>NW_018128007.1:699810-702252 GCF_001952655.1 Monopterus albus | reverse complement strand
GCTACAAAGTATTAACTTAAGGGGGCTGAATAATTTTGCACGCCCAATTTTTCAGTTTTTTATTTGTTAAAAAAGTTTGAAATATCCAATAAATTTCGTTCCACTTCATGATTGTGTCCCACTTGTTGTTGATTCTTCACAAAAAATTACAGTTTTATATCTTTATGTTTGAAGCCTGAAATGTGGCAAAAGGTCGCAAAGTTCCAGGGGGCCGAATACTTTCGCAAGGCACTGTAGCTCTTGCCTCCAGTACTACTGTGAGGAACCTTGGAGTCATCTTTGATCAGAATATGTCCTTTAAATCACACATAAACCAAGTCTCTAGATCTGCCTTCTTTCACCTGTGTAATATTGCAAAAATCAGGAGCATCCTGTCTCAAAGTGATGCTGAAAAACTGGTCCATGCATTTGTTACTTTCAGGCTGGACTACTGTAACTCTTTACTATCAGGATGTCCTAATAATTCCCTAAAAAGCCTCCAGTTAATCCAAAATGCTGCAGCCAGAGTACTGACAGGAACTAGCAAGAGAGATCATATCTCCCCCATATTAGCATCTCTCCACTGGCTCCCTATAAAATTCAAAATAGAATTTAAAATCCTTTTCCTAACATACAAAGTCCTTAACGACATCCATCGTACCTTGTAGAGCCTTATCATCCTACCAGAGCACTTTGTTCTCAGAGTGCAGGTTTACTTGTGGTTCATAGAATCAACAGAAGTAGAATGGGAGGCAGAGCCTTTAGCTATCAAGCTCCTCTACTATGGAACCAACTCCCAGTCTCAATTCAGGAGGCAGACACCCTCTCTACCTTTAAGACTTAAGACTTTCCTTTTTGATAAAGCTTATAGTTAGGTTAATATAAGTTTTTTTCAACATAATCCTAGTAGGACAGTGAGGGAGGGTAGAAAGGTACGTAGTATGTTGTGTTATGTCTTCTGATATTTTATGGCATCAGAACAACTAATGTGGCTGAACAGGGATAAGACTGACAGCCATCTTGGTAACTGTAAGCAAACTGGGGGCCTGGGCTGTCCTGTTGCCACTGAGGATATTTAACCATACCAGTGGTTTCTAGTCAACAGGACGGCCTTTTCTTGCACCCATGTAGTGGTGTCTATGAAATTATTGGACATGTATTCTAGGATAAGTTTGGTTTGCTGGACCATCCTTTAGTTATAGGCCTAGGCTGAGGGTCGTCTAATGATGCAGAGCTCCTCTCCTCCCCTCTCTCATCTCCTCCCCCTTTTATTTTCCTCCCCACTGTCGCCAAGTGCTGCTCAAGGAGGATTTGTTGGGTTTTTCCTCGATGATGATAATAATAATAATAAGGTCTTTACCTTACTTTGTAAAGTGTCTTGAGATGAATTTTGTTGTGATTTGGTGCTATACAAATAAAATTTAATTGAATTGAATGTATATTTTATGAGAAAATATTTAAAGAAGGATGACATCGTAACACCATCATGAATAGTTATTTTCAAATGGGATGTAATACTTAATAACAGTGATAGAGAGGTGCTGTTTGTATTTCCAACCACTGATTCAACAGGATACAGTAGAAGAATCAGTTTTTAACTCAAATTCTAAATGTCATGAGTTTTCATGTCTGTGCTGTAACAAGGGATACTCAGGGATTTTCACCCAACCATACATTGACAAAGTTACATTTTAATAAGAACTACAGAACTTTTTAAAATATCAGATTCAATACATACTGTTTTCAGATTATTCACAAGGTATTCTTTGACACATCTGTGAATGACTATGGGTATTTGTACGCCTGTGTTTTAGAGTAACACGGGCCTTGTGGCAGATCAGTTTTACACTAATTTAATGACATAACTATCTGAAAGATATTTTGGGATTAGCTAAATTTCTACTCCCAAGCATTGACAAAAATTGCGATAATACTGAGCCTCTAACCTAAGCTAAATAAACAGGGGGATGCTAACAACAAGGTTTGAATTCTGGCCCATTAAAAGTTACTGTACTGTGATCCAGCTGCAGGAAGAGTAGGTGTTAGCGAGCACTTAGCAAGCTTTTTATCTGAATGGAGGTCTCAATTTTTCCTGCAGCAGGTCTCAAATGAGGTCCTGATCATCAATGACATGAACAAGATTTAAATATATCGAAACTATATATATTAAGGTTACTTTTAATTATTACTTACTACCTGCCAAAACACAACCATCAGGTGAGAGTCACAGAACTGCCCTTCATGTACAAGCCATCGCTGTAGCACCATGATGTCGTAGCAACTTCCGGTTAAAGTATGGTGCCTTAATCCAGATATACAGTAAGTCAAAGTGAAAGTGTTTATTTGTCATATGCACAGTTAGGAAACGTGTTTCCCTGTACAATGAAATTCTTACTTTGCTGTCCACATGAATGCCACAAAAATACAAATGAAATATAAAGTAGATAAACAAGCAACACAAAA
>NW_018128007.1:694036-699524 GCF_001952655.1 Monopterus albus | reverse complement strand
AGGATGGAGGCAGCTTTCCTATGCACCAAGTAATGAGGGGAATGGTGATGTGTGGAAGAAGACAGACTGACAGGAGCACACTGAGCTTTTGTTGGTGCTGTAACACCTTGTGGGTTGTAGAAAAGTCTATACCGACCTGAAGACACTTAGAGTTGGCAATACTTCCAAGCTGTTGTTATACTTTCAGTTAAATCTAGGAATTTGGATGAATTATTAGATTTGACTAAAATGCTAACATCTCAGTGATCCTCTGGCTTTCTGGTATAAGTACTCTCCAAGCTAGAGTGTGAATACCCAAACCGAGCTGCTTGGGGATCTGTCGGTACCCAAGGGTTTGGACAGGTAAAATTTTAGGCTTGATGACTGAGGCACTAAAATGTCTGCTTTGTTTAATGAACAGGGGAAAAACACCATACAAACTCAACTGTGTCGGGCTCAGATCGAGTTTGGACATTATATACTATAAGCTTGTCAGGTCCGGCTTGAGTTCAGATGCCATACTCTCTAGGCATAGGTTGGGTTCGGACAGAAGTATGTAGCCCAATCCATGCCGCACCATTTGGGATAAGCCTGATGACATCATCAAGCTACTTTTACTGACTTTGGAGCACCCCCCTGGGGCCACAGAAGACAGCGTACACCTGTTTTCACAGGCTGAGTAGCACTACTTATGATGAGTAAAATTAACTCAATGCACTAAATCAGTCAAGCTCCCCTTTAAATCCTGTGTAACAGTCATTATGGCTAAGGCTACAGTTATACACGTCATAATAATAATATTAAACATCCTGTCTGCTGACAGTCATCAACTCTTCTCTCTAGTTATCCTTGACCAGATGTACCCTGTAGAAACTCATAAGCATGACTAAGCATTTAACAGTCTAACTAGACATCCTATCTCCACTAAACATTTCTAATACATAAAGTATCTATCCAATATCTATCTGACTAAAAATACCTAACATACCCTTCATACTTTTCGCCCCTGTCCCTCTGACAGCCAGAGTCCGCCGCTGGTAGGTAGGTCGTTCCAGCAGGTTGGTGTAATTTCGACACTGGTTTCAGTCCGTCTGTAAGATTCAGCCACGGTGCGCTTAATTTATCCGTTTCTAAAAGCAGTTCGTAGAACGAGCCTTCTGGAAACAAGGAGTAAATGCTGACTTCTGACACAATTTCTACCAAAACGAGCGCACCATAACTGAAAGACTAACTCCAGAGCAAATAAACTAGTAATGTATGCTATATGTTACCGTTTCACTTCCTACTAAAAATTAATAAACTCGAACAATGAACTCGCCGCGACATTTCGCTAATTTGTTAATGAGCTTTGTAACTAACATAATTTCGATTTGCTAGTTTAGGTTAAACTAACAGCTAAATGCTAGCTAGCTCATTAGTTAGCTTAACATGGTTAATGCAAACGTTAAGACTTGCTAACAAAAGGTCACGTATAGAAAAACATATTTGAAGGAAAAAAAATATTTTTGCTTGAACTATGAGCAATGAAAGTATGGGCGATGGAGGATCTAGTAACGTTACAGGTTTAATTACCAGTTAAATAGGATGGATCCTAATTCTAGTATATTCTCACTTCATGTTAATACAAACCACGTAAACCGCGTTAGGCCTAACCCCATTGAAAATTAATTATTATTGCTGCTTAATAATTGTTATTATTAATGATATTAGTAACATCGTTTAATTAATGTTAAAACCGTCATAGACAGTTAAAGTGAGTATATATATCTAAATCCTAGACTGTCACTGTCATTCTACTCATGTATGAATAAAACAGGTGTTTTCCTCGCTGGAAGGATGAACAGGCCTACAACAAAGCTGAACACAACAGAGAGCAGTCAGGAAGATGTTGACACTGATTCCACTTCAACAAAACATTTTGGTTCTGAGAAGCACCATAATGTCCAGCCAGACCCTGCAGGGCCTCGTCTTTGGACAGGGTTCCCTTCCGATGTCAGCCTGCCTGGAATATTCCCCCATCCTCACCAGGGTATTATCCAGCCAACACTGATGGACACTGTCAACTTAAGGTAAACGCTAACTTTATTTTTTCACTGTTTTCTTACACTAATCATTACTAAGCTTTAAATGAGCTTGCTCTTTTCATTATTTCTCTGCCGGTCATTGCTACAATTACTCACAGACTATGATTTTTTTTGTCCCATCTATAAATAATATGTAATAAATCAGTGCACACAACACTCAGGCAGCAGCTTTTCAGTTTTAGTCACTACTGATCATGGCTTTTTATTTTAAAATAATTTGACTCCATGACTAATTTGATTCAGGATTCAGATTGGATAAAACATTATCATAGTCCAACTCTATTTTCAGTTATAATATCAATTAGTAAACTCTATGCTGTTTTAAAAAGGACATGTAGCGCAGTACACCCTGGTCCTTTGCAAAGTCCCAGGTGCTGTTGGCAGTGTCTTAGCCCGTATTTCAAAGTTCTTTGGTAATCACTTTTAAGTCATTTTGCCCCCTGTGCATTATCCACACTGTATTTTTTATGTTAAATGTTTATAAAAGAGATGCATTAATGCTATTTCTTAAAAAAAAAAGTAAATGTGCCCCTAAATCTTTGTCTGTGCCCTTAAATTTCTTCATTTCAGGGCACAATTGTCTCTAAAAATAAATGTCATTATTTTTGTCAATATTTGATCTTTTTCATCTATGAGGTTGTTTTACATGCCCTTTATGGTCATTTTGCATCGCTTTGTGGCTGTTTTGCATCTCTTTTCACTCTTTTTGCCTATTTGTTGTTAATTGACTTTCCAACCAGAAATGTTAACAATCATTTTCCATAGAGGTTCTGGTCCAGGTGCCCCCTGATTCCTGTGCCCAGTAGGCCTGTTCAGTAATCTATCCATGGACACAGGGACACTGAGAGGCCGAGCATCATAAAATGTACCAGTTTTCAGTGGGAAATTTCAATTATAGAATTATACCAGTGTTTCAGGGGCAGCAACAGTGTAAGATTGAATGACATGAGGGTCTGATCCATGTCTGAGTGCACAGACCTATGTGGAAAGGAAATGATGTGTTTGGAATGATAAATTGACTTCAGACAGTCTTGGTTTCTCCAGTTCTGTGCCTGGACCATCAAGCAGCAGCTATCACAGTTCCATTTCTGCTCCTTGGCTTAATAATGAATGCCTTTTCTACAACATGATGCCGGTGAGTTCAAACATTACATATTAAATAAATGGATTAATAAAAAATGTATTCATTTTTTTTTCTTATGTGTGTTGGTTTGTCTTGTGTGTTTTAGGTGGACTTGCCTGCTCCTGTTACTAATATCCATGTAGCACAGGCCATGGGGCATCAGCAGGTTTGGGAGGGACTGTCTGAAGTCACACCCCACTTCACACAGCCTGTGAGTTTTTACCAGCAAAATCCTGGTGTCTGTGTTCAACCTGTCAAACCTTGCATAGAAGTTGTTGAGGGAGGGTGGTGCCCTGGGGGGCTGTGTTTGTTGATTTGTTCCTGTAGTTGGTGACTGCCTGGATTCCCTGCCACATACTGTGCGTGCTGTTAGTCATATAGTAGCTCTCCAGTTTTTGGAAGTATGCTCTGGTTGCAGCTCTGCTGGACTTCTGTAGCTCACCTGACACATCTGCCCCTCGTTTCCTTGATTACACCAGCTGTTTTCACTCAGTCCTTCACCTTATTTATACCCGCTTCACTTCACACTTCCTTGCTAGTTTGTTTGTTTGCTTCCACGCTGACAACCAGCGCTTCTTCGTTTCATTCGCTATAGTGTTTTCTGTTTTGAATTATCCTAGCCTATTTTCTAGATTATGATTTTGTGTTCTGCCCAGCCATCACGCTACACCTCTCCAGTTCCTCCTGACCACCTCCCCTACGGATTACCTTCTCTGGACCATACGCCTCATTACTCTACCAGTCCCACTAGTCAGGTTGATGCACAGTCCTACAAACTGCTCATCTCACCGTTGTCTTCTCCTCTGCCTTCTCAGTCATCGTTCATTGCCACCAACCTTATTTATACCCGCTTCACTTCACACTTCCTTGCTAGTTTGTTTGTTTGCTTCCACGCTGACAACCAGCGCTTCTTCGTTTCATTCGCTATAGTGTTTTCTGTTTTGAATTATCCTAGCCTATTTTCTAGATTATGATTTTGTGTTCTGCCCAGCCATCACGCTACACCTCTCCAGTTCCTCCTGACCACCTCCCCTACGGATTACCTTCTCTGGACCATACGCCTCATTACTCTACCAGTCCCACTAGTCAGGTTGATGCACAGTCCTACAAACTGCTCATCTCACCGTTGTCTTCTCCTCTGCCTTCTCAGTCATCGTTCATTGCCACCAACCAGCCAGTAAGTGACCCAGTCAGTTCCGCAGCTTGGCCCTTTTCCTCGACCACGGACTAGAGACTCATTTCTGTACTGATCAATACCCTGTTTTCCCAATACTCATAGTCACCTTGTTTGTTGTTGTCACTTGTGTATATGTAGCACTCACGAGGGTGTGTACAGGGTGAGAAAACTAATATTTGTACCAGTTAAGTTCGTTTACTGGAGCAGTTAGGGCCCCTGAGTAAGCAGGTGAGTTGAACAATAACCACCGACCAGAAAAAATACATTTAAAGTTGCTGGCTTGTATTTACAGATTAAACAGAACAGACATTTACACACAGTAGCATTTAGATGTAAATAAAACCCATTCACAATATTGGTTATAGTCCCATCAAAAATGGAAAAAAAAAAGTATAAACCCAAAATATTTCAGCAAAAGACTGAACAAAACTGTATACCACAGTTTAAATTGCCCTTTTGTTGTTTGTTAGTCCTTTGATCGGTCCAAATTGGCAAATTCTAGATCTATCTGGAGTCCACTGCTGTTCTTATATGGGTAAGTAAATAGGTAAATATGGGTAAATCCTACCAGATTGGATGAGATCCAGCGTAATGTCTAGCAGAGAGCGTTTCGCTTCTGGCATATGCACAGTTCATAAGATCCGTCCGTGGGAGGCTTGCCAACTCATTCCACACACGTGTCATCAAACTCTCGCTCCAGCTCACAACCCTTCAACCCAATCTTAAGGCCTACCATAAACAACATAAAATATACATAAATACTTAAAATAAAACTCTAGGTAGCTTAAAACTTAATAAGAAGACCATTCCTCTCTTAATTGGTGCTCGTTAAGATGGCGCCGTCACCGTAATGGTGGCGGAAAACATGTTAGGACATTAACTTTTACAAGTTAGTTTACTATTTCAAAACGTAACTTACAATAGAACCCAATGAATTTACACTGTAACATGTTTTTAACCCAAATAAGTGCACATTTATCTATATGAACCCACCCACTGATCTTCTCTTGTTTGTATTCATAGCCGCTTTTACTACAGGCCTTTATTCAACCTGGGCTCTGTTAACCTGGGTTACACACACACACACACACACACACACACACACACACACACATATATATATAT
>NW_018128007.1:682001-693980 GCF_001952655.1 Monopterus albus | reverse complement strand
ACAATGTGTATACACACACACACACACACACACACACACACACACACACACACACACACACACACACAAAAGCCATGCCCTGGCATTCTTTGATAAGGTGCTCAACAGGTGCACCCAGGTAGATCAGAGGATACATTCTCATCTGATGGTGGTGTCACCAATCTGAGGCAGGAGAGTTACCATTTATTAAAATTACACACATGGAGAAAAAGGACTATTCATGGACCCCACTGATACACAACTCATTCAGAGATATCTCACCTAAAACCTGCAAGGTTTGTGATCCTCTCTTTCACAGTTCCTCCCTTACTCCTGACGATTTCCAGCAGTTTGGTGGGGTGCTTGTCCATCTGCCCCATGAACTTTGTTTTCATGGGAGTAGTTGTAATTTGCATGAACTCAGCAGTGATCTAGAAAATAATAACAGTAGCACATACAGCGATAAGTTTTAGAATTTACAATTAATGACCTATTTTCCAAGAAGAGCCAAAGGTTTGATCAGACTGCTCCAAGATAACCACTAATATTGTCAATATTGACAACCAAGTGAAAACCTTAATAGGCAGCCGTTATGCATATATTTAAGTACCAAAAGTATAAGTACTCACTATGAGAAATGATCTATTTGACATTAATGTACTGTTACACACACCATTGAAATGACTGGCAATGTCTAAAGTAATGAAAGAGCCTGAATCATATATAGTTGCAGATGAATTTATTGGTTATCTTTTCAACTTATCAATGATAAATCAGTTATTAAAGGCTTTCCATTCTCTGCATAGGTGGTGTGTAATGTGTATGGAAGTGGACAGGTTGCGGCCATTGACATCTGTGAACCAACATTCACAACATCACACAACTGTTCTGCACATGCAGGTGGGAACAAACACATGCTCACATTCTGAGTTTCTACTTTCTTTTCAAAATCTGTGGAAAATCTGTGGAGGTGTTGTCAGAATTCTGCGGGTACAGGTTCTATTTGGGCCTGCAAATAGGTAACTGTGGGTGCTGCATTGATGCACCCCCATAATGGCCAGCAGCTGTTCATGAAACTGTTAGGCTATTGAATAATTGATACATGTTTATGCAGCATCTGTGTAGACCTATATAACTGTGGTTAACTATGCCAAGCTTGTTAGGCTGAGTGGATTGAGGAGCACAGCTCTGAGTGATAGCTGTTGAGGTTGTGTTGATACTTGTTAGTGTGTCCACTCAGTTTTATGGTCATTTGTGAGACTGGAGCTACTAGTTGTAGTTGTAGACGGTCATGTGAAAAGTTGTTTCAGATTATATTTTTCTACTACAGAAATTACATCATCATAGAAGCTGTTATTGAATTGTGTAAATAATAATTAGATTATATAATCAAAAATTATAACCAGGTAGACTAAATATCAGATATATCAGGCATCAGGTATTTCTGTCACCCTTTTTTGTTCAAATAATTCTGGTAAAGTTGATCATCATCACTAATTTGATGCTGGATTCAGATGGAAAAAAATGTTATTAAATTCTTACTCTGTTTAAATTGTAAAATTAAGTATAATTGCGGTTTGATAAAGGATGCATTCATGCAGCAGTTTCCCCTTGTCTCTGCAAGGCCTCAAGCACTGTAGGTAACATCTTAGCATGTGTTTCGTTAGTAATCTCTTTTTTTGCCCCTGCGAATTATGCACACTATATTTTTAATGTTAAATGTTTATAAAAGAGTTGTATTCATGTCATTTCTTTTAAAAAAATAACTTTATGAATGAAGGCTTTACAAATTCGCTGTGCAAAGAAAAAGCAGTAATTCCAGTTAGATTTTCTTGACGTAGCACTAGTTAGTGTGCACCAACAAATTTGAAAATAATAAATCTGGAAACCCAGGTCAGTGTTGTAATACTACATATTTTAAAATACATCTGTCAAACTCAAGGCCTGGTGTACAATTACATCCGGCCTGCGAGATCATTTTATATATCTTTTTTTTTTTTTAATGGCCTGGTGATATGAAGCGCCGATAACGCACAAACTACAAATCCCATAATGCAGCGCAACAGCTGCCTTACCGAACAATAGGCTACCTGCGATCATTCCCACATCAATTAAGTCAGATCAATCAAGCGTCTGCTGATGTATACAACCCTAATTTCAAGTCAAGGCTAGCCCCCTAACAATGGCCAAGAGAAAAGTTGATTCTGAAAACAGAGCCTTTCTAAACCGGTGGGAGGCTGAGTATATGTTTACTGACATTGTCGGTAAACCCGTGTGTCTTATTTGTGGAGCTAATGTGGCTGTAATTAAGGAATATAACCTAAGATGGCACTACGAGACAAAACATCAGGACAAGCTGAAAAACGTGAATGCAGAGCAGAAGCTACAGAAGGTAGAGGAGTTGAAGAGGAATCTGACATCACAGCAGACGTTTTCACCAAAGTGAAATCACAGTGAAGCTGCTGTGAAAGCAAGTTTTATTGGGACAGAGGAGAAAATCAGCCCGGACATTTACCAAGGGAGAGTTTCTGAAGAGCTGTATGATGAAAGTGTGCGACGTCTTGTGTCCAGACAAAAAGCAGGTGTTTGTAAATGTCTTAGCAGAAATATGGTTGGTGATTTTAAGTTCAAGTTTATGTATTTTGGAATAATATTGTATCCTGTCTGTTTCGATTCATATTTATGTTCAAAAAACATTTAGTTTTAGTTTGTTCAATACATTTTTATCCTGTTCGGCCTGTGACCTAAGGTGTGCTTTGGGTTTTGGCCCCCTGTGCGATTGAGTTTGACGCCCCTGTATTAAAGGATTTCAGTGAGGAGGCAACAAAACCTGATAAAAACCAGTCAATTTTGTTTTATTCCAAAATGTCAAAATTAAAAAATATACCAGAATTAAAAGCTGTTTCACCCTAAAACACACAGAGATGCAAGATGTTTACCAAAATTAGATATAAAATTTGCAAAGTTATGATCTTATTAGAAAAATTTGTTTAAAACTGAATAAGACTGCCAACTATTTTTGTTGCAACTTTTGATACTTTTGTAAATGCATGGAAAAGCTTAATTTACACAGTCCAACAGACATAACTCAGTGTACTGAGATAGAACACCCTGCATATTTGTACTTCCATAAGTAAGAACATTTAAGAGGGCACACAGAAAATTTTTTAGGCAAATTTGCCCTCAACCTGAAAATAACCCTTGAATATGTAATCCTTATCTCAGATGACCCAGCCTATAGAAAAGAAACTAAACTCCCAACCTAAAGTAACACTCACACAGATAGATGAAGTCCATTTATATTAATGTGTTATAAGAACTCTTAACACAGCTGTAGCAAATAAATGGCTTACCCAAATTTGACCACAAAGTTTTACATTTGTTGAGTGAAGTGGGATTTCTGTAATAATGTTCTGTCCTTTTTTTTATCAGATGTAAGTGTACTGGGGACTCCCAGCCAGGTAGGAGATCAGAGTTTGTTCCATTTCTACCCAGATCTCAGCTGTCCCCGACTCCCGGTTACCCCAGTCCCAACTGCATTTTTACCATAACTGATTGATAGATTGTGATTAATGTATTTAATCATTAATATGCAACTTCCCCAGTACTACCAGGCAGCTTGCCGCCTGTATGAGTCCAACATGCAGCCTCAAGACCCCCTAGGACGGTAAGAACAGAGGAGCTACCATAATGTGGTTGCTGTCTGTACCATACAGACATTAGGGTTAGGTACCAAACTCAGTATGTTTAAGGGTAACAATCGAATTACATCGGTACATGAATCAGTACTTCCAAGTACTGATTCATGTTAAATCAAACAGCTTCAAATTTTCTGTGCAGATTCTCAGTCATCCAGGTCATAGTAACCAGGTCAAATTTTGTTACCTAGGCTTAAACTCAGTACCTCTTTGTTTGACATAATTGGAAAATCAAACAAGTTTGGTTCATCCTTTGGAGCAATTTCCGAACACCTGAAGGTTCCACATTCATCTGCACAAACAATACTATGCAAGCATAAACACCATGGGACAAGGCAGCCATCATCCTGCTGAGGAAGGAGATGCATCTCCAGTAGGAAATTCACAAGCTAGTCAACACTAATTCACATTATAAGCATATAAGGTATTTAACATTAGCTTCACCTTACCAGCTGCAGCATAACATTTTAAGTATACAATAATGCATCATTCTAATAATATGACATACATTAATACATTAATGTGAAATGTGCCATTCTGTGTTATTTTTGCTATTTCAAGTATATTTTTATGCTAATATTTTGTACTTTTGCTTACGGTAGGTAACAATTTGAATGCAGGACTTCTACTTGTAACAGAGTATTTTTACATTGTGGTATTGCTACTTTTACTTAAATAAATGGTTTTTCGTACTTCTTCTACCACTGCCTTTTTTAACAGATGAAATAAAATGGTTCAAAGACTAGAGTGTGCTGGAACTGTCTAAAATGTAAAGTGTAAGTGCTAAGAGTCCAACAACCTCACTATACCCATGTCTGATGGCAGAGCTGGGGCAAATAAATGGGTACATTCTTTGAATTTAGTGTGATGCATTTGTTACTGTTATGTGCATGTTCACATTGACCACAAAATAATTACTTATAATTAAATATTGTTTTGATTAGCTTGGGAATAGGGCAGGGGCTTGAGCCCCTAGAGCACCCTCCTCTGTACGTGCCAGCTTCATAGTCTGTGAGGTGGTTAGTTCGGAGATGGTGAAACAAACTGTCGAGATGTCTTTTTGCCATCTGTTTTTCAAAGCGAAAATGCCTCCATGTGATTGAGGATAACCCATGCAATTACAATAACTTAAAGACATAGGATTTGAAATTTTGACAACGTAGTATCATTGGCCAGGCAATATGAGGCCCATTCACTAATAACTTGTTTGTGTTTGTCTTACAAAAACAATGTGCTGGAAGGCCTCACTGTGGTTTGTCAATCTGTTTTAAAGTTCCATAAAGTACTGGAATGTAAGTAGCAGATTGCTGGGATTCTATACCGAGCTTTATTTAACGTGGACTTGAAGTTAAATATATTCTCCATTTACCCCTGCAGAGCTGCAGGAACTGTGTGTGAATCAGAGCCAAGGAAACCATGCCATTGCAGCAGATCCAAATGCCTCCAACTGTGAGTAGATCATCTTAGAATTACTTTAATCCTCAGTTTTCTTTATAGCAGAATGTAGTGCCATCATTGGAATTTTTGTGATGTTTGTACTTCATTTGTATATGATACTGTAAAAGATTACAATAAATCATAGCTCTTCAAACCACCAACTTGTCCCTCTGAAGTATATTTATTAAAGATTTGCAGCCTCCTTTAAGCCAATAAATAATTAAATTGCCTCTGTTTTTGTTTCCTGACCGCTCCGAGGCCTTGCATATATAAAATAGAATAAAAGCAGCACAGCTTATACGTAAGTGTGTATTTGGTTTATTGCATTATGCATTTTAAGGCTGCCCTGTTCACCTGAACACTTCTGCTCCACCTGGTTCACATATTGAGCAGTGCAGCACATGAAACTGTCACTGAAATTTAACATCTGATGAAAGGTGTAAGATTTGTGGGAATATTTGCTGTGGAACACATGCAGAAGGTGAAATACTCTAGCCAGGTCTAAACAGAGACAAAGGGAGGTGAACAGAAGCAGAGAGAAACACAAAAGATGGATTAAAAAGTCATTTTACCCAATGTCTTTACTGCACCACAACAAGATAAAACGGCAACAATGCAACGGTTTGTGATTTTTCATACAGCTATACCTTTTTGTTTCAGTAGCCTCCTATTTATTTCTCCTGCCTCGTAAAAGCCCCGCTCCAGTGACATATGATTAAAACAGTACTTTCTAGGTAGCACAATTAGATTATTTATCTGTTTAGATCATTTATCTATTTACAGAAATAATTTAGACTTTTTTTTTTTTATTACAAAAAATGTCCTGCTCTTTTATGAGTTGCTAAGTCATGGATGATTTTGGTGAACTGACAGCATCAAGATATGTAATATTGCCTCATTAAAACTATTAAAAGTAGTATTTCAAGTTCAGCAGCAGAAAACCTTTTTGTTTGTGCTCTCCAGACATGTACAACACACATCAAAATAGCCTAATATCAGATTTTATTTAGTGGCACTTTATGCATATCTTGTGATCTAATGCTGGGTTCGTTTATATCTTTGATCTGAATAAATACCATGCTAAATTGAGAAATCTTTGCCCTTGAAAGTAATTTCTGATAGATTCTCTTTCAGTCACATTAATAGTCACTTTTCATAAACCCACAAAAGAGGCAGAAGACTACACACATATACTTCACATTCTTCATGTTATTAAATATAGTTTAATATGTATTTTTGCTGGATTGTCTTTTTCAGCTACTGTGAGTGTTTTGCCAATGGAGTGATGTGCAGCAACTGCGACTGCTCTAACTGCTACAACAATGCCGAGCATGAAGTGAGGCGTTACGAGGCAATTAAGGTTTGCTTTGGTTTGGGTGAAAAATATTTAAAAAATGACAAATGTAATTCTGTGGCAGAGGGGCTTCACACTAAGCCTTTAATATGTCAGAGAATGTTTGAATGGAATAAATGAAGTGACTGATGAATGGAAACGGGCTAAAGAAAGGCTATTCATGCTTTGTGCGTCCACGTCTTCTACGGTCTAGGTCTTTTGTCCTCCTGAGCTACATACATGAGAGGGTCAGAATATTAGGAACACCTCTGAATATAATGTAGCGACAGCTTTCTGTCCTGCAGACATTATGTTCCTCAGGGATTTATTTAGACATACCCACACCAGTGAACAAGGTGATGTCTACAAAAAGATTCACTCTTAGTGACAGCAGAATGTCTTACCTCATTACTGGGCTTCTGTTGGTTATATCCCACAACACTTTTTGGAAAAATGTGTCTAAGAGTATGTCTGTCTACCTTCCTACAGCAAGTACAATGTTTTGTTTCTAATTTTTTGAGCCGAGAATTTTGAATCTGTGAATATTTCCTTGTAGGACTGGTTTTATGCTACTTTATTAAGTTGTGATATTTGTTCAGGCAAAAAGGTGACCATTTACATTTAGGATATCTGGTCAGTCTATCCGAGTAATGCATAGGCTTACTTGGAGATTTGCTTCATTTTCATTGATGTGAATACCAGCTAATGGACTAAGCTGCCTTCATCATGTTCTCTTTCCTCTTCGAACTCAGACTGCATTGAAATTTGCTGCTGTCTCGAACACTGGAATGCTAAAATTGTAAACCGATTACCTGTCCAATGAACAAATATCAGAATAGTCAAATAATTGGGTCCAGCCATAGAAACTGGAATACAGAATGAAAGAAACACTAATGGAATGAGCAGCTCATCCCACTTGCAACTCTTTAAGTATCAGATTTAAAGATGAGAAAATCTAACAACAAAGGGCATCAAATTGGTTGCAGAGTACAACAGCGTGTGGATAGTGACCAGTGTTGGTGAGGCACATAATCATCATCCAGCTGTGGGAAGGTACAGAATTGCTGTGTGTGCTGACTACTAATCAGATATCAATAACAGCTGAAATGCTATTGATGTTTGTTGGCTGCTAGTGTTTGAGCTGCAGTAGTAGTAGTAAGATATGGTGACCAGGGCTGACAACATTGATCTTGTCTAATGAAGTTTTAGCCAGGGTGATGGGTGTCACACTATTAGTGGATGTGATTCAGCAGCACTGCTACTCGAAAACACTGGTGGGAACACATGTTCTTCCTTCACTTTCTGTAGCTCTCTCTCTCTGTGACACTCTGTGTTCTAGACACACTTGTTTTTTTCTATGCACAGTTTCAAGTCTCAGAAAAAGTCTACAACTTCATCCAACATGAAATGTCTTTGCATAGATTTTGTTCCAAATCTATCCATGAGTTGTTGTAATTGTCTTTCTGAGTCAATTTGACTGGGTGAATATTTATGCAGCCTTTTATTTCACATTTATAAAAACAACCTGTTTTATGTAGCGTTTCTTTGTAATTTTTTTGTCAAAAAAGCCAAATTATATTGGCCGTGATTGATTTATAAAATCAAATGATCTATACTGCTTATCCTGAATAGGATTGTGGGGGGGCTGGAGCCAATCCCGGCTGACATTGGGTGAGAGGTAGGGTCCACACTGGACAGGGCATCAGTCTGTCACAGGGCTGACATGTAGACAAACAATCACACACACACACACACACACACACACACACACTCACTCACTGCTACGGGCAATGTAGAGTCACCAGTCAACCTAAGCTGCATGTGTTTGGACTGTGGGAGGAAGCCAGAGTACCCAGAGAGAACATGCAAATTCCATACAGAATGGTCCCGCGTCGGGTCGGGCTCGAACCCAGAACCTTCTTACTAACTACCATGCCGCTGTGCCACCCAGAAGAGTACAGTTAATGTGTATTCTTCTAGGTTCTGAGTGTGAAACAGACTTCAGTCAGTGCACTGAAAGCTGTCCTGCAGTTGTAAGGATGCTCCCTCTGGTCAGATTTGAACTGTCCTAATAGTGGATTGCTTATTCTTGATGAAGCTGGGGTTAGAAAAAGTGACTGACTGAAAGTGATTACACTGACTGAGGTGAGAGAGGGGAGAGGCTCTATAGCCTTTGGAGAATTTAGAATAAACACAGTACAGTGTGTTTTTTTTTTTTTTTTACCCTCTGGTTGAGCATTTGACATGCTCAAACCTTGGGAGCACAGTCCTCAGGTTGACATGATTGAAATCCCTGGCCACAATCAAAACCCCATGGGGGATGTTTTCTGTTGTTTGTTTTTTGCTGTTAGCATGTAGCATTGGCATCTGGTGGCATATGCACAGTTGTAACAGCAAACAACATCAATCTCTCATAGCACACAGAAGGAATTGCAGTTAACTGCCAGCAACTCTAGGTGTGGTGAGCAATGTCTGTCAATAATGGCAATGTCCATGCTCCAGTTATTGTTTGTGTAGATGCACAGTCCACCCCCGTGGCCCTTAGTGGAGTCCTTGCCTTTTTCTCTGTGGTGTGTAGAGCGGTCCGCTAGCTTGATAGGTGAGTCCGGGACATTAGTGTCATGGACCTCTGCTACTACATTTTGCATAGTTGGTACCAGACAGTGTTCTTTCTGGTCGTAAAATAAAGTGTCCCCAAACTTTGGTTCTCATCCACTTTTATCTGCTGTTAACCTTTTAACAGTTTTCAAATGTTTTGGTATGACTCACTACTGACGTTCTCACCCAGTCTTCTTCTTTTGATTGGCGGCTGGCAAACCAACTTGTAGGTGCATTACCACCACATACCGAGCTGGAGTGTGGAACACTACTGTATCTCTCGTAGATTCAGTGACCCAGCCGTGTATGTGTGTTCTTGGCTGTCTCACACAGCTACGTAACTAGACCCAATTAAACAATAATTAAATTTATTGCCAGCTATTTTTAATAATGATTTTATTGCGTGCCGTTTTTCCTTGGCCTGTGTCGTTAAGAAGGAGGCGTGTTTGAACTCTGGCGGGAAATGCTGCATACACAAACTAGAGTGGAGCACAGCGAACAGTAACAGAAAACTTGTTGGTTTCTCTTGGTTTCTGTTTACACCCCTGTTACTTTGTCATTTGTCTGCTTGGATAATGGTCCACTTCGAGTACCTGATGTCTCTGCAGTAGCACCTGGATGTTTCACCCTCAGGTGATACGTCAAAGATGAATTACTTTGATGATAATTAAATTCTGCTTTGCAAAACATGCACAGTACTTTGGTCTTTTCCATTTGGTAACTTTTTAAAGTTGAATTTTCAAGTCAAGTCAAGAATTTTTATTGTCATTATGCATAGCACAACAAATTATTTTCCAGCAGCTCTCGGCTTAAAAGACACATTATTTACATAACACTAAATTGTATAAGTCTTGTATAAATTGTATAAGTATGAACAAATAAAAAGGGATGTATGGGACCTAATCAGGTCAGCAGCATGTTAGCAGCAAAAGAGTGTAGTAACATTATGAGGTGCAGCTCAGTGCAAATCTCTTTAGGAGGAGATGTGAGCGTGGGTGTGTGTCTGCAGAGGTCCAGTGTTCTGTCTGTGTCTGTCCATAGGGGGAAGGTTGTGTGTGTGACTGGGGGTTAGGGGGGTGATTGATTTCACAGCTCTGCGGAAGAAGCTGCGTCTGTCTGTCTGTTTTAGTCTTTATATTCCTGTACCTTTTCCTGGAGGGAAGAGGCACAAACAGACTGTTACCTGGGTGGGTGGGGTCTGCAGCAATCCGTCCAGCCCTCCTCTGGATCCGCTGAGTGTATAGTGAGTCCAGATCCAGAAGAGGACTCCCTACAATGCCCTAAGCTGTTCTCACCACCCGGGTCAAGTCCTTTCTGTCCTGTGCAGTGCAGTTCCCATACCACATTGTTGCACTGAGACAGAGGATGCTCTCTATTGTTGCTCTGTAGAGGTTTGCGAGCAGCTGAGAGGAGAGACCAGTGCATTTAAGCTTCCTGAGGAAGAAAAGCCTTTGCTGGGCTTTCTTCACCAGGTAGGATGTGTTCAGAGACCAGGTCAGGTCAGATCTGATGTGGATGCCCAGGAACTTGATGTTATCAACTTGCTCCACCACCTCCAGGTGTATGAGAAGAGGAGTATATTTTGTCTTCCTGGACCTCCTATAATCCACAATGACTTCCTTAGTCTTGTTGGTGTTCAGGACAAGATTGTTATCTGAACACCACCTTGTCAGGTGCTGCATCTCCTCTCTGTAGTGAGTCTCATCATTGTCTGAGATGAGACCCACTACGATGGTGTCGTCTGTGAACTTCACAACTGTGTTTGTGGAGTGAATGGCATCACAGTCATGGGTAAACAGAGTGAAGAGAACTGGGCTGAGCACACAGCCCTGTGGTGTGCCTGTGTTCAGGACCAGTGTGGATGAGGTGCAGCTTCCGATTCTCACCACTTGAGGCCTGTTAGTGAGAAAGTCCTTAATCCAATGACACATCATTGCAGGAATTCCCAGATTGTGCAGTTACAGTGCCAGTTTGTCTGGGATTACAGTATTAAATGCCGAACTGAAGTCAACAAATAGCATCCTGACATAAGTGTTAGGATGCACCAGGTGGGTCAGGGCTGTGTGTAGTGCTATTGAGACAACATTCTCTGTTGATCGGTAGGCAAACTGATGGCTGTTCAGACCACCAGGGATGATGTCCTTGATGTACTTTAGGATGATCCTCTCAAAGCACTTCCTGATTACTGGTGTCAGAGCAACAGGGCGGTAATCACTGAGGCAGGTGACAGCTGATTTCTTGGGCACAGGCACAATGATGGAGGACTTGAGGTAGCATGGTCAGTGACAGAAAGAGACTCAACAAGCTGGTTAAGAGAGCTGGTTCTGTCCTGGACTGCTCTCTGGACTCCATCAAGGAGGTGGCGGACAGAAGGATGCTGACAAAACTAAAACCCATCATGAACTGAAAAAAATTACAAAGAATCAACTGGACTAGATTTCTAGGTCAAAGACGTTTCACCTCTCATCCAAGGAGGCTTCATCAGTTCTGACTGACTGGTGTTGAGCCAGAGATATTTATCCCACTCGGTGGTGTTTCAGTCCTTTGATGGCCATCCATGTCCCTTAACAACTGAGTCGTTATAGCCCAGTATTGGTGAGAATCGTTACCTGTCTTTGAATCCTCCCCTGTCGACTGACGCCTGTTCTCCTGGTGGGCATGTTGGGGCAGAGATCTCAAAACAGGACTGTAGATGGATGACAAGCTGTGTCTTAGTCCACCACCCCTATTTAGTGAGACACCACTGTTGGCTTTTGTTCTTGTTACCATTGCTAACTCTGAGAGACGAGACAGTCCAAGTAACTTCAAAACAGTGCTGATTTATTCAAAGGATCACAGGTAAAATTAACATTACACACTCAGGTATCTTGCACCTCCAAACTGCTCGCAGGCAGATGTAAGATGAAAGACCCTGAACCCACCAGGCCTATACAT
>NW_018128007.1:675543-678228 GCF_001952655.1 Monopterus albus | reverse complement strand
TGTCAGGTTTGCCCGGCTGCACCTTCCTCTCTTCTCTCTTTCTCGCTCTAGTCTGCTCCTTCTCACTTACTCTCCTGATTAACACACCTGTTCTGATTTCTGACACTCTTCAGCTGCGCCTCCTTTGTCACTCCCTATTTATACTCGGCTTTACCTTCACTCCCTTGCTGGTTCTATCTATGTTGTTAGTCTTCGTTTTCATGATTGGAATATACCTATTTGTCTCCCTGTTCTGCATTAGTTTTTTTTCAGTTCCTAGCGCCTCCTGTTTTATTCTTCCTGGACTGCTCTTTTGGACCTTGGCTCCCTCAGCTCCACCAACCTCTTCTACAGGTCGATGCACAGTCTCCTCCCTTATACTACTCTCTGCTATTCCACAGTCAACCGGATCACCACCTTGACCAGCTCAGGAGTGCCGCGTTTCTCTCGCAGCCCAACCACATCACTCCATGAACAGGACTCCTTCACAAATGCTGGTCATCACCCGGTGATATTCTTTTCTGTCCATTACTCTTGTTTGTTGTATGTTGTATTGCACCCTTGTTTCACCATAGTTAATAAAGCCACCTATTTGCACCGAAGCCGGCCACCTGGGTCTGTTCTTTACTGCTCGCTCATTTTGTGTCGAGCGATCCTAACAGTAAGAAGGAATGTTACCGCAGGTCATTCCTCCCCACAGCCATCAGACTGTACAACACATCACTGCAGTGATAAGCTATAGTTATGAGGGACTTTGCAATATTCGACTGAGGTGCAATATTCAGCTCCTGGGGGTGAAATGCATTGTAAATAGGCTCATGTGTAATATCTTGTTCCTGATCTCTCTCTAATACTGTACATTGCCCTGTTTTAGGTATTTTTTGAGTAGTTCCTCAGGGATTATTATGGCTAAAATACAGGTTTCTTTCCCCCATTGTTGGATGAATTGTGAGAGTAATATTCAATTGTCCTTGATTTCCTGGTTGTTTTTCTTGATTCCTCTCAATACTATTCTTTTTTTTGTCTTGTTCCTAGGTATCTTTTTTGACTTGTCTCAGGGACAAACTGTGGAAGGTCTATTCTTGTTCTTGATTGTCTCTTACATACTATATTTTTGTCTGGTTTCTAGGTACCTGGATCTTGTTTTCTCAAGATATGTGTATGGTGTTTATTCTATGGTGTCATGTTGTTTTGTCCCTTACTGCTGCTGAAACACTAGAATTTCTCCACTGTGGGATCAATAAAGTTCTACCTTACCTTGAGGGACATAGGGTTAAAAATGTCCAAGAAAACTCCTGCCAGTTGGTCAGCACATAGCTTCAAAACCCAGCCTGACACCCTGTCTGGTCCTGCGGCTTTGTTGGCGTTAATCCTCCTCAGGGTGGAGCTCACCTGGTGTAGCTGCAGGACGAGAGGCTGGTGCTGTTCCTCGAGCTGAGGGAGATGTGCAGTTCCTCTGCTGCCAGGTGTATCGAAGCGTGCAAAGAAACTATTCAGAGTGTCAGGGAGTGTGGGATCATGGCTGACCTGCTGGTTGTTGCCTCTGTAGTCTGTTATTGTTTTGATACCTCTCCACATACTCTGTGTGTTGTTATTCATCAAGTTCCCCTCAATGTGCTGTTTGTACCTGTGTTTGGCCAGCCGGATGCCCATTTTTAGTTCTTTCCGGGCCTTGCTATAGGCCAGCCTGTCACCTGGTCTGAAGGCAGCGTCCCGAGCTTTGAGCAGACGTTACACTGTACTGTTCAACCATGGTTTCTGGTTTGGAAAAACCCTGATGGACTTTGTAGGTAGGACAGCATCAGTAGAGAACTGCACATAATCCAGAACAGCTGATGTATAAGCCTCCAAGTCTGAGCCCTCTTTGAACACCCCCCAATCAATATGCTCAAAACAGTCCTGTAATGCTGAAGAAGCCCCCTCCGTCCACACCTTAACTGTTTTGGTGATTGGTTTTGTCCTGCAGATCAGAGGTTTATATGCTGAGATCAGCTCCACAGAGATGTGATCTGACATGCCCAGGTGTGGAGCTGCTCTAGCCTTGTATGCTCCCAGGATATTGTAATAAACTGGATCCAGGATGTTATTGTCCCTGGAAAGTTGATGAATCTGTAGAATCTGGGAAACACTGCTTTAAGTCTCCACACACAATCAAAGCCGTTTCTGGGTTTGCATTCATTTGCTTGCTGATCAGGCAATACAGCTCCTCCAGCGCTAATTTAACATTAGCTTGTGGTGGTATACAGTGAGGAACAGAAGTATTTGAACACCCTTAGATTTTGCAAGTTCTCCCACTTAGAAATCATGGAGGGGGTCTGAAATTCACATTGTAGGTGCATTCCCACTCTGAGAGACAGAATAAAAAAAAATGTCAGGAAATCACATTGTATGATTTTTAAAGAATTTATGTCTTGCACTGCTGAACATAAGTATTTGAACACCTGAGAAAATCATTTTTAATATTTGGTACAGAAACCTTTGTTTGCAATTACAGAGGTCAAACGTTTCCTGTAGTTCTTGACCAGGTTTGCACACACTGCAACAGGGATTTTGGCCCACTCCTCCACACAGATCTCCTCTAGATCTGTCAGGTTTCGGGGCTGTCGCTGAGCAACGCGGAGTTTAAGCTCCCTCCAAAGATGTTCTATTGGATTGAGGTCTGGAGACTGGCTAGGCCACTCCAGAACCTTGATATGCTTCTTACGG
>NW_018128007.1:662201-671346 GCF_001952655.1 Monopterus albus | reverse complement strand
CCACGTCGGTATGCATCCTCATGCTCTGACAGGCCGAATCCCTCTGTCCAAGCAGCCAGAAAAGGGGCTCACTCCCTCGTTGGCATGCATCTTCCTCTTCACAGGCCGATGCCTGTGGGGGAGCACCCCCAGAGGGGCCTCTCCCCGCACTGCCTCTCCGCAGTCCTCGGTCTCCTGGAAGTCAGATGGTCAACCGGACCGAGCCTCCGGCTGCAGCAGTGGAAGGGCTCTCCGTTCCTCTTTTTGCCTCAGTTTTTATAAAGTTCTGGTCAGTGATTTTCGTCCTCTCATCCAAGCAGATGCCACAGTTTGCAGTCAATACCTTATTTGACATGCCAAATCATATTGTTCTGAAGTATTGCATATTTTTTACTGTCAGTCAAAGCCCACTGCTCATAACCGGCCTCTGCCCCACTGTGATCCAGCCTTGGATTCTACTTCCTCTTTTCTAGAAAACTAAACCATCTGAATACATAACAAAAATACAAGAAACTCACATCTGACTGAAATATCAAAATTCCATTATTGCTTTTAACAGAACAATCAGAATTACACACTGATTTCACACAAACTATCTGCTTTAAAATCGAAACATAAATCTTTATATTTTGAATACTTTGACTAACATGCATTATCATTGATTAGACATTGATCAAACAATTATCAGTCAAATCTTTACTTTTGTGCTTGAAACCATAATTTTTGTTACTTCCTCAGTATGCTGTCTCCTCTCTGTGTGGCAGACACATACAAACCTTTGCAGTTCCTCATTTCAGCAGGGATGTGTGTCTACTTCCTCTTGTGTGATTCTGTACTTTTCACTCTGTTAGATGTAAAATCACATTTTCCCATCCTTTCAATACAACCATTTCACATTTTATTTAACACATTCACTAATGATTATTTCAAACAAAACACACATAAATCATTTTATGATTATCTTTACTTATTAAAAGCTTAACTTTTCTAAGCTTTCTGCCACAGCATTTTAATAATAATTCCTTTGTCCTCTCTAACCTCCCTGGAACTCTTTCTCCTCTGCCTTCTCTGTATCTTGGTGCTCTTTGAGGCCCATTTTTACAACCTTGCTGACAACGGCTACAATCTGGAACGGCATTAAGCTGTTCACATTATATGCAAATATATATGTATATATTGTCTGCGTGTATTATTTATATACTTGTCATAGCTGCAACGGTGATGCGTCACATCTCTGCTTGTCCACTGAAAGTCATACAAAGAAAAAAGTGCTGGAAGCTAATATCTTAAGTTATACATTAACTTTGTCTTCTCAGTGAAGCCTTGTCTAGTTGAATACTTTGCTGTCATGTTTTTATTTACTTGTCCTTGAGACTCTTTGTATATATTTTAAATTTTACTAGCTACATACATGTATATTGCTGACTAAGAAATAAAATATTAACAGTTGTAGTAGCCTATTTTTCAGGTCTTCTTATCCGAAGGATTAGGTATTGTCATTTTGTAGTTATATTTAGGTCGTAACCCAGATGCCTTCAGGCCTAAGATCGCTGGTGGGGAGTCAGGAAAGGTCAAAGGATGGCACATCAAAGGATGCAGCTGTCAACGCTCCAGATGCCTTAAGAACTACTGCGAGTGCTTTGAGGTACACACTCACCCAATTTACTAAGATATTACAAGACTCATAAACAGACCAAGCAGCAACCACAGTGTCTGGGTGCTGAAGATAGTATGGAGGCACTGTAGGGCACATTCAGACTGACATCAGCCCACTGGCAAAACACTGCACTGTTGGTGAGAACATTGAAATAAAAGCCTGAGAATCCAGTTTAACTTGGCTTATTACAAGTAGAGTTATACTGCTTTCAAGCAGTATTTTATGAATATTAGCTTGCATTTCATTGGCCATTAAAGTGTAATACACAGCACAAAAGTTGAGTCGGCACCAGCTGTTTTCACAGGCATTGAAAAAATAGGGAGGCTGCATGTATTCATTCAGTTCTGTTGTTGATTTGAACATGACATTAGCCACATCTTCCAGTGGCTCCTAGATATTGGCTCCAACTATTGTAAGCCAAAACTTTATTGAAGTGAAAAACATCAGCTTTCTTTCACTATGCCCTCAGGTCTGGCTCCCACCTGTTACCATTAGCATGTCTCTCCTGCACTGACATTAGCCGTTGACAACCAGTGAGCAACAGTTTACCTACCCTAAACTCCCAGTACCCCATAGAGACCTTGTCTGCTTCTAATCAAATATCAACTCGAGACATTATTCATAAGAACCTCATTAAAATTATAACAACACAACTTAAAAAACAGCAAAACAAGACAATGAAACATGGGCTATTAAAGAAATCTTTCCTTGCCGCTGTCGCCAAGTGCTTGCTCAAGGGTGTTTTTCCTAAAATACTGAGGTCCAGATCTTACACTGTAAAGTGCCCTGAGATGATTGCTGTTGTGAATTGGCATTATACAAATAAAACTAATTGAATTAAATACTCATGTATTGTTATCCTTGTATCAATTTAATTTCAGTTTTATATATTCTGTTTTATATCCTTTGATATAATGACACCAGGTGTGTAGTTGCTACATACTTTTTATACGTTTATAAAAAATTTCTTCCATTTGTCTTATAGTCTCTTAGAAATGTGCACTAGAACACCAGTGATCACAATTTATCCAGAGTTATACTGCTGTACTTGTGTGCAGGCCAACATCAAGTGTACCTCCAGCTGTAAATGTGTTGGCTGTAGAAACTACGATGAGCGCTCAGAAATGGACCCCATAGAAAAGACTTGCAAGGACAAGTGAGTCTGTCTCCTTTGACATAGTATGCCACAGTACATCCCAGCAACTTTAGTAATAGTCAACTGTAATAGCAATGTAAGTCCTGTTAACTGTTAGGGTGAAAAGAACTTTCCTCACATAACACAGACAAACCCACCAAAGTCAGAGTTAGAAATAATGGGTGTCATATTAGAGTCATGGAAATAGAATTTGTTCTCAAGTGGCACATACTAGTGATTTCTTTGCAGTAGTAGCAAAACATGCTCATTGAATTAGCATTATTGACATCAAACTTCACATCAAGCCATTTCTGTCACAGCATAGCTCTGTGATGTCACAGCACTGACATTCTGCAGAAATCTTTTCTAGTTTTTCTCATTTTTCACCTGGTCCCTTCATGACACTACTGATGCTGCTGGCTTTTTCTTGAGTTTTGTTAACTTTTCAATAGCAACAAGATATTTTAGTGAATGAAACTTACCCACAAATGGAGTGGAACAAACAGCCTTTTACTGCAGTTTACAGCACTGATTATGCTAACAGGTTGTCTTCATCAAGTTAAAATGATTTTTGAGTATACAGCCAAGATTGTGCAATTAAGAGTTTGGTTAATGTAATTACAACAACAAGCAAACCTTTGTGTATCTGTGTGTTCAGAGGGCCTGCATCAGTGATAACCACTGCTATGGTGGAGGATGTGTGCAACCATCTGGTGGCCCAGGCTGAGAAGGCTGAGAGAGAGGGCCAGAGCCCCATTCAGGCTGAGCGCATGGTCCTGGTTGAGTTTGGACACTGTCTGACTCAGATTGTCAAGTCCATGTTCAAGGACAAGTGACACTGAGGAGACACCTGTGGACTTCATGTCCTCATGTGGTAATTTAAAACGGTTGCTTTATATGTTGGTCTGACAGTTGATTAAATTTGATGTTGTGATTTTGACTGTTTTGAGCTCATGCTCCTTTTACATTGCTATGGTACTACTTACCTCACTCATTCATCTCTCAATTATTCAAGAGTCCTGGATGTATAAGTGTTCAAAAATTATTTTGATATCTTTGATATTATTGTTTCTTAATTGGATGTGTTTTAGTTTAAAATCCATGGTTCAGCCCCTGTGGAGACTTTTCCTCTGGTGTTATTTCATGCTGTTCTGGCAGGGTAATGTTTCTGGCAAAAATGCTATACTAGAATGTTCTGCAAGTCCTCCTGGTTTGTTTGGTTTAAGAATCCTATTTCTGAGTTTCACTTTTGGAGGAAAATAAAGTGTGTTTCAACATTTCATTGGGTCTTATTTCATCACGTGCTGTGTTCTGCATGTCCGACCTACAGCTCAGCGTTGATAAGCACGCAAATGGGTAGCGAGAGGGGAGGTGGTGGCAGTGGTCAGAGCTCGCACAACTAAAATTTCTTCAGAAATTTTAAATTCTTGAGTTCTTTACAATTACATGATGAGAAATGTTTGAATAAACAAAAATTTCAACAACCTTAAAAACCAGCAAAATGTAGGCATTGGCTGGAAGCTTGTGTTACAGTAAATCAGGGCACACTGCTTTGATTATATCCTCAGCAGAGCGGGATTATACTGTTAGACTCAGTGCTTCAATTTACCATGGTAAACAGTAGCAATTGTAGTCCTTGAGTCCTCCATGGTCATTATCTGTAATTTTGGAGAGGCCTGCCAGTATACCAGAGACACTCTCCTCTGCTGTGGAGTCAGCCTGAAACACAAAAATGTGCTCATTGTGACATTTTATTAACTGATGGGGCACATGTAACAGTAGTAACTCTGCTACCACAAATTATAGCCTGACAGTCATTACTGCTGTATTATTCAGTCTGATATAGCATTTCCCCCCCAGTCTTTTATGGGGCAGGATTGTATTTTGCCTACATGTTAGTGGTGTTGTATCTCGACACCTTGACGTAATTTTCATCACTAAAGTTGCTTATCCAAAGTACAGTTAAAATAAGTGTACAGCAGTTATTACTGAAAATATAAACTCTTTATAATGAGAATTAACACACGACAAGATGTTTGATATTGAAATTAATTTAAATTAATAGCTGAGGCATGAGACAAAAACAGTCATTTTCATTATGTAAAATAAATATTCCCTCAAGTAAGACAAGGTTTCACTGTTACATACATATGAAAGTCATTTTATGGGGGTAAAAGTCTCCCATAACTAGTAACAAATGCATGCTTGACAGTGTTCAACTAAGGTCAATATTAAAAACAAACTGTGTGCATCTCATAATGATGACAAATTTGTGTTCCACAATCTACAAATAAAATAAAGATTTACAAATGTGTTTAAAAAGGATTTTCTGTGTGCACAAATGCAGATTGTTTTACCATCATGTGCGAGGTTTGGAGAATATTTTCTCACTCAGATCTACAAATAAATGCTGCATTTAAGGACAGGTGGGAAAGCCGGATGTTTGGCTTTTCAGGCTTTTTTTTTTTTTTTTTACAAATAGATAAAATTGCTCGTCACCTCTTCATTGATTTCAGCAGAACTCTCCTGGTTTGTTGCCTACTCCACCATTACCATTAGCCAGATTCAAAGAACCGCCACAGCTCCTGTGGTCACAAACTCCATAACATACTCTTGATTAGCATTACTTTGCTGCTCCTACACTGATGTGTGTCTAGGTTTTACAGATGTATTTTTCAGTACATTTCAATTCAGCTGAATTCAGTTTTATTTGTATAGCACCAGTTCACAACAGCAATCATTCCAGGGCACTTTAAACAGTAATGTTTAGGCCTATTACACTTTTACAGAGAAAAACGCAACAGATCCCCCTTGAGCAAAAAACTGAAAAACAAGAAACCGGTTGAAGTGAGTGGATAGATGAGAAAAAACAAAGTAAAAGCACTGAGTAAAAAAACAAAAAAAAAAACAAAAAACAAATACCAGGCAGGTTAATATAGACAGTGACTGCTTATCAGAAAAGTAGAGCTCCAGAGCCAGGGCTACCTGGAGAAAGGTACAAGGAGAGAGAGAGGACACACAGTTAGTGAAATGTAATGGTGGCATATAGAGGAGAGGAACATCATGGGGCCCCACAGCAGTCTGGGCCTATAGCAGCATAACTAAGGGAAGGCTCAGGGAAACCTGATCCAAGTCTAACTATAAGCTTTATCAAAAAAGAAAGTCTTAAGTCTAATCTTAAAGGTAGAGAGGGTGTCCACCTCCTGAACTGAGACTGGGAGTTGATTCCATAGGAGAGGAGCTTGATAGCTAAAGGCTCTGCCTCTCATTCTGCTTCTGTGGACTCTAGGAACCACAAGTAAACCTGCACTCTGAGAGCGAAGTGCTCTGTTAGGATGATAAGGCTCTACGAGGTCTTTAAGATACGATGGAGCCTAGTCATTAAGGGCTTTGTATGTTAGGAGAAGGATTTTAAATTCTATTCTGAATTTTACAGGGAGCCAGTGGAGAGAAGCTAATATGGGAGAGATATGATCTCTCTTGCTAGTTCCTGTCAGTACTCTGGCTGCAGCATTTTGGATTAACTGGAGGCTTTTTAGGGAATTATTGGGACATCCTGATAGTAAAGAGTTACAGTAGTCCAGCCTGGAAGTAACAAATGCATGGACCAGTTTTTCAGCATCACTTTGAGACAGGAAGTTCCTGATATTGCGCAGGTGAAACAAGGCAGTTTTAGAGACTTGGTTTACGCGTGATTTAAAGGACCTATCCTAGTCAAAAATGACACCGACAGTCTTCATAGCAGTACTGGAGGCCAGAGCTATGTCATCTATACTAACTGTATGGTTACTAACTATATGACCTTCAGTTTGTACTTTACATCACATTGTATTCATTTAGCAGCCACTTTTGTACAAAGTAACTTACAATTAGTCAGTTTAAAACATGTATGAGCAAGAACTAGGCAGCAGTGTTTAACAGTGTTTCCGAGGTAGGAATGAACATTTTGGAGCTTGCCCCATACTAGGGAATAAAAGTCAAAATACCTCAAGCACTGCTGCTTCTATTTTGACCATTCTTTTAAAAACCTTTACTTTTTGGAAAAATGTGTCTAAGAGCAAAGCTACTGGATATTTTTTGTGGTATCTCTTTCCGGTGTTGCACTTTGTAGAAGGCCCCCACGCAACCTTCTCACGGTGGCTGCACATATGCTATTTCATCAAAACAGCTTGTCTTGATGAAAATTAGGTTGTAGCTTGATGTCTGTCTACCTTCCTACAGCAAGTACAATGTTTTGTTTCTAATTTTTTGAGCCGAGAATTTTGAATCTGTGAATATTTCCTTGTAGGACTGGTTTTATGCTACTTTATTAAGTTGTGATATTTGTTCAGGCAAAAAGGTGACCATTTACATTTAGGATATCTGGTCAGTCTATCCGAGTAATGCATAGGCTTACTTGGAGATTTGCTTCATTTTCATTGATGTGAATACCAGCTAATGGACTAAGCTGCCTTCATCATGTTCTCTTTCCTCTTCGAACTCAGACTGCATTGAAATTTGCTGCTGTCTCGAACACTGGAATGCTAAAATTGTAAACCGATTACCTGTCCAATGAACAAATATCAGAATAGTCAAATAATTGGGTCCAGCCATAGAAACTGGAATACAGAATGAAAGAAACACTAATGGAATGAGCAGCTCATCCCACTTGCAACTCTTTAAGTATCAGATTTAAAGATGAGAAAATCTAACAACAAAGGGCATCAAATTGGTTGCAGAGTACAACAGCGTGTGGATAGTGACCAGTGTTGGTGAGGCACATAATCATCATCCAGCTGTGGGAAGGTACAGAATTGCTGTGTGTGCTGACTACTAATCAGATATCAATAACAGCTGAAATGCTATTGATGTTTGTTGGCTGCTAGTGTTTGAGCTGCAGTAGTAGTAGTAAGATATGGTGACCAGGGCTGACAACATTGATCTTGTCTAATGAAGTTTTAGCCAGGGTGATGGGTGTCACACTATTAGTGGATGTGATTCAGCAGCACTGCTACTCGAAAACACTGGTGGGAACACATGTTCTTCCTTCACTTTCTGTAGCTCTCTCTCTCTGTGACACTCTGTGTTCTAGACACACTTGTTTTTTTCTATGCACAGTTTCAAGTCTCAGAAAAAGTCTATAACATCAGTCATGTAATCATAAGAGCTCAGCAGAGAGGACTGAATATTGAAAATGTTTTTGGTCACTATACATTTTAACTAGAAAACTGAAAAATTACTTTAGGAGAAAACATAGGTAAGTTTTATGGATATGGATGAAACCAAGTTATAGTTCTCTGTGCTGACAGAAGTAATGAAATCAAGGCTTTAAATTTCTTTTAGGCAGTGGTCACAGAAAAGATAAACCCCAGAGACATGTTCCATTTTTTATTCCTGTTAAACTTTTATTAAAGGCTGTTCAATTTGGCTTCAGTTACATCATATATTACTGCTGAAACATGGCCCACTGAACAGGAACCAGGAAAAAAACCATTTCTTTCTTTTTTTCTCTTATTTTAATTGTATTGCACAAAAAGAAAGTGACATCATTAACAAGTAATTAACAAAAAATACCAGGGTAAGCAAACAACCACTAAAATGAAACCAGCAAAACCTCATCCTGCCACATTACCAAGGCCTGACTGTGGAGGAAGAGGCTGTGAGTGCTGGACTGGCCTGCCTGCAGTCCCCACCTGTCCCCAGTAGAGAATGCAACACAAATTGCATCAATGAAGTAGAGTAAGAGTAAGAGTAAGAGTAAGAGTAGAGTAGAGTACTTTATTGATCCCATAGTGGGGAAATTTCTGTGTTACAGCAGCAATAGAGAACAACCAACATAACACCATAAGAACAGGACTTCATAAAAACACAGAAAAGAACACAACAAGGACATAGCTGCTGTAACTTGCTGCCACTCGCGGTGCAACAAAGAACACTTAGTCTTAAAATAAACAGTTACACAAAGGCAACAAAAGACCCAGGACTGTTGCACCTTAAGACTTGTTTGCGAGAAGAATGGGACAAAATGACACCTGACACGTTTAATCACATGTCCTCAGTCCCTAAATGTCTTTTAGGGCTGTGAAAGGGAATGGCAACATCATGGTGGTAAATGCTTTACTGTTCCAACTTTGTTTGGAATGTGTTGCAGCATCAGAATTGAAATGTTTATTTTGAACAAAGAATAAAATTGATGAGGTATCACATAAAATAATGTGCTGCTGTATTGTTTTCATTGTATGAATGCTGATTCAGCATCCATACCTTGTTTTCCTGGTCTTTATTATTATTATTGTATGGATGCTGAGTCAGCATCCTTACTGTGCCATCCTGGTCTTTATTCTTCTTCTTTTTATTATTGTATGGATGCTGATTTAGCATCCCTAACATTGTTT
>NW_018128007.1:655652-661777 GCF_001952655.1 Monopterus albus | reverse complement strand
TCAGAAGTTTTCTAAACTTCATACTTTTGAAATATTTAGCTTTATTTTGAAAATCTTGCCCCATTCAAATGAATGGGAAAATTCTACTTGAGCATAATTTCAGCTATCAAAATGTTCAGCTCTTCAAGGACATTCATGTTTCTCTTCAGAATTTTTCTAAACTTCATACTTTTGAAATATTTAGTTTTATTTTGAAAATCTTGCCCCATTCAAATGAATGGGAAAATTCTACTCCTGGATAATTTCAGCTATTTCAGCTATCAAAATGTTCAGCTCTTCAAGGACATTCTTGGTTCTCTTCAGAATTTTTCTAAACTTCATACTCTTGAAATATTTAGCTTTATTTTGAAAATCCTGCCCCATTCAAATGAATGGGAAAGTTCTTCTTCAGTATAATTTCACCTATCAAAATGTTCACCTCCTCAAGATTATTCATGCTTCTATTCAGAATTTTTCTAAACTTCATACTCTTGAAATATTTAGCTTTATTTTGAAAATCCTGCCCCATTCAAATGAATGGGAAAACTCTACTTCTGCATGCTTTTAGCTATCAAAATGTTCAGCTCCTCAAGATTATTCATGCTTCTATTCAGAATTTTTCTAAACTTCATACTCTTGAAATATTTAGCTTTATTTTGAAAATCTTGCCCCATTCAACTTCAACTTCGGTATACTTTCAGCCAGCAAAAGCATTCAGGTGTCAAAATGTTCAACATTTTCAGGGCAATTTTTCAGCACTCAGCATCCATACGCATTTTCTTCAGAAAATACAATTTTCTAGTTGTAATATACTGTAGGACACAGATGATTTACACGTCACTAGTTTCAGTTTTAATTTTGATTTTACATCCTGTCCCACCAAATTTTGATTTGGGGTTGTATAGCACAACAAACATAAGCTGAGAGAAAGAAGAGGAAAACACTGATGAATCAGTTCAACTAATTTTCTGTGTGTGTGTGTGTGTTAGCACGTGTGTGCATGTGTATCTGGGTTTGGGAGGAGGAGTATATTAATGAATACAAAACCCTCTTAAAGCTATAACAGATGTGAATGTATGTACCTCAAGTGGTGACTTGTGGTGCATTAAAAAACATTCTGTGTGATACAGGCACAGCCCAGGGCAAAGGACCTAGGGGAAAACAGACAGGTATCCGGAGGGCATGAGCTCAAGCATCCATATCGTATCCATCCATAACTGCCCACCCCAACTTACCTGGGACCTGAAGCACACCAGAAACAACAAGGAAGCAACCATAAACCATGTATTTCATCATGAGTCACAGGGGTTAGGGGATATGGTGAAGATATAATAATAATAATAGTAATAATAATCATAATAATAGACGGCACAGTGGTGCAGCGGTTAGCGCTGTCACCTCACAGCAAGGAGGTTCCAGGGTGGAGCCCTGGCCAACCTGGGGCCTTTCTGTGTGGAGTCTGCATGTTCTCCTTGTGCCTGTGTGGGTTTTCCCCAGGTACTCCGGCTTCTTCCCTCAGTCCAAACACATGCTTAGCTTAGGTTGACTGGTGGCACTAAATTGCCTGTTGGCGTGTGTGTGGTTGTTTGTCTACATGTCGACCTGTCTAGGGTGGACCCTGCCTCTCACGCAATGTCATCTGGGATTGGCTCCAGCCCCCCACCCAAAACCCTTTTCAGGAATAAGTGATCTAGATAATGGATGGATGTATAATAATAATAATCTTTAATCTGTATAATAATAATAATCCTTAGCCGACACTAAGGCTGCATGTCAGTGCGCGCTGAGCACCATAGCCGGCCTGCAGACACAACATGCACAGGCTTTAATTCTTATCTCAGGGGACTTTAACCATGCTTCTCTCCCCTTCTCGGCCACCCTCACAAACTTCACCCAGTATGTAAATTGCCACACAAGGGACAATAAAACTCTGGATTTAAAGTATGCCAGGAAGGCCACAGGCCCTGACCACATCAGCCCCAGGGTCCTCAGGGAGTGTGCAGACCAAGACTGGGACATCCTCTGCAGTCCTCATGGAGAGGACATAGACGGCCTCACACACTGTGTTTCGCATTACATAAACTTCTGTGTGGAAAATACCATACCATCCAGGAGAGTATAGTATTTTCCTAACAACAAGCCGTGGGTGAGCCCCGAGTTAAAAGTACTGCTAAATGAGAAGAAGAGGGCTTTCCTCTCAGGGGACTGAGGGACTATGTAACAGTCAACTGAGGTGCAATACTCAGATCCTGGGGTGGGGGGTGGGGGGGTGCAGTCTAGGCCAAGAACCTGTAAACACTGCTGTTCAAGGGCCACACACAAAGTTTAAGGACCCTGGGGTCCTGGATCTCCACCATCTAGGACCACTGGGGCCAGTTCGGAGCCACCAAGAGGACTTGGGCACACAGTAGCCACACCCTCCTGAGGAAAGCTGGCAAGAGAGGAAGTGGGGAAAAGCATACAGTCTCACCTGAGACCATGAAAGGCTCAAGGCATCTGCTCTGAGTGGCCCTGGCAGGCCCCACATCGAAGTCCACAGGGGACAGTGAGTGTTCTCCTGACAAAGAGGTCCACTCCTGCTTGACTGAAACAAAGCCATTTTTGACCCACCAGGGCAGATGCCACCTCTCTGGGCAAGGTCCAGCCATCAACAGTAGATCAATGGCTGCAGTCTGGGGCCCTGGGAGATATGCAGTCCTAACTAATCCATTAAATTAAATTAGGATCCAGTGGGCTCTAATCAAGCTGTAGAAGCATCTCTGCTACCCCTGATAGCAGTAAGATCTGGCTAATCAGAGATATTTAGTAAACAAGTGTCACATTTCTAGTGAGGCAACTGGAGAGGACCTGAGTGCAGACACAAGAAACAGTTTTCATAGCAGGTTCTTAAATATTCATGTGCTTAAAGCTTCATAGATTTATATCTTGTTTCAGTATTAAATCTGATCATGATGTTGAGGCCACATGCTGGAACACATCTCACAGTAAAGGGGTTCTCTGCTTGAGATGAGCAACCAGGCAAAATGCACGCTATCTCCAGATTTACTGCATTTCCTGTTTTGTTTTCACCTGATGTGGTGCTCCTGTCTGGTGGGTGAGCACTGTGTCATAACCTAACGCAAAGACCCTCATTTCTATTGTGTTGTCATGGTACAAGTTCCATGAATGGTAAATGTTTGTTTGCTCCAAATCCAGTTTATTTGAAGATATGAGGATGGATGAAGCTGTGTATTCAGATAATCAGCTCAGAAATAAGTTAATTTCCTGATAGTAGGAAACCTCTAATGGAAATACAAGCAGCAGCACCATGAAATACCTCTGAAATACCCACTGGGACAACAGCACACACGCAAACACAACACCAATGACTTTTAGGAATAGCACAGTAGTTCATACTATCGATGTTCCTCGCTGCAGATTACGGTTTTGACGTCAGCCAGTGTTTTTGTGCTGTTTTTTAGCCTCTAGTAAACAGGAGTCCTGCCAGGCCTCACAGGGAGCAGGATCGAACCTGTTACTGCTGCTGCTGCTAGGGGATATAAGCAGCCTGGAACACGGCTTTGAAACACAGCCACCTGCTATGACTGGACCAGCTGCTCTCACCGCAGCAGACATGGTAAGTGGAAACGACTGCACGGAGAGAACTTTTTATATTTAGTCTCTTGTGTGTTCTTTCTTTACAAAACAGTTTGATTGGAGATATGCCTGCTTTTCTAAATTTTATTTGAGTTTTGTGAAAGCCGTCTTCATTAAAGTATAGAGCTATTTACAGTTGAAATGTATTTTGACGCATTTGCATTGTTTTGTTAAAATGACCGAGTCACTGAAGAAAAGTACTATTTATTTATTTTTTTTATACTGTGTTTGGTTATTAATTTATTTTTTATAACTACTCAAGATACAATAATTGCGGTTAAAATGATTTACTCAGTTAGTACCAGTACTTTTAGTTCATCTGTTAATGATTTTATTGAGTCATCATTATTTAAAAATACTGTATTATAATATCAATGGCCACCCCTTTAAACACTTATTTAAGAAGTAAAAGAAAAAAAGTACTATAGGCGTGGACATAAATGTCATAAAAAATGACATAAAAAAAGTTGAAAAAAGGAGACCAGGCTATTTAAACAAGTTATATTTTTTAATTATTTTAAATGTTTTAAACACAAAGTGGGCAGTAAATTAATAAACAGTTAAAAATATAATAGCTTCATAACATCATTATCCTAATTGTAAAGTTCTAAAATTAAACAGATTCACAGTTAACTGATTTTTCTTTTTGCAGATCACATAATAAATGATAATATTGTTCTCAGATTCCTAGGCATTTAAACATACCGATACCTCTCAAATACCTAAAAACAAAAAATACTTACTGTATACATACAGTATATCTTTATTCTAATGCAGTATTCCTGCAAAAATTCCTTCATGTTATTAGAATATAATGTCATTTAATATAATATAATATAATTTAATACAATACAATACAATATAATATAAACTGATAAACCACTGGCAGCTGAAGTGATTGACACTGATTACCTTGTTACAGGAGCACCTGTCAAGTGGTGAGATACTGTACGTTTTAGTAATAAATTTGCACTGGAAATAGTTTTGGCTGAGAAGTGCAGTTAATACTGTTTACACCTCATTGACATTATTGTGGGTTCCCCATAGTGTATGTTCCACAAGTGACACATTTCACTAAATGTAATCACATTGTGTTCAGGATGCAAAACAAAGGATACTTGTTTGTCTGTGTACAAATACAGATTATACACATCCACATGTTTGTGCTTTATCATCATTCTATATTATGCTACATACAGATGCAGGTGCTTTTGTCTGAGGTACAGCAACTTAAAGAGCATTTAAACCACTTCAGGCCTAGAGCTATAAAACAAAAGCATGTTCAGTGCTGCAATATATGCATTTAAAGTTTTTTTAAGAAATACAAAAACAGTGCTAGCAAGAGTTGTTGAGATGTAGAGTGAAAAGGTGGTTCTTTAAAATGTGAAGCTGCTCTGCTGTCCTGACCTCACAAGGAGCTGGTTTCACCACTGTGGAGCCAGAACAGAGAAGAGCCTCGACCAAAATGAACAACCGCTGTGAAGCCAGGCTGTATAATTTTTATAGTGTGCTTGTTCTTATTCTAGAAGATAAAGGCCACAGTTGTCTGGACGTATACTTTAGTCATCTCCCTGTTGGTACAGTCCTGTCAAGCACACAAGGTAAAACTGACCAGCTACTCACAGGTTCTGTTGCTTTCCTCTAACACATCCTCTTACCACAGTTATTGTCTCTTTCCCCTCAGCTGAATATCCACTGGGGACCTCAGTCCATGATGTACTTGAAGGGCAAATGTGAGTTTAACCACAATGCGAACTGTTTGTTGTCTGTCACATTTACTAAATAGTGGTGAACTTCAATGAAGTTATGTGACTCAGTTGACCCTGCAAACATTTAACGCTTTTCATAGAATATATGTGTGCTGTATCAGTGCAACCTGCCTTCGCTGTTAAATCTAAATGCTAAACAATACACTTAAATGTAAATCATTTGGATTTTAACTCTTGAATGTCCAGTATTCTTCTAAAGTTCCCATATAATAAAATTCAAAATCTACTCAATAGCTTTTACCAGAGCTTTACATTCCATCCCATGGTCTTGATGATGGGGTGGTGTTTGTCATCAGGTAACCTAATCACATAATCTCATAAGTGGCTTTTAAGTGTGAATTATTTCCACACTGAATGTACTGTATGTATACTGTCATATATCTGAACTGGGAACAATTGGTTGAAGTCCTTTCCACAAGGTCTTTAACTCCTATCACCGGCAGATTTTCTCATGCAACCCAGGGGAGGTTGGAGCATGTTCATAACCTCCACTGTGGAGGCTGCTACTCATAGCTGTGATCAGAAAGTTGTCAGTGACAACCCGGGTACCTGTTGGTGGACACCAGTAGTGAAGGAGGCCTTTAGGGCAGCAAATGGCTACCAGAAGGCCCAAAAGGCTGCAGCTGTGGTGATTGTGCACACAAAACCTGGGTGTGGGAGGGACTCATGGTGGATATGGAGAACTACTTTCCACTGGTGTCAAGGAAGTTCTGGCAAACCGTATGATGGCTCAGGTAGGGA
>NW_018128007.1:652202-655616 GCF_001952655.1 Monopterus albus | reverse complement strand
TATTCTTGGGAAGTGGAAAAAAAGTTCCACAAACTCATGAACCCAACCAACATGTTCTCTGTGGAGGGAGGAGAGTTGGAAGACTCAGGAAAAGCCTGACTCATATCTCTTTTGTGGGGGGGCCTGCTGGACAGTGCAGTAGCGGGGCTATTGTTAGGAGCTATCAGGTCCATATATAACTGTTGTGAGAGCTTTGTTCGTATTATTGGCAGGAAGTCATTCAGTGTTGATATCTGTTGATATCAACAAATCCTGTTGGTGAGTTTTGTCAAGAGGATCTCAAGAATCTCTGCAGCTGAAGGAAAGAGAGAGTCCACTCTTGGGGTCCTCAGTATTGCTTTTCTGGTCTTTGAGGATAATGTGGTTCTGTTGGCCTAAGCAGACCATGCAAGTACTGGTGCAGTTTGTAGCTTAGTGTGAAGCAGCTGGGGTCAGCACCATGGGTCTCTGCCGGAAAACGATGGGCTGCTTCCTATGGGTTGGGAGTGAGTTGCTGGCACAAGTGAAGCAGTTTAAGTATCTCAGGGTCTTGTTCATGAGTGAAGGTAAAATGGAGCATGATTGTAACAGGCAGATTGTGCAACATCAGCAGTAATGTAGACATTGTACCAAATCATTGTGGTGAAGAGGTGGCTGAGTTGGAAGACAGAACTCTCAATTTACCTGTCTATATTCCAACCTTCACCTACAAATGAATGGCTCTGCAAATTTAAGTGGGTGAAATTAGTTTCCTCTGTAGGGTGGCTGGATTCACCCTTAGAGACAGGGTTCAGACTAGAGGGTACTCAGAGTAGAGTTACTGCTCTTTCATGGTAAAAAAAGAACCACTTGAGGTGGTTTGGGCATCTGATCAGGAGAGAGATCATATATCCTACCTGTGTCTGGCGATGCCTGAAGGTCCCCAAGGGGGAGCTGGAGGACGATGTTGTGGAGACAGACGTATGGACTAGTTTGTTTAACCTGTGTCCTTACTCTGGCAAAGCAGCAGAAAATCATGAATGGATTGTTTCAAAACTCCCTGAAAGTTTGATCGTCAGTTCACTAAGTAAATGCAAAAGTAAAAGACTGTATTTTCTATGGCCATGACTTGTCTTACTCATCATTTTATAGACATGATCTATTTTGTAAATACATACATTAAAATTAAAATAGAAACACCACAAGAGGTTCTGTGAATTTCCACAACTATTTCTGCAAACAAACATTTGAAGAGATTACACCTGTTTCTGTATTTAGCAGCAGCCTTGCACACATACAGTGACTAATCCCCGAAGCAGCGACACCTGCCCTTTCACTGTCAGTGGGAAGCGGTGTTGCACGTTTGCACTGTGTGAGACAGAGACTGTGGCTGCCACATCACTGAGGACCTAATTTTCAGAATAATTACACAGAATAACCAGACTATTGTGGCAGCTGTTCAAAAGTTTCTGGAACGGCAGAAAATCTACCCACACTGAAGACCTGGCAGAGGTCCATGCAGTTTTTGTAGCAGATGATGACCTGATGAGATGGTGACCAGCCTTAAGTATTAGCACTGGACCACGCTAATAGAATTCTTTTTCAGAATGATGCATCTACGTCCGATATCAGTACAGCAGCATATCAGGTTAACCCTGTTTTCTCCTGCACTTGTCTTCAGATGGCAGGAGGTTTGTGTCAGAGGATGACAACAGTGTTTTGAAGCAGGGTCCGCAGGGCTGGTATGCGGTGCTCAGAGGTACAGTACCACTTCATTTGTTTATGTCAGACTTACTGGCTTTGCTTCCTTAAAACTGCTTTTCCCCAAATTACTGGTGATACATGTGGTGACAAACCCATTGTACTGTGTCTTCACTGGGTTTTACAGCCTCTTTTAGCTTGTCATCTGATTTTACTGCACATTTATTATGTGTCAGGTTCAGTTCTCTTGCCAGCAGCAGCAGCTAGTGTGCAGTGGCTTTTTACATCTTTTTCAGAGGAACAGCTGGGGACCTCCATTTGATGTGGGGACACACTGACCTAGAGTTTACAGTACTGACCATACATCCCTGGATTGAGTCCTGCCAGGGGCCCTCGTTGCATGTCATCTCTCTCCCTCCATGCATGGCTTTACATTTGACTGTGTGATAAACATGACATTATCTACTTCTTTACCCTAGAGTTTCTAAAGAGTGCATGATATAATATAATAATATCAGGTTTATGCCTTAATGTTGACATGGGACCTCTCCTTGTGTGTGTGTATGTATGTGCATGCAGGCATCCAGAGGCTGCAGCTACTGGACTTCAGTAAACCCAGTCACATCATAAGCTCAGAGAAAGTCCTCATCCACTACGTCCAGGAGAGATGAGGCACCCTGAGTCAGACTGTCTCCACAGGTCACTGAGAATATGTCCAAAATAACACAGACTTCGTTAGTCAGGGTCCACTTTCTAATGAAGCAGTGTATCATGAAAGTTCAGGTTACAGCATGTTAAATACAGAATTTCAACATTTTACAGTTTACTCTGTCAATTGTTGTTTTCATCTTTATATTTTCTTGCATGAATAATATGTGTTGTTTGCACCTTACTTTATATAAAGCAAGAGAAAATGACAAAATGCTATTAATAAATGACAGAAGGTGGTCCTGCCATCTCTTTGTCTCTAGCCTTCTGGCTGCAGTGTGTCATTTTGACCACCAGAGGTCAGCAGTAGCTAGTGGAGAACATAGCCACATAATATTTTGTACTCCCGAAGTGTTTCACCCTTACAAAGGTATTTGTAAAGAAAACACTGATATGAAGTATAAGAACTCAGCACACATCCTAACTCTTGGCAGCAGGATCAACTGTCATTTATCGCATACCTGCTTATATGCACTGCTGAGTAGTTGCAGGGAATTTTGAGCAAATATTATACTAAACATGATGATACTAATTAACTACATAAGATGATGTGATAAATGATGCAGTGTTTTCACTGTGCAACATTTTCTTAAATATAATGATGACAATAATCACTTTTATTGGTCATGCATGTTACACACAGAAGGAATTTGCTTCCGGTACAGAAATATAATAATAATAATAAAAAACCTTTATTTATATAACACTTTGTGCTCCCCAGAGTTGTAAAGTGCTGCACAATAGAACATGTGTATCAACTAAAAAACAATACTAGAACAATAAAACCTAAGCACAAATAAAACACAAATCTCCAAACCTGGAGCAATAAAAACTTCCATCAAGATACAAATAGCATAAAACAACAAGTTAAAAGATGTCCCTTCTGGGGAAATAAAACAGATTACACACCAAAGGCCTGTTTAAAAAGGTGAGTTTTTAAAGTTGACTTAGAAACCGCTAGCTCGGTTATGGACCAAATATTATGTAGCGAAGTGCATTCGAATCGGATTGTATCAGTGGCATGTAAATCTGCATATCATCCGCACA
>NW_018128007.1:623145-650830 GCF_001952655.1 Monopterus albus | reverse complement strand
CTGCCTATGACTCCAAAAACACCGTCGCCATCGTCAAATATGGATGTGAAAACATTATGCCTTGGGGTTTTTTTTCTGCCAAGGGGACAGGACAATTGCACCGCATCAAAGGGAGGATGGATGGGGCCATGTACCGTCTAATCTTGGGTGAGAACCTCCTTCCCTCAGTCAGGGCTTTGAAAATGGGTCGTGGTTGGGTATTCCAGCATGACAATGATCCAAAACACACGGCCAAGGCAACAAAGGATTGGCTCAAGAAGAAGCATATTAAGGTCATGGAGTGGCCTAGTCAGTCTCCAGACCTTAATCCCATAGAAAATCTGTGGAGGGAGCTGAAGGTTCGAGTTGCCAAACATCAGCCACGAAACATTAATGACTTGGAGAGGATCTGCAAAGAGGAGTGGGTCAAAATCCCCCCTGAGATGTGTGCAAACCTTGTGGCCAACTACAAGAAACGTCTGACCTCTGTGATTGCCAACAAAGGTTTTGCCACCAAGTACTAAAGCACGTTTTGCAAAGGGATCAAATACTTATTTCATTCATGAAAATGCAAATTAATGTATAACTTTTTTTGTAATGCATTTTTCTGGATTTTTTTGTTATTGTTGTGTCTCTCACTGTTCACATAAACCTACAATTGAAATTGTAGACTGATCATTTCTTTGTTAGTGGGCAAACTTACAAAATCAGCTGGGGTTCAAATAATTTTTTCCCTGACTGTATGTTAGAGGAGAAGTCGTCAATAATAACAGAAAAGGTTCTATTTGTCAAAAAAGAAATAAACCAGTTTAAGACCACGCCTCTCAGACCAACGAGGTGTTCGAGTTTCGACAGTAATGTCGCATGGTCAACAGTGTCAAAAGCTGCTGATAGATCTAAAAGAACTAGGATAACGAGGCGCTTGGCATCAAGGGCCGTGGTAATGTCATTGTGGACCTTCAGTAATGCAGACTCAGTACTATGACTGTCAGGTCCGCTCGGTGCAACCTGCCTCTCTTTCTTTTCTCTCTCCTGCTTTTCTCTTTTTTTGTGGGATCCGCACCTCACCTGTGTCGCTTTTTGTAATTAGTGACTCGTGGGTTGTCACGCACAGCTGAGGCGCGTTAGGTGATGATTTCCTTTCTTTACTTAAACCGCTGGCAGACGCTCCATTGTCGCCGGAGCATTACTTTAATAATCTTGCATACCTCGTAACAGGCCGATACTCGTGGTATGTACTGTACGTCATTTTGTTTCCCACACTGACAGTACCTGTGCTGTGGACCTCTTTGTATGTTTTTGTTTCTATAAGTTTAGTGATGCTTACGTAGAATTCAATGCTGACAGTTCCTGTGCGGTTGATTTCTTTTGTCGTTCGCCACTTTCTTCTTTTCACCTGTCCGTTCTCATTCTCCTACTCTCCTGGTTCCTGCCGTTAGCCTGTCTACTCCCCTGGTCGTCCTGGTCTCCTCCACCATCTCTACTTCACCCGGACTGTACATGTACATGGACCCTGTTATGTTGTTACTTTGTGTTTTTGTTCCATTAAACCCTTTTCTTTTCACTAGCACCTGGGTCTGCAATCTTGAGTCCTGCCATAGTTCACCCTCACCCTCCTGGTGAGGGGGACAAACCATAACAATGACGGGGCCTAAAACCTGATTGAAACTTGTCAGCAACATCCAGGTGATCCAGGTGAGACTGCAATTGGGTAAGAACAATTTTTTCCACAACCTTAGATAAAAAAGGCAGTAGGAAAATTGGGCGGAAGTTGGACAGAAGGGAAGGATCGGAGTTAGGTTTCTTAAGGAGTGGTCTCACTACCGCATGCTTAAGGGCGGTGGGAACTGAGCCCGACCTAGGGCAGCAGTTAATAAAAGTGACCAGAGAGGGCCCAACAGTGTCGATAACCTCCTTAATAATCCTGGCTGGGACAGGGTCCAGGGGGGAGGTGGCAGACTTTAGCTGTAACACACATTTCTTAAGTTGAGGCAGAGAGATCAGAATAAAGGAATCCAGGGTATGTAATACATGAGATACAGGCGATACATAAGGTAGAGGCTTGGGAATATTTTGTCTAATAGCCCAAACTTTATCAATGAAGTATCACTGAAATTCATTGCAAATCAGAACCGACCCCTCAGTGGCCAAAGCAACATCAGGATTAATAACCGAATTGATAGTTTTAAAAAGAACTCTTGGATGTTGGCTGTTTGAAATAATGTTAGATAAATATTGGGTTTTGGCATCTTTTACAGCTTTCTGATATGAGAGGAGGCTGCCCCTTAAAATGTCCAGGGAGATGTGCAGGCCATCCTTCTTCCATTTACGCTCCGCCTGCCTGCAATGTCTCCACAGGGCATGGGTGGTGTCGTTCAGCCAAGGGTCAGGAGTGTTTCTAGCCCTCCTCCTTCTAAAGGGACCGACGGACTCCATAATCTGGGAGCAAGTAGAGTCAAATGAAGAGAGGAAGGCATCAGGGCACGCAGGTGGGTTCTGAGCTCCTGAAGAGTAAAACTCAGAGGCTAAAAAAGCAGCGGCAAAGTCCGGAGCCATTGAGGGAGTAATAATCCTGCGCGGCTGGCAAGGGGCCATAGGTCTGGGTACACTTGTCGGTACCGGGACTTCGAAATGGATGAGGAAGTGGTCAGAGATGGCCGAGTTTGATACATCCCCGATACACACAGACAGGCCTCGAGAGATGACGAGGTCTAGTGTGCCCCCACATTGATGAGTGGGGCATAGTACCGATGGGTGAGATCAAAGGAGTCCAACAGTGTGTTAAACTCATTTGCTAGCTGGTCAGAAGAACAGTTGACATGAATGTTAAAATCACCACAAATCAGAAAACTGTCAAGACAACTGGGGTCGACATCTGAGCCAACCGGTTGAAGAAAGCAATAGTTGTAGATCAGGGTCCAGCTTGAATCGAGGTAGCCATGCTCCAAGAGGTGCTCAGTCCACAGCGATGAATTCAGGCAAGATTTCAGTCTAAGTCCAGCTCTCCTGCCGTGTCACCTCCGACGAGTTCTGCCTGGGAGAGGGCCAACAGAGCTGGCAAGATTTCAGTCTAAGTCCAGCTCTGCTGCCGTGTCACCTCCGACGAGATCTGCCTGGGAGAGGGCCAACAGAGCGTCAAAGGAAAGGAGGTATGGACGCCAGCGGTGGTTGTGGTAGCTTGGATTGATAGCTTCGGTGGACACTGGAGCATCTAAGCATTGAGTTATGTATTTCTAGAAGCCTCAGGCGATCATATACCAAGGTTGGGAAAACTGAGGCAGTCTCAATTACAACAAAACAGCAGATACACAGGAGGAGCAGGCGGCAGGCCAAAATCAGCGGCACCATCTTGCATGACCCCAGAAATATTACAATATGCCTAAATTATTGTATTTATACATGCAAAATTTTATAAACTGAAACTAAATGTGAATGTATACAATTTAAATTAGGCACTTTATATTTTCTGACTTTGTGTTTGAGTAGTGTGTCCTTCACTGTTAGCTCAGCAGAGTGAGCAATCTGCTGGTGTGGAAGGTGCACACAAACACAACTTCAAATAAATGTTAATGTTGCATAATCTGCTTGATGAGTAAATAAGCAGTGCTAACATGTTAGCCATATCAGCTTCATAAGGTGACAATCCTGGTGGTTTAGTTGACCCCAGCTGGAGCACTTTTAAGTTTTAAAGATAGAAGCACTTTAACCACCACTGAAAGCTGTGAGAAAAAGGATTACGAAAAGGCAAGTGAATTTTAAAATGATGAACAAATGTGTGCAAAATTTAGTAATAACATTGGGGTAAGAAGCTGTTGTTTCGTCTGTCTGAACAGACAGACTGCAGCCCCCAGTCACTCTCGAGAAACGGCTCCCACCTGCAAGGTGAGGGTGTCATGGTGGACAAAGCTCTGCACACGGTGTCTGAGTGGAAAACGGAGAGGAAGCAGTTCGGTGTTACTGTAGTAGAACGACAAAAAGGTGAATCTGGGGTGCGTTAAACTAAAGTCCACATTCAAAGCAGAGAAAAGGTAACAGGTCCACACACCCAATTCTTCAAAAGGTCTCCCTTTATCGAAATGCTTTTTCCTGTTTTGGCTCCGTCAGTGTGCAAAGGTTATTCAGCTGTCTAGTAAAGAGACAGAGGGCAGAGGCATTCAGTAAGTTAATATGTGGAGTAGAGATTATTTAAAACCTAAAGGAAAATCACTCTGTTAATTACATCCGCACTTATAATGACGCAAGTTCAAAAGTCAAATCAGAGATAAATAAAAAGACAGATATTGTCAGAAGATGGGTTTTGAACCAGTGGCATGTAGCCCACTGGTGGTCCGCAAAGACACTGCACGTGGTCCCTGACCATGCGTTCAATCATTTAATTTTATTTAACTTTTTAAAACCCATTTCCATGTATTACTCATTGTTTGTGAATGATCAAATTCATGTAGATTTATAAAATTTAGAAAAGGAGATTCAACAAACCCCTCGTGAGCACTTGGTGACAACGGGAAGGAAAAAAACTCCCTTTTACGGAAGAAAACTCCGAAAGACCCCGGTTCTTGGGGGGCGGCCTTCTGTCTCAACCGGTTGGGGTGAGTGGATAGAGGAGAGACAAAAGAAGAAAAGCAACAAGACATCAAATCAAATCAAATTTTATTTGTATAGCGCCAAATCACAACAAAAGTCATCTCAGGACACTTTACAAACTAAGGTCTAGACCTTACTGTTATCAATATTATTACATAGGGAAAACCCAACAAATCCCCCTTGAGCAAGCACTTGGCAACAGTGTGTAATGGTGGCATATAGAAGCATAGGGAGAGAGGAAAGGAGAGGAGAGGGGAAGAAACCCTAACACCTAGCCCCCAGCAGTCTGGGCCTATAGCAGCATAGCTAAGGGAAGGCTCAGGTTCACCTGATCCAGCCCTAATTATAAGCTTTATCAAAAAGGAAGGTTTTAAATCTAATAATAAAGGTAGAGGGGGTGTCTGCCTCCTGAACTGAGACTGGGAGCTGGTTCCACAGGAGAGGAGCTTGATAGCTAAAGGCTCTGCCTCCCATTCTTCTTCTGTGGATTCTAGGAACCACAAGTAAACCTGCACTCTGAGAGCGAAGTGCTCTGTTAGGATGATAAGGCTCTACGAGGTCTTTAAGATACGATGGAGCCTTGTCATTAAGGGCTTTGTATGTTAGGAGAAGGATTTCTCATTCTCATAAATTCTATTCTGGATTTTACAGGGAGCCAGTGGAGAGAAGCTAATATGGGAGAGATATGATCTCTCTTGCTAGTTCCTGTCAGTACTCTGGCTGCAGCATTTTGGATTAACTGAAGGCTTTTTACCATACCATACCAACTTTATTTATAAAGCACTAAAACAACCAAGGTGCACCAAAATGCTGTACATTACAATAAACAATAAATCAAAAACACAACCCACAAGCACAAATAAGATCGACACAATATAAAAACATGAATCAATACAAATAAATAAAATCAACACCTATATAAAGTATCAAAACACCAACGAAAATAAATGAGTTTTTAAAAGAGACTTAAAAACAGACAAAGAAGAAGCTTGTCTGACCAGTGACCACAAAGGCCCGGTCGCCTCTAAGCTTGCGCTTTGTTCTTGGTACGCTCAAAAGAAGCTGATTGGCTGACCTCAGAGAACATGTGGGTGTATGCCAGTGAAGCAATTTGGATAAATAAGGTGGTGCAGAGCAATGAAGGGATTTAAAAACAAAAAGTAAAATTTTATAATGAAACCTAAAATAAACAGGTAACCAGTGCAGGGAAGCTAAAACTGGACAGATGTGCTCATATTTTCTTGTACCTGTTAAAAGACGTGCTGCAGAATTTTGGACCATCTGGAGGCGAGTGATGGAAGACTCACCAATCCCCAGATACAATGTGTTGCAGTAATCCAGTCGGGAGGTGATAAAAGCATGAATAAGTGCCATCTAGAAACCATAGATTTTACTTTGGACAATTGTGTTAATTGAAAAAAACTAGATTTAATGACAGCTGCAATTTGGCCGTCAAATTTCAGGTCAGAGTCCATCTTAACACCCAGATTTGAAATATTTTTCTTATTGTATTGAGCGAAAAAGCCAAGTCAATAGCGGGTGACCCAGCAGAATCGCCAAACACTATCACCTCAGTCTTCTCCTCATTTAGCTTAAAAAAATTAAAAGCAAGCCAAGATTTAATGTCATCGAAACATTCAAGCAGTGTCCTAACACAAGAGTTCACCTTTTTAACCGGTAAATAAAGCTGGCTATCATCTGCATAAAAATGAAAGGAGATGCCGTGCTTCCTAAGTATAGAACTGAGTGGGAGAAGATAAAGGGAAAAAAGAAGGGGTCCAAGAACTGAGCCTTGCAGAACCCCATACAAAAGGATCTATACTTAAGGTAAGGCCTAAACCATTCATTTTTAGGGAACTGTTGGGACATCCTGATAATAAAGAGTTACAGTAGCCCAGCTTGGAAGTAACAAATGCATGGACCAGTTTTTCAGCATCACTTTGAGACAGGATGCTCCTGATTTTGGTGATATTTGACGCCTTTCATTTCAAGTAAGCATTTGGCATATCTGTCAGTAATGAGCTATGTAGTTAAAAAGTGAGGGACTCCATTAGACAGTAGAAAGACATCTGCACACTGAAGAAGGCATAGCTGCAACATCTGCACTTTGTCCCCATTGTGCTGTTACATGCAAAAAAATAAAATAAAATGAAATAAACAAAGGAAGCCTTTTTAAATATGTGTGTGTGTGGACCTGCTGTGTTTTTGTGCTTTGAATGTGGCCTTTGGCTTAATGAACCCCAGATTCCCCATTTTCTCTCCAGTTAGTTGAGTACGAGGTTTCTTACGCAAACACAGAATGAGAAAAACCGTCCAATATCAGTTCCTAAACACTGTATGTATCCAGAACATTAGAAAATACATAAAACAACAGTGTCAACCAGAGCTGCACTATGTACAGCAGGGTTTGGCCTTGTTTGTGAGAATGAAGCAGAAGCAGAGAGCGTCCATGTGGCCCCTCTGTTCCTCTCTCTGTCCTCTTCACAACTTCCATCCCTCAAACCCCACTTCCAGAAACCATCTCTATTAGTTAGCCTCAGTTAAAAAAACAGCAGCAATGCTTGTTTAGCCAGTCTTGTAATGACTATCATCTCAGTCCAGACTGATCATGTTTCTCCCCAGACAACCCTGCTGAGGTTAATCCCGCTGCTTTGCAACAGGCAGCAGACCAACAGCAGTCCACAGGGATGGACCAAACTTTTCACTCTGTCACTGTTCCTACACTCACTGCAGCCGGACGCCATGTCTCCTTCTCTGCTGCTTGGATTCTTTCACCTACCTACTGCAAATGAATGAGAGTTCATTTTACCTCCGCTGTCTGGGACTGACTGTCGGCCCAGAGACCATCTAGACGTGTTGGATGCAGACCTCTGCTGCTTCTTGTTGGTTAAAACATGTTCCAGCCGAGTCCTTGTCAATGAGGGAGTAACTGTGTATGAACATTTCACTTCTGATGCCTGTCTGAGCGAATATGATGAAACTGTGCACGTAAAAGTTTCAGGCAAAGAGAATTCACATGAAATAAAAATACAGCAACACAAAAAAAAGCGAACGGAAACAAAAGAGAAACAAGAAAGAAGTCAGAAATGACAAATGGAAGAAAAATGAAAGTATAAAATGAAAAGAAGAAAGGAGGAACAGGAACAAAGACAAATAAGAGAGGAAGAAAAAACAAGAGAAAAGGATGAAGGAAAAAGAGGCGACACTTTATGCCTTTTAATAATACTTTATTACCTTAACACTATAATTTGATAATCATATTTTATCTCCAAATGAAATTCACAGTTTAGTTACAGACTCCTAGAGAACCAGCTGTGTGCTCAGTGCAGGCTACATGTGTCTGATGTGAAACCCCCAACAGGCTGTTTGCTAAGTCCTGCTGCCCTCTGTCATGTGACACAGCTGAAACACAAGGATCCTTACTTCAAAAAGGCACTTCTTTTAGTTTTTCTAAAGGTTTGTACAGCCTCATGTTTGCTTCAACACAGAACTGTGTGAGATGTCTCCGAGATGAACTGCTACCATGATGGAAACGGTCTACAATCAGAGTCCAAAAGTGATGTGACACTGGCAACGCGATCATTGCACAACAAACACAGTGGCTATTCTCAGTTTAGTAGGATGTCGTCGGTGTAGTTTAGATTTGTCAGTGTTAAATTAGGGAATTGTGATATTTTGCATCCAAAGAAAGGCTACGGGGGGAGAACCGATGAAAACTGAACTGACCACCTGTAAAATAGTCCAACCTTTTTTCACATTAACTACTATCCAACTAATCTGGCTCCACAAGCTTCATGCCCTTGCTTACCCTTCATTAAAGGAACAGTCTGGTGTTTCCAAATAGATCCTTGTCAGATGAGGAGATGGATACAAGTTCTCCCTCTGCTTGTCCAGTACTGATGTGTTAGCTGTCATAACTCTGTCAAAGATGGAAAACACACATTCCAAAATGTCACAGCTGCCTGATTTAGGCAGTGTGGCTTAGAATCTTCTTACCAAACCATACAAAAATCAGCTTTTTTAAAATGGGACGACCCTGCTAGGACGGGACTAAAACTACGTTGTCCTCAATTATCATACAGTACAGAACATTCAAATCCAGAAGCCAAACTGAACCTGTTTTAAAATGTCTCTGCTACAATTCAAAACACATTTTGCATTCAGGCGTGTCAGGAATGCTTCTCTACCAAACAAAATGCTTTGACACTCAAACCAAAAAGAAAGCTGTGCAACACAGTCACAAAAGGAGTCTGTGTGTACTGAGGTGAAGAATAATTAGGCTGCTTTACTGAAATCAACCTCAGAACTATGTCATACATTACTGAAATCAACCTCAGAACTATGTCAAAATGGATACATTGACTGTTTTTAGTACAAATAGCGCCTGACAAGCTACTGCTGAAACACAGCTTCCTGTTTTTACAAGCACATTTTATACCTATTCAGCAAATAAATCTTTTATATGTATGACAGTCTGGGAGTCAGAAGTTACAGTTAGGCCAGTGGTTGCTTCTGTTCTTTGTGCCATCCACGTTTCACCTCGCTCTGGCTAAGAATATTGGACTGCTCCTTTAATGCTGGGCCAGTCAGCCAGCTGGGTCACCAGGGCTGTGGGCACCTAGGTTTGTTTGTGATTATTTCACTACATTTACATTTAATGGGGTGACTGTGGCTCAGGAGGTAGAGTGGTTGTCCCCTAACCAAGAGGTTGGCGGTTTGATTTCTGTTGTCCCCAGTCCACATATTGAAGTGTCCTTGGGTAAGTGTGTGTGTGTGTGTGTGAGATGGCGCTGCAGAGGGCTGCCTCGGTTCTGTACTACTAATGAACTCCTTGTGTGTATAACATATTCAGCCAAGAGAAGTAAAAAAATAAAGAAGGAAAGAATGTACCCTATGCAATATCATTATCAACAGAAATATTCAGTAAGCACATGCTGACACAGGGTCCTTCACCAAAACTCAGCCACAAGATATGGTCAAGATCAGGAGCCACTGTCAGTTTAAGCTGACAGGATAAGGGCCATGGCAACATCAACCTTATATTGTACATCAGTGGTGCCAAACAAATTGCCACAATGCCACACAGTGGGGCCGGGGCCTTTGGGACCCCAGTAGTCTGGTGTCCATGTTCCAGTGTTTGTTTCAAACCCTGTACTTCTAGACAGAGACACAAAATGCCAATCATGTAACAGCAAGGACAAATGCTCTACATAATGATGGATACAGTAAGTTCCTGTCTCTGTGAAAGTCTTCCTTCATGTTTAATTCAGCTACATGAGGCATCTTCATGAAACACAAACAGAACACAGCGTGACAACATTCCACACACAGTCCCCCACTCCTCTCATATACAGTTTAAAAGTACAAGTATAAGAAAAATACTCTCCATATTTTACACGTTATAAAATGTTCTCTTACATAAAAACTTCTCCCAGGTAATGAAAATCTGCCTTCTCCATAATCTCACGTTTACATTTATATTTCATATTAACATACTGTATATTTAAATGAAGAGACATGTTTGTGTTTTGAAAGTGTGTGTCTGCACATTAAACATTTACTGACATCAGCACTAAACAACAACAGCCAGGTCTGGTGCACTTCACTTATCTTGTTGAAAAGCATCAGTGGAAGATAAATCAAGTGCTCCTCGTGCTTCCTTAAACTTCATCCAGCTGTTTGCCAGTGGAATTTGGACAAGCAACATGTTCAGAGAGAGAGTGTACATGACCTGCTCGACTGGCGACGAGGGTTTCATTCGCAGGCTGAGCACTGTACCTTGTTCTAATGGTAGTACGTAGCCAGGGTTTGACTGCAGATACCGCATCTCAAGCTACATTTGAACTGTAACTTGAACAGATGTTAGACCCAACCTTCTGTACTGTACACACAGACCAGTGGGACACACACACTGGGATCGGTCTGTGCTTCAGGAAAGTGCAGTGCCCTGTGTCATTTCACTCTATGGTTTAGCTGTGTAACAAACAGAACCAGGAACCAGACTGTGGCAGCTGTCTGTACACAGTGGATCCAACTGGGGTTCCTCGTACATTCACAGCCCTACATCATACACAGATCCCCTATGAGAAACGGGTAGTGTCCAGTGTAACGTGGCAAAAACCGCAGCAGTACGCCAGCAAAGCCTGAAGAGGCAGACTGCAAGCTAGTGAGCATGGGTGGAAACAAGCCAGGTTGTAAACACTCAGTGAATTAAAATTTGCATTTGAAAAGTGACTTTACAAACACTCTGTGAAGGAATTGCATTTATAACTTGTGCTGGTGAGTGACTCCTCTCAGGTTTGCTTGGCTTGAGACCAGTACAAACATTTTGCCTGTCAGAGGACAACAAACCCAGGCAGACTATGGAGCACCGTATAATATTTCTGTCAGGGGATCATGTTTTTTATTTCTGACAAATGAATGGAAAACATATCCCACAGTATATATCTTCTGTTGTACATCATAGAACTGATACTATTGTGTAAACATGATCGTGGCACTGTTTGACTGTCAGACCAAAAGTCTTTTGGTGAAGCAGAATGTGAGTCAGACAGTAAAGAGAGCACCCAGTGTGTGATGGAGTTAGGCCCCATTACAGACTGTAAAGTAAGACCGCCAGAGCTCACACACAGGTTCATACTGTATGACTCAGATAAGAGTGAGTCCTCTGCCGGACTCCTGCTCCCTGATTGTTTGTATATCCATGTGTATATGTTATTAGTTTTAGCTGTGGAGGGCTGAGGAATTGCTGCCTCTGCTTCTTAGTCTTCCATTTAGTTTGAAAGTTATAAAAAGAACCTCCACCAAGTCAGGACACATTTCCACCAGTTTTTCTGAAGAACTGTGGCTGAATATCATAGAGACGACCACTCATTTTACTCAGTAATGTGTCTTATGAAACTGAATTTCCAATTTCTGTTGTTTAGGCACATTTAGAAAACCCTTATGGGTATAAGTGTTGAATTACACCAGTAAGATGAATGATGTATCATGGTGTAAGACTTAAGGTTAAGATTTATTGTGGAAAAATCTAAATAATTACAAGAGATGAAATAAATAAATCTCATTCATCTTACATTTGCCTGATTTCAAACAGTTACTTGTCCAGATACTGTAAGAACCACTCATAATAATGTAGAGCTCGATGCAGACTGATTTACCGATTACTCACTGGCTATAAATGTGGACGACTTTAATCACAAACTCTCATTTTACATGTCAACTAAATCTACGGGTTGTGAAGCAAGTAGGAGTTAGTTAAAACATAAATAGTATTTCCTTGTTGATTAAACTCATCAGATTGGCAATGGAGTGGCTCTGCAACACGAGGCCAGCTTCTCACTGCCGTACCACGTGCTCTTGGTGCACTGCCTTGTTTGAATGAACCTCCGACCTGTGCAGCACACACACTACTGCTGACTCACTGTGCTGCTTGTGCTGGTCTTTGTGCTGCCATGGCCTCAGTGCCCTGACTCCATTATACTGTTCATTCATTGTCTCGTCGTGGCCAACAGGTCAGCTGCCCGGCAGAGGACAGTGACGTCTCTGACTGGCGTTGCTGTGGGTTTGTCAGTTTTGCAGTACTTCACAGGTAATTTTGGCAGAGAGATGAGTTCCTACATATGTTGACATCAAATGGACTTTTGGCTTTTACCAGAGCTTTTAGTCTTGTCTTGTTGCTTTCTCTAAGTCCAGTTAATACCTGACCCCCTGGGCAGCTGTAAATGATTTGTTTCTTACAGGACCAGACCATTCAGACTCCAAATTACTTCAGTAACATGTCGCAGAAACATAAAAAGTCAGTGCTGGTAGGCCTGCAGATGGTGAACATCCACAGTGTACGGAGGCCGGTGGAACCCTCTGTCCTGTATCGGCGTGGTGCTGTGAGGCTCCGCCCACTTTAAAAAGAGAAACTAGATTCAACAAAAGGAACCTTTAAACAAGGCGCTGCTGAGTCTGTCTTCTGTAGTTGTCATGGTTACAGCACTCCGTGTCATAACATTGCATGGTCCTCACTGTTACAGTGTGGCTGTCAGTGTCGACACAGTCACAGTGTTATTATGGTGCCGTCCTCTCTCATGCTCTCTTGACGATTACTGGCTGTGTGGGCTGTGTTTCTGTTGTAATTGGACGTCATGGAGCTGTCACTCAGGGATGCACCAACGCTACTGGGCAATGAGACGCTCTGAGGGAGGGGCCTGACCACAGTGGAGCTGTGAGGCCCGTTGGTAGGTGAGTCTCTGTTGAGGTTAACGTTGTTGCTATCAGTTACCTGGTGGGAGTCGTGGGGCATCAGGGAGTCATTCTCCAAAATGATGTCACCATCGTCATCCTCATCATCACTGTCGCCTTCTGCAATGCTGTTGCTATGTAACAATGGACATGGCAAATAATGATTATAGAATAAATGTTAATTTAAAATTAACTTCTACTACAGATGTTTAACTGTTTGTTGTGCTGAAAATAATAAAACTGATAAACCTGCAATGATCTGTTTTCTTCTCTTAGCTCAAAAAACCTCAAAACCAAGTGAGTTGAAATGTGCTAAAACACTATAGAGCTGAATTGAACTAATGAATTGCTAATAACTTGGATCAGCACTACAAGTGTTTTTCATAATTCTACATTTTTGTTTATATACAAATTTGAATTAGCACAGCTTTAAATGACATATGGCCTTGAAGCCAGACTGAGCTGGTCAACGTTTTGCCATGGATTCAACTTAAAGTGCCATAACTCTTTTTCTTTCTCCACCACAAATATGATATACACAGCCAACAAAACCACTGCATAATCTCCATAGTTTGTCTATCAGCCAAGCCAAACTGTTTTCAGTTGGAGCAGCTATTTGAAAAAATAAACAGTTGTTTATGAATGAAAGTCTGATCCTCATAAACCTTGTCATCCCACCCATTCATCGCTGACATTACAGCAGAAATATATTTTTCCACTGTTCAGGATCCAGAAGCTTACATATCTGCTTGACTCACAGAGGGTTCATAATATCCAGGACCTTCTGCGGCATTTCATTCTCCACACAGCAAATGCAATAAACATATTTGTTCTCCTTTTGCTGCCCACCAATTTCATACTGTTAAACCTAGACCATCCATCTGATCTCCCCTCCTCTTCTCTGAGTCCTGCTTGTGGCTATATTTGTCATTATAATCCAGGGTCAGAACGGTCTCAGCTCTGTTTTAAAGGCTTTTACAGCCTGGCATAAATGAAAATTAGACAAAAGCTCAGTAAAGAAGATCCCTTCCCTCACATTCTGCTTGTTCCTCATTGGATCTCTTTCTCTCTGTGACTTTCCCACTATGTCAAATCGCCCCTTTCCACTTTTTTCTCTTACCCACTTTTCTGCTCTTTTTTTGTGGTTTTTCTTGGTAAAATCTGACACAACAGCAACACACAGTACTTTCTGCATTGGGCTCTCCAGTTCAAGAACATCCCTCTGTCCTGTCCGCGTCATACCTGGCAGTGATGGGGTTGCTCTGAGAGGCGGGGCTTGGTGAGTCATGTGACAGAATGGAGCCTGTAGATCCAGCTGAGCCCACAGAACCAGAGTTGCCCATTGAGGTTTTACTCCCACGATGCATCACGTTGTTCCTCTGGTTAGCCGGTTTCACAGTCACAATGAGGTTGTGACTGTTGGCCACCATCATGTCTGTAACCTGGAATGACAGATAGAGAATCACAGCTTTGGAAGAGGAGGGAAAAACACTTCAAGGACTTGGTTATTGTGCAAACAAATTCAAGGGCAGGCACAACAATGACAGTTTCCTCTCCTACACACTTTTGGAAGATGTGTTTTACTTCCTGGTGCTCTCTTCTTCTCTCTGACACCGTATCAAGTTCACAGCCCTCAATATTTAGCTGTCCTTGCAATTAGCATGTGCTTGTAACAGTATGACTGTGTGCCATGTTTCATTTATTTTATCAGACTCCTGTAACCAGTATAAAAAGTCTGACATCAAGGCTCCAAGGAAAATTGGTTCACTGTAGTGTTACAAAACATTTTGTCAATGATCTGCCAATTTTACTATCTCACAGATAAATATGTTACTGTATGTAGCACCATGTCAAAAATGTAAGATTTGTGCATACATCCAATAAACCTACATTTTGTTTTTTACAAAACAGTTTTAACTGTTGCTAGTGTTTTGTTATCATGAATCAGCCTAAAACCAACCGATCTGTCTTTCGCTGGTCGAATTAGGATGAGACAAATAGTTATTTACAAAGAAGGCGGTGTAAAAATGATAATATGGAAGAAGAATGGTAACATGGGGTTTTTTAACGTTCCACTAATAGAACTGATTTACCATCATTTTAACTACAGTGAGAAAAGTCAGGCTATACTCTGTGTACTGTACTATAATATTTCATAGTAACATTCCTGCCTTAGGTAACCCTACAAAGACACTTTTGAAAAAAAATCTATATAATCATTACATTTATCTCACCAGTCACTGTGGTGAGATAACTGGAATAATAATAATCGGCTTCCAGTTATGGATATGGCTAATAATACTACTGTACTGTCGGGGGAAATGATAAGAATGAAAATAAAAATTGCATACTGTACATTAACTAGTTAGGAAAAATGGTAAACATCCTAATCTGTTTTATTGAATGTTGTAGTAACTAGCTTAGTACATGAGCCAAAAACCACTACAGTGACATATTTGGCAGGTCTCCACATCTGGACACCGTGCTTACCTGATCTAAAGATTTTCCTGCTACATCGATGCCGTTGACTTCGAGGATCTCGTCGTTAACTCCCAGCAGCCCTGTGCTCTCTGCCAGCCCACCGCGTACCAGACGAGAAATGAACACCCCAGGAACCTACAGGACAATAGAGGAAAAGTGTCAAACATTTCATCTCTCTGCAACAGGGTTTAAAACCTGGGAACCTAGATTTCTTATTCCAAATCTATGATGCATACAGTAAGATTACCATTATATGCCATATTTTATCAATACCTTCTTTTGATGTTGCTGTCATGTTGTTGCTGATCATTGTGCTATATAAAGTTCAACCTGTATCACTGGTGCCTACAGTGCCATTTTTAAAATGTCGTCATGTTTTGTTATTTGTTATTTAGTGCACAAAAACAAATTGCTTGAGCAAAAGTAAAGCAACTCACTCACTAATTTTGGATGGCAGGCTCTACATTTTCTTTCCTTTTGAGAATGCACACACACACACACAGCAGGGCACAGAGCAGTGTGGGCCTCAAACTAATCCATCAACATCAAAACACTCTGTACAACTCTTCTCCAATACTTCAAGCTTTTATTCATCAGATGTTCAGTCCACACTGATGAAGGCCCGATGGGCAAAAACATTTGATCGATACAAGTTTGATATACTGTGCTGGAGATACTGTGTACTGATGTTGATTCATGACATCTACACTAAATCTTCAAACTCCCCCTTTACAATTGATGGTGCCCATTGTGAGAATTTCTAACCTTCCCCTGCTCAGAAATGTTGCCACAAAGCTTTTGACAAGAATGACAATGTGATAATTATCTACTGATTAGGAATTAGGAAATGCTCCTAAAACCTCTCATATTATCAGGATAGCAAAAAATGACTGAGGCTGAGACACCTTTCAGAAACGTATCTAGCAGCATATTCAGAGCACTCAGGCTGGTTTTCACTTCACATGTAAGGAAGATGAAGACCATTGTTAATTCATCTGAAGAAACATGACTGTGACATTTTATATCAGTTTTTCTAAAAATGTCAGCCTGAAATGGAATATTTGATCTCACCTTCTCTACACCCTGTGGTGTCACCCGCACGCTCACCCCATCACGAATGTAGAAGCCCAGCGGTTTGTGGGTACCATGCTTGTGGAGTCGTACACGTCGGTGCGTCTCAGGTAAGATGTCCACATCAATAATGGATGAGACCTGTCTGAAGTTCTGTGGCATGCCAATCATTAGGCCTGTTCTGTTCTTTGAATGGGTGGATCCTGCGCCAGGGGTGCGCAGTCCAGTTAAGCCCAGCCCCTTTTTACGCCTCTGGAGGGAATTGGTGCCAAAAACTACAGGTTCATCCTCTTAAAGGTGGACAGAAGGACAGACAAAATCCTTTGTTAGTTATATCGTGATGCTTATAAAAACATCAACATTTCCAATTACAGTGCATTGTTCTATTTAATTTAAAGGAACATTGAGATAAAAATCATTCTTGTGCCCGTGGTAGTTCATAGGCTCAGCACTCCATGCTAGAATTTTAGCATCCAGTACACCATGTTGGGTGACTGCACTCCTCCCAGTGAAACTGCACATACAGTACAGTACATGTATGTTTGATGATAGTAGGAGCAACACAAACAATTTGATGAGGGGGCTGCAAAAAAAAAAAAAAAAAAAAATACTGAATAACAGAAAGAAAGGCTTATTGCTCCATAACAGGTTTGTCTACAACCCCCAATCACAAAAAGTTGGGGCGGTATGTAAAATCAAAATTAAAACTGAAAATAGTAAATCATCAGTTAAATCATCTGTGTTCTGTATTACATCAAAAAGATACAGCCGCACATTATTTGATGTGACACCTCGTCAATTTTATTCTTTGTTCAAAATAAACACTCTACATTGAATAATTAAAGTGCTATAGGTGCACACAAATACCAATCATTGGTCAAAACACTGCTAACTTTGGCTGAATTATAAAAGCCAGTAGTAGTGCTAAATGAAAAGCCGAATGGGAGCCCAAAGAGCCAGAATTCCCATCAGTAACACTCATTCTGCTGCTCTCACTTTCTCTTATTAACAGAAATCCATTCACTGATCATTCTATTTCCACTTCCTCCGACTCCACCACTTTTTCACACCCTATTAAACAAATCAGTTTTTCCTTTAGAAGAACACTTCTGCTTCTTCCTTCCAGTTCAGATTAAAAGGTTAATAACAAAGGATTGTAGAAGACCTCCGACATCCTTGACTGAGTAGGCTGCGGAGGGTCTTGGGTTGAATGTGAAGCAGATTAAACACATTTAATCGTATCCTATAATCCCACTGCTATTGTTCAGAAGCAGATGATTCTTTCTGTCTCTTTCATTGAGGTATCTGTCGCATCTACCAGTGTGTGTGCATGCATACTGTACACATAACAGAGGCACAGTGAATTTTTATTTGAAAGGAACCATACGAGTGATAGCACAAATTACGCTGGGAGAATTTTTAAGCACTGCTGTTGAACAAATATGCATGATAGCAGTCAGTAGTCCCTTACAGAAGTCACTGTTGCAATAACATTTGATTCACACAATCTTAAAAAGCTTTTCTTTTTAAACAAACAGTATTGCAAAGGGCACATTCAGTAACTGCTGTGATCACAACAGAATTTAAGTGCATCTGGACCAGACAAACTCATTAAATAGCAAAAATTAAATAAAGCCTGAGCCTTTTCAGGCCCTACACTTTGACTTACTGTATGCATTACTGGGTGGAGAACACATTTTGATTGGTGGCAGTGTACAGAGGTCTTCAATCATCCTTTTGGTTCAGATGTTGTTTTTGCTTTGTCTTTGAACATCACCAAGCAACTCCACCCTTTTAGTCTTTTGCAGAGGTCAATGACAACAGGGGCAAAAGCTGTTGTTGAGGATTGTGGATGAATAACACTTTACTTTATGTTGCTTTTGTGAAAAAGTAAACCGCAACCAAAATAACCTTGGAAATCAACTGGACTTGGATTTCTAGATCGATTCGATCTAGAAATCCAAGTCCAGTTGATTTCCACGGTTATTTTGGTTGCGGTTTACTATGACCTGGATGACTGAGAATTTGCACAGATATGTTTGTGAAAAAGTGTTTGTATAAGCTTTTTTTTCTGCAAAAGTTAATCCTTCTCATATTATACAATAAGCAGTGCTATCTACACACAATCACTACATGTTTGAAGATTTGGTAAAATAATTCAAGCCATATAAGTCAAGAATTAAATTTTACATTCAAGAATTTCTGTGGAGGGCACTTATCTTAAGAGGCACCATCTTAAAGGACATCTCTGAATCAGAATCAGCTTTATTGGCCAAGACTCCAGTACAGTGGCTGTTAATGTGCATTTTGTAAGTCACAAAAAAATCATTCCATCATGACATCTGCCTGTTGTTTTCTATGTTGCTATGAATCCTGAGCCAAACAAACAAGCCAGTCAATCTGCCTTGTCAGTCACTGCAAACTATTTGAATAAAATCTGCCTGTGCCTGATGATGGAAAACACCTGCTCTGATGTCACTGTTCAAGGCGTGGCCAAAAGTACGAGATTCCTAGTTTCAACTCATGAAGAGTTGAAGGAGGTGTTTGCTGCCTCCCACAAGTCAGTGTTCATTTACACAGAATGAGAACATCCATAGCTAGCCAGCCCAACCCTGAGGCAAGGGTCTCTCTAGACCTGCCTCTAAATCATATATATACTGTATGTATATATGTATATATAGCAAATGCTTTGTACAGCAAACTAAATACTGGGATTTTATTTAGTTGCAAAAGGAGAGCAAACAAAGTGAAGGCAGCTGCTCTGCTGGAGACAATTCCTGACCTATTGCATTTCCCATACAGCATTCTTTGTCTCTGTCACACACAATTTCCCTTACTGCATGTGTGTGTGTGTAGAGTGGGCTTAGTGGTGTCTGTGCCTTCAGGCTTAAGTCTGGCCCTTACAAGTGAGTTTCTGTCTCTGTTCTGTCTGCCATATCAGAAAACACACACACACTCTCTCCACATAGAGACAGTGCATGTATTGTATCTATCTGTGTGCATTAGTGTGTTCTTCCTCATTATTAATATTGCTTGCCACCGGTCGATGCTGCTTCGCAGAGTGACCTATGCTCACACACACATACACATGTCGTATTTCCATCACATTCAAGGGACGTACATTCATTTCCTGAAGACTTACCCTAACCATAATAACTACTTGCTTAACCTAAACCTAATCTCATCTTAAACTCAAACCAAGTCAGCATTCCCAGATTTAATGATTTACATTCTGGAGGTTTGCTCTTTGAATCCATAAGGATGTCGAGTCCCCACAGTGTGACTGAATAAACAGATTTATGTATGTTCCCACAAAGTGATTATTATATTCCTATGTAAACTCTACAGTATTGACTGTTATGTTCCTAAATATCTGGTCAAGGTTTATGACAGAATCATACTAGGGCTGTGCAATATGTGTCATCTACAATAATATTTTAATTGTTGTTTTAATGACATGCCAGCTGGCATTATCAAGTATGTCACATGGAGAGTCCATGTAGCATGTACATGATCACTGCACCACAAGTGCACAGGGAGAACATGCAAACTCAGCACAGAAAGGCATCGAGTCAGCCTGGGTTCAAACCTGGAACCTCATTGCTGTGAGGTGACAGCGCTAACCGCCGCATCACTGTGCCCCCACAAACAACTACATAAACACTTAAACTATTATTTGAATATTATCATGTTATTATCTGTGTTTGTGTGTCACTTATCTGTCCTAAAAGCATCAGTCTGTGGTCTCCAGCTTGTTGGTGTGTGTGTGTGTGTGTGTGTAACAGTGACCTCAGTGCCCACCATCTGGAGCCCAAATGGCTGCCATATGGTTGAATCCAGTGCAGGTCTATAATGGGCGAGCATACAGGGGAAGGCAACAGACAGGGCAGGACATGAAACAAAGGCCATACTCCATGCTGAGGGTGTGGTATTAACCCTTTCCACCTACTTACAACTGTAAATGAAAAATGCAATATCATGCATCTGTTTATGACATAAAATTTACTTGCCACTGGTTTACATATTCCAATAAAGTCTCCTGTGTTTCACAGTACTACAGTATTACATTTTAACACGTAATCAGGCAAAACAATGTCATTTCACTGTGATTTTAAACCAAAACAAAAAGAATTGCAGGGGTAAAGGATACACCTTATATGATCATTTGCACAATTTGCATCTTCTATACAAATCACAAGCTTAAGCATGCGTTTATCAGTTTATAAAAGCTTCTGGTACCTTATTAGTGATGTAATGTTACCAGAAACTCACAGTACGATATTTCCATGCTAAAAAGTCCATAAGATATCACAATATTAATAAATGAAGCAAAAAAGATGAAAAAATACGTTTTATTAAATAATGTTTCTGTATGATTTTCCTTTAAACTTAAAGTGTCCCTGCTTTCCTTCTTTATTAAAATAAAAGCAGGCAGCCATGACATAAGCATGTGCAAAAACTGAAATGTTTGTACAACTGCAAAACAAAAGACAGCAGTAGCAGTCCTTTTCTGAAATAAAATAAAATAAAATATTGCAGCAGCTGGAACTTATAAACAAAATACAGTACCATACAGTAGAACAACAGTGTTTTAGCACCTCATCATGATCTACTCTTTCAAGAGAAAAGACTTTAAGGGCGCTTACTAAGTGGCTGCTTTTGCATATGTGCGTCTGATTTATATGCCCATCTCCGTTAAAGAGTAGCGCACAGCTGTGTCCCGATTGTTCCTGCAAGACATATCCAGGTTGGTCTCAGCCCTAAACAGTGCTAGTATTGCCTTTAAATAATAGTATTTGTAAATTGCTTAGCATTTGTCAGTTTCCTTTCCATCGGTGTCATTTCTTAAACAGGAAAACTGAAATGCTGGTACACAACAGCTTTAAAAGTTGATAATGGAGCATCCGCTATGTCAGTTTACAAATTCTGATTATCAATGAAACAACCATATGTAATATCCTTGTAGATACCGTCACAGTCCCATGACAGTATCAAGCCATTTTTTATTGCAATATCGCAAAATTGCTGTGAAGCCATTTGTGGAACTCTGGACTTCTTAGTTTACATGGAGCAGACAAATCCATTATGTTTAGCCAAAGCTACAGGATCATGGGTCACATTTGTTTTACTCCTCTGAACTTTTAAAACCTGGCGGGTTATCAACAGTAACAAGCAAGAGTTTTAATCTGCTTGATGTCTGACAGTGTGAACCTAAATTAATTAAATTTTGCCTTAATTAATTTAGATGTCAAAAAAGTGCAGATTTGTGAAGGTCTGGTCTACAGAGAATTTCCTGTTTACGTGACCAGCTGTTCCTGCCCCTACTGTCACGTGTTACGAAGTGCAGCTCCAGTTCCCTAGCAACCTTGACAGCTGCTCTGCTTTCTATAGGTACGCAAAGAATCTTGGGATAGGGTGGGCGTCGAAGGATTCACCAGTTGGAGCCTTCATTGCCTGGGGAAAGGAGAATGCATTTCTCAGCTGCATTTGAAGGAGCCTTCAAAATGAGATGGCCTTGTTGTGATGCTGTGACGCAGTTGGTCTTCAAATGCAGCCTTCGTCCGCTGAACTGGGACACAGTATATGCTTAATACTGTATCTATGGCTGGGTGATTTGTCTGAAATCTTGTTAGTTGTGTGTCCTCCTGTCCTTCACTATAGCTCCATGTTTAATGATAACTCTGTCCAGACTATAAAATGTGTGAGTAGGTACGCTCACTTTTCCCTTGACCAGAACAGAGTTTTCAATTATCCTATAGTAAACTCAGTCTCTGTGAACCACTGACAAAGCTGCCAACTGACAGCAAATTTTCTGCTGTAGAAGGATGGTAATTTGACTCCTCACTAACTTCCCTTTGGGCTTTGATTCAAAGCAACACATTTAGAGAGCTGCCTATTTATTTGAACTCACTGTCAGTGTCTGCTTCTTCACATCTCTCTATCGTTGAATAGAATTACACAACAGGCTGATGATAAGACTGTCAGTGATGACATGATTCCTAAACCATTACTCATTATGTATTTAGTTATTCAGTTATTACACTGCAGTCTTTGTCACTACTAACTCCAGCTGTTCCAAGGGAGGGCTACAGATGGTTGTATACTATCTTTCTAACAGATTTTCACTTGTCAGTGATAAACATCACACTAATCTCCCAGTGCCAACCCCCACTAAGCAGGTGTGTCCAATCAGTCAGGAGTCCCTAATAGAGCAATAAGGACAAGCTCCCTTCCCACCCACAGACATGATTGTATTCACTGGGTACAGTTACACATCAGTGCTGGACACACTAATACTGGGAACTGGATCTCAGGTTTCTGCAGTGACACAGCTTCAGCACATTTATTACATTTGTTACAACTTGAAAAAGGGAACTCTACACAAATGCAAGAGCCACTGTCTTTAAACACTTAAAATGCTTTTTTCCCCTTTCAATATTTAATACAGAAACACTAGAATATAAACATGGACTGCACAGCTAGTTTAACAATAGTAAAGCTGAATGACAATTAAATATTAAGTCAGTGATATATACTGTGTCTGAAAAAAATGAACTTCAATGATTTTAGCATATGGCTGCAATATAACAAAGAGTGAAAAATTTAAGGGGGTCTGAATACTTTCCGTACCCACTGTATGTGTGTGAAATATGAAGGATGGGGCAGTCACATTTTAATGCTTTATGAAGTATTAATGGTTTCTGGATGAAAGTGTACAGACATAAAGATCTGATCTAGAATTATGCACCCACACCTCAGGCTAAAACTGCTGCCAGTTTCCTCTGCTATATACTAAACTGGTGCCATTTCTTTTTAAACTTTTGTAATTGTATCCACTCTGTTTCAGTTAATAAATTTACACTCACGTTGTCGTCATCAGTGTGTGAATGGTGTATGATCTCCTGTAAAGCGCTCTGGCCAGTGCAACACACTGTGAAAAATGCCCTATATAAATACAGTCCATTTTACCTTTTTTTTTACTTTGAAATTAAAGGATAAAACTGGCATTTTTAAATTATTATAAACAATCAAATAATTTAAAAAACTAAAATGATGTTGTATGAATCTAATGTTCAAAGAATCCCTAATGAAAAGGTGAAGATTCACCTGATAGTACTGTATATAGATGCTTAATACTTTAATGTGATATTACTGCTATTTTGTAAAGTGTTACTAAAAGTTGCATTTAACACACACCTCAGCTTATAGATTATATCCATTTACTAACAGCAGACTTTAGTAATGAGCTAAAATAGAATTTCTCTAATCTTTGTATGAGTTCTTCCACTACATCTTACATCTCCAGTCGGTGTACGTATTCCATTGCAACAGTGCCAAATTGCCACAAACAACACTGTCTTCCTTATGTTAGGTTCTACTCTATCAATTCACTCCAATTTTTGACTCATTTCAGTTCATTAGATACATTGCTATGATGGCAGAGTTTCAACACAGAAGGCTGAGAAAATGAGCTGCAGTTAGAAAACCACTTCCTTTCCAACTCTCTGATTTGCTTTCTCTCTCCTTCCCTCAGTCGCTGCATGTTGCTGCTTGTGTATAAATATATGATTTCCTCCTCTTGTCATCATGTTGTACACATATCTTCAGCTGTCTATAGCCAGCTCTCCATCCATAAGCCAGTCTCTTACTGAAATCAGAGGGCTGGAGAAGCCTTGCCAGTCAAACCTGGAAGTAGACAACTGCTTCTCGTCATCATTCCATCCATCCATCCATTTTCCTCCGCTTATCCGGAACCAGGTCGTGGGGGCAGCAGTCTAAGCAAAGATGCCGAGACTTCCCTCTCTCCAGACAATTCCTCCAGCTCCTCCGGAAGAATGCCAAGGCGTTCCCAGGCCAGACATAGTCCCTCCAGTGTGTTCTGGGTCTTCCAAGGGGCCTCCTCCCGGTGAGACATGCCCGGAACACCTCCCTAGGAAGGCGCCCAGGAGGCATCCAAAACAGATACCCGAGCCACCTCAGCTGGCTCCTCTCGATGTGGAGGAGCAGCGGTTCTACTCTGAGCTCCTCCTCTTCATCATTCACCAGGCAAAATGTTTTGCCTGCCAAAGACCACTGTTGTTATTGTCCTGTGTCTGTGCACAATTTGGATAGGGTGTGCACACAACTTTTGCCTATTTTGCCTGGTAAAATAATAGGAAAATCACATCTGCAACCAGGTGAGAAATATTAATTCAATTTAATAAACAAAGCTCACCAGATTACAAGTGACCACTTCCACCCTTTGCATTTTTTGAGCGCTTACCCAAAAGCCACCGGGAATGTGCATATTAATAAAGTCTTGACTCTGCCTAATGCAATCAGAATGTTAAGTACTTAGTTTCCTACTGTTGTTCATGGAAATTAACCAGGATTCTTACTAGGTCAGCTTTAGTAATATCTGCTCATCACTTTCAACAGAACAATCTTGAATTAAAGGCAGTCAAATTAACAAATAGGCACACCCAAGACTACGGTGTACTGACAAGGAATGTTGTTATGTGGGTCTACAAATACCAAAGGTACAGTATGTATATTTATATGTATTTCTACCATATATATTATGGGTGTGTATCTATCCCTCTCAAACAATTCAATACATATTTCGATACACAGTCTATGATCAGATACAAAAATGATACAGCTCAATTTGTAACAATATTATAAAGTATGATTCAGTGATTTCGATTTGATTCAGCAGATTTCCAGTTTTAATTTAGCTTTAATTTGAAAAGACTATATATAGATTATAGTATCTGTTTAGGGTATAAAATTCAAAAGGGTTAGTGTTTCCTAAAAGCAGTTTTGTTTCAAGCAGTAAAAGCAAAATAGATAAAACGTGATGTCTACTTTTTTTAAACCCTTGTGCCCTACTTAAATGTACTACCATCTTTTCACATTCATGCCAAAAATGTACACATACAAACTATGAACATACATTTTCATACAGGTGCTGGTCATATAATTAGAATATCATCAAAAAGTTGATTTATTTCACTAATTCCATTCAAAAAGTGAAACTTGTATATCATATTCATTCATTACACACAGACTGATATATTTCAAATGTTTATTTCTTTTAATTGTGATGATTATAACTGACAACTAATGAAAACCCCAAATTCGGTATCTCAGAAAATTAGAATATTACTGAATACCAATACAAAGAAAGGATTTTTAGAAATCTTGGCCAACTGAAAAGTATGAACATGAAAAGTATGAGCATGTACAGCACTCAATACTTAGTTGGGGCCCCTTTTGCCTGAATTACTGCAGCAATGCGGCGTGGCATGGAGTCGATCAGTCTGTGGCACTGCTCAGGTGTTACGAGAGCCCAGGTTGCTCTGATAGTGGCCTTCAGCTCTTCTGCATTGTTGGGTCTGGCATATCGCATCTTCCTCTTCACAATACCCCATAGATTTTCTATGGGGTTAAGGTCAGGCGAGTTTGCTGGCCAATTAAGAACAGGGATACCATGGTCCTTAAACCAGGTACTGGTAGCTTTGGCACTGTGTGCAGGTGCCAAGTCCTGTTGGAAAATGAAATCTGCATCTCCATAAAGTTGGTCAGCAGCAGGAAGCATGAAGTGCTCTAAAACTTCCTGGTATACAGCTGCATTGACCTTGGACCTCAGAAAACACAGTGGCCCAACACCAGCAGATGACATGGCACCCCAAACCATCACTGACTGTGGAAACTTTACACTGGACCTCAAGCAACGTGGATTCTGTGCCTCTCCTCTCTTCCTCCAGACTCTGGGACCCTGATTTCCAAAGGTAATGCAAAATTTACTTTCATCAGAGAACATGACTTTGGACCACTCAGCAGCAGTCCAGTCCTTTTTGTCTTTAGCCCAGGTGAGACGCTTCTGACGCTGTCTGTTGTTCAAGAGTGGCTTGACACAAGGAATGCGACAGCTGAAACCCATGTCTTTCATACGTCTGTGCGTAGTGGTTCTTGAAGCACTGACTCCAGCTGCAGTCCACTCTTTGTGAATCTCCCCCACATTTTTGAATCGGTTTTGTTTCACAATCCTCTCCAGGGTGCGGTTATCCCTTTTGCTTGTACACTTTTTTCTACCACATCTTTTCCTTCCCTTCGCCTCTCTATTAATGTGCTTGGACACAGAGCTCTGTGAACAGCCAGCCTCTTCTGCAATGACCTTTTGTGTCTTGCCCTCCTTGTGCAAGGTGTCAATGGTGGTCTTTTGGACAACTGTCAGGTCAGCAGTCTTCCCCATGATTGTGTAGCCTACAGAACTAGACTGAGACACCATTTAAAGGCCTTTGCAGGTGTTTTGAGTCAAATAGCTGATTAGAGTGTGGCACCAGGTGTCTTCAATATTGAACCTTTTCACAATATTCTAATTTTCTGAGATACCGAATTTGGGGTTTTCATTGGTTGTCAGTTATAATCATCAAAATTAAAAGAAATAAACATTTGAAATATATCAGTCTGTGTGTAATGAATGGATATAATATACAAGTTTCACTTTTTGAATGGAATTAATGAAATAAATCAACTTTTTGATGATATTCTAATTATATGACCAGCACCTGTACATCAATATTTTTTTCTTTTTTTTCATAAATCTTTTAAACAACTTCAGACTTGCTCAAAACTACCAAACAATCATTTTCAGGATTATAACCCTTTAAATGAAAGTTAATGTTTTGAATTATGAAATATTTATTACAAAAAAACCCCACCAAAAATGAATAATTTTCCATATAATAAATAGTAGGAGGATGGGGTTTTGGTGGTGAGTAAAGTCTTGGATATGTCAAAGATTAGCAACAAAACTGATTTGATTACTTTAGTATTTTTTATGTAGTGCCAGATACTCCCTCCTGACACACATCTGTGGCCAAAAATGCCCCATTGACTTCCATTGAAACCACATTTTCTTTTCTCACTCCCATTATAGTATAAAACCATAAAACCATGCATTCTGTACGGTCAAAGGTCAAGGTTCACGTTCGCCAGACGTAGAGTTTTTATTGCTGAAATGCCGGACCTATTATGTAGCAAGAGAGCATAGTGCTGGGTTTCTAGCTGCTGTGTATGTTAGCCCAAGAGCTAATCCCTCTGCGGCTCTCAGCAAACTCTATGATGTCATCAGCGCGCTAGAGACAGTGCACCCAGATGCTGTTTTTATCGCTTTAACCAGTGCAATTTACGGGCTGTACTTCCCAAATATTACCAACATGTGAACATTCCAACTCGGGGCAAGAACACTCTGGATCATGTTTACAGTAACATACGTGGTGCATACAGGGCCGCACCCCACCCCCACCTTGGATGCTCAGACCACATTTCTTTGTTCCTGTATCCAGCTTAC
>NW_018128007.1:614898-622870 GCF_001952655.1 Monopterus albus | reverse complement strand
GAAGCAGCCTACAGGAGGGAGGTGGCCGGTCTGGTGTCATGGTGCAAGGACAATAATCTCAGCCTCAACACGGACAAGACGAAGGAGATGATAGTGGACATGAGGAAGGAGAGGAGATCTCATTGGCCACTGTTCATCCAGGGGCTCAAAGTGGAGAGGGTGAGCAGCTTCAAATACCTCAGTCCACATCAGTGAGGACCTCACTTGGACACTTAACACCACACAGCTGGTCAAGAAGGCCCAACAGCGGCTGTACTTCCTGAGGAGGCTGAGGAGTTTTGGCATGTCACCTAGGATCCTTTGCAACTTCTATAGCTGCATCACTGAGAGCATCTTGACCAGCTGCATCCTGTCTGGTATGGCAGCACTACTGCTATGGACCGCAAACACCTGCAGAGAGTGGTAAAGACTGTGGAGAAGATCACCAGGACTCCACTGCCCTCTCTGCAGAGCATTTACCACTGCAGGGTGTGTAGGAAAGCTGCCTCCATCTTCAAAGATCCCACCCACCCCCAGCACAAACTGTTCGCCTCCCTACCCTCTGGCCGGAGGTTCAGAAGTGTGAAGTGTAGGACCTCCAGACTGAAAAACTCTGTCTTTCCCTCTGCCATCAGACTCCTAAACAGCTGAGGAGTTTATTACCAGGAAATACGACCTGTACTGTTTACATTCTCAGTTTGCACATGTATAATTGCACATTGACTGTTGACTACTGCACATGCTGCTCCCATGCAGCATACATTGTTATATTCTTATATATTTATTATTATATTGCTGCATCTGTTCCTGCTTAAAATGTCTTAGATTTTGTGTTATTTATCTACTTTATATTTCATTTGTATTTTTGTGGCATTCATGTGGACAGCAAAGTAAGAATTTCATTGTACAGGGAAACACGTTTCCTAACTGTGCATATGACAAAATAAACACTTTGAACTCTTGAACTCCTGCTGACATGTTATGGTGTGCCTCAACTTCAAAGTCATGGTCATTTGTCCAACTCCCACATTTTCAACAGGCATGCATCTTTGCAAATGAAATAGCTTCTAGCCTCAGCTACTGACTTCAACCCAACTGGGTGGAATTATCAGCTGATGTGCTCTGAAAGTAGCTGCTAACAAAACTAGCACTGCTCCTTGCCTCAGGTTGACTGCCCTCGCAGCAAACTGTCCTGTTTCCATCGGTTCAACAATGCGTCTCCTTCATAATGTTTCTGCTTGTGAGGTTGGTGGTATTTCTCGTATAGGCTACTCGACACAAGCGCTGCCTGTTCTGCACTATGAGGTAGCTGCTAATACTAGCACTGTTTGCTAAAACATTGTGTGCAGTGTTTTTCTGGGACATACATCATTAAGAAGGAGACATGAAATGGTGCACACACACATGCCGTGTTTCCTTGTGGGGACTTTACATTGACTTACATTCATTTCCTATAGACTTATCCTAACCTTAACCATAACAACTAACCTCATCCTAACCCTAAATCATGTTGCCACCCTAAAATTCAGTGATTTTAGGGTGGCACAAGGATAGCCGAGTCCCCACAGTGTAAGTGTGTTAACAGGTTTCGGTCCTCATGATGCAAGTAATACAAAGACACACACACAAGAGGCACACATTAGAGTGGAGCACAGTGAGAAGTAACAGAAAACATGTCAAAGGTCCATATCGATTTTAGACAGTTTGAAATACTCATTCGGTTTGAATCTGAGGTCTTTAACTGATGCAGCCCTAAATCTGTCTCTTGTATTGATTTTCATATCAGTTTATCTTTACACCCCTAATATATATCTATTTGCAAAACTAACACTATAGCTTTTGTGCTGAATAAGTACCAAGGATGCTATTGCAATGCTAACACAATATGAGATCATGACCACAACTATCACTGTAGTTCTCCTCTAAAACTGTCACCAAAACTACTATTGTATCTTTCCAACTATTACCATGGCTATCACTGTGATACTAACTGTTTGCACAATTATCACTGTAGAGCTTCTGCAAGTTGTTACTGTAGTTCTGAAGAACTGTTTGCCATGTCTACCACTGTAATATTATTATGAAACTGTTAATGTACTATCACAAAACTACCAGCGTAATTCTACAAAACTGCACTGTGATATTAATATGGAACACAGCCAATGCTGTTGTACTCTGGCAAAACTGTAGCCATGGCTACCATCGTAATACTACTACAGGATGAGACTGTTACCCAGGCTACCACTGCAGTACTGATGCAGATGGAGGTAATTCACATAGCAGACATCAGCTTCCTCTGTGTAATCCCTTCAGCCCTTTTGTGCAAATCAAATACACACATACGCTCTCTCTTACACACAGCACACAGAGTGATGGCAGTGAGTGGAGCTGATATGATTGAGATAGAGTAAGATAATCCCACTCAGTGGCAAATGGCTTACAACACCAGATGGGCTGCTATCACCCGCTTACTTTCTCTCAATCACACACACTTGACTTTCTCTGACAGAGCCTCTTCAGATCAGCCACCATGACATCAGAGAAAATCAATCAAAGTCTAGTTTCCTACAGTGCTTTTAAAGGCAATGAGAGGTTTGATTACTAAAACAACTGCATTCCTCCCACTAATAATGCATTCTGTCTCTCTTCCATGCTGTGCCCAATATGAGCTGATATTGGTGGTCACTGACATTCCAAATGTGCCTTTGCCTGGATTTTAAGACTTGCATTTGACTCTGTACTCTATTTCAGGAAAATACCTAAAAATGCTTGAGGCAACAACAACAGTGTCTGGGGAAACGGGTCAAAAATCACAGACAAAAGCACTTCAGATGGAATTAAAATCACTGACATCATCGACTGACACAGGAACTTATACCTCCTGCCCTAGAGAAAACATGGCAGCTCACGTGACATACACCTCTCACTGCAACATAGATCCACGGCACTCTTTTAATCATGGTGGTGTATTTAAGCTGTCAATCCTCTGCTCATTCTTTTGCTATACTGCTGCTTGCTGCTGTCAGCATTTGAAAACCCCCAGCATACATCTGGGAGTCAAGCCTCCATCTAGGGGGGAAATCAGTATCACTCCCTGCTGACTTGAGCCTGAAGTTTCCCTAAGATGTGCAACAAGGTCAGAGCCTATGCCAAACACAAACACAGCAGCACAATATTAAGCACGGTGCAGTAAAATGTCAATGATTTATTTAGCTGATATTCCCAGAATAATAAATGAGTAATACTATCATCACTGTGTTGTTTTTACTTGTGCAGCTGCAGCACAGCCCACTGCGAGGAGCACAACTAAAGGAAAAATGAGTGGTTCAGAGATTACAGACAAACTACTTACAAAGTCTCGATAAGTGGATTTGAAAGAATTCAGACATGATAAGCAGGGCTGCACAATTCTAGGTGAAATATGAATCACAATTTTCTCTTATGATTACTGAACAATATACTGCTCAATTTATTAAATTAACAACTTTCAATTAAAAAAAACGATTTGATTCAATGAAAAAGAAGCACTGTATTTGGCTCTTACTCTAGTTTACTGTGTGTCATACAACTGGTTTCTGTCCTGTGCCCACTGAGCTGCTAATAAAGCTTAACAGACAGTTAAGCTAACTGGTTCTGATGAGCATCAAAACCAATACTGCTGCCCAGCAGTATGGAAAGCACTTGAATTATTAGTATATAAGGTTATTAAAATGAGCTCCACCTTTACCAGCTGCAGCATCAAATGTGATGAACACAATAATGCATCAATAATTATAATGCATTAATAGAAATGTGCCAATCTGCATGAGTACTTTTATTATTGGTACTTTAGGTCATATTTTCATGCAAATACAGGACTTAAAGTATTTTTGCACTGCAGCACAGCTACTTTTACTTCAGTTAGCAATTTGAGTAGGTTACGTCATCCACTGTTGGTCTTGTGTCAAAATTTGTTCCCCTGTCGAGATGTGTTTCCCCTGTTCAAAACTTGTTTTCATGTAGTGACCCCCTCGGTGGTTGTGGTAAGGATAATGTTAGGATTCAGGATAGGGGAAACACATTTCGATGGGGAAACCGATTTCGATACAACGCTGGTTTTTGGCAGCTGCGTGTGTGTTGTTGTAGGGGAGGGGGAAGAACGAGGCAGAGCAGTCGGCGGTGTTGTTGTTAACGTCATGTCTGCACCAGTGTCTGTGCTGCAATACTACCAGAAAAAGCCAACTTGGTCCAAAACAGGCACAGGTCTGTAGAAATGAGCTCTTTTCTTTGTCCTGCCAGTTTGACTGAAGTGCTGCAGTGTGTGTTGCTGAGCTGATCTGGTTTGGTGGTCTGCTAACATTACTGCTGGTGATGGACTACAACGTATTCACACAGTTCACTTGTCTTTCAAATTAATAAACACACAGATGAATTCCTTGTCTGATGATGAATTAACATTACAACCACAATTCTGTTATGTGTGTACTGCCCTTGTGCAACACAAGCTTCACGGTTAAATTCTGCCTTTTAATTTCCATCAACATTGTGACAAACATTGATTTTTAGCATTTGTGAATCAATTTGGAATCGTAAAAGATATGAATCGTGATTTTTAGGTGAATCCATTTTTTATCCCACCCCTAGCACTTAGAGTAAAATGGAGAAAGAGCTGTGGTCACACATGGTCACACATAGTTCATAGACCCTGTGGACCCACATACACACACTGGGTCGAATCAGTGGTAGAAGTGTTTGTCAGACTGCACAGTATATCTGTCAGGACTGTCACATGGCAAAGGGAGCAAAGATGTTGCTTAAAATGAATGAGCAATCAGTGTTTATGTCTTCTATCACTGATAGCTGTTATGATTGCCAATTGGCATAAGACCACTCGAGAGGAAAGCAGCATCCCAGTATCCTCCTCTCTCACCTCCACACACCAACCACAAAAGCCATGAGTGAATGCTGGATCACAGGTTTCATAAAGTTAGAGAAAATGACTTCCACAGACATGTATCTGATGCTGAACAGGTATGTGTTTGTAGGCGGATTCTGACTCTAACATCCAGTCCTTTCTGAAAAAACTTCAAAAAAATCAACTGGACTAGGTTTCTAGTTCTAAGTACTCTGTTTTTATTCCTATTTATCTCATTTCAATGAGCATTCCTTTGTCTGTCTGCATTGTTTACTGCCTGTTTATACTGCTTAATTTGCATCGTTTGCCCTGGTTGTTGCTTGTTAATACTGCTTATTTTGTTATATTACACAGCCTCATGCTGGTTTACTGTTTACTTGCCCCTTGCATGGGGATATGTACATACACATTGAGAGCCGATGTACCAGAGTCAAATTCCTTGTGTCCGACCCACCTGGCCAATAAAGCTGATTCTGATTCTGATGCAGTGGATCTTGCCTGCTAATACAAACATGATGGAATCATTGATATAAAAAAAAGGTATTGCATAGGGATATGAATCAAGATTATGATCTAAAAATCATTACTGGTGCATCTCTACTGCATATTTAATGTGAATGCACTCTCAGAGATGGGCGATGTCTACTGAATTAGCATCAGACAATGTCTACAGTAAAACATCGCAATAAATGATGGCATCAGTGATGGCAGGGCCGAGTAGGGGCTCTAAAAATACCCCTTTCCCCATCTGGCAGTATTTTGGGTTAAGCAGACAAAACAAAATGCTACAGAAAGTGCAGCATTAGTTCTTATGTGATATAACGTAAAGATGATAGATGACAGATCCTCATGACCAGTTGCATATACGCTATTCTGCAGAATATGCTACATTCCCATCATATGTGGATGTGAGATTAGCTGGTAGTTTTACCTGTGAAATTGTCTCACTGTTGTTTCATCTTGATGGAACAATACCATTGGATTGAATTGAAAAATTGTACCTTAACAATGTGATAACCAGCTTTTTGAGATCAGTTAACTGCCATTGTCAGGTTTCTCTACTTGATATTTTGAAAGAGTGCACTGTGAACACAGCCCACTCTGGAGTGTCTCTTAAAAAGAAAACAAAGCTGACTCAGAGTAATGGAAAGTTTTAACATCTACAGTTGAGCAATTCTGAGCAAAGACTGTCTGTCTGCCAATGAAGACAATATAATCTGGTCAAAAGTTCTGAAAGGAGAGAATAAGTGGACCTTTAGTTGACACTGTGTTATGGCAAGGGGGCCAAGTCTAGGCAGAGGGGACCTAAAAGGCAGACTCACATAGAGGCAATCAAAAGCTTTATTATGAATGAGTGTGGCATCGCCGGCAGAAGAGGAGCTGAGTGGAATCTCTGCTGGTGCTGGCGTGCCCAGGCTGAGGCGAAGAGCCCAGGTGAATGGTGGTTGCAGGACTGGAGGGGGTTGGAACGACATCAAGGTGAACAGATAAGCTGAAGGAGTGGTACCAGAGCTAGCCAGGCAGTGGTGTGGGACACAGGTGAGTACAGTCACAGATCCGCAGAGGACTTGCTCAACATGGAGGGGAACAGGTAAGCTGAATGAGAGGTACAGGAGCTAGCCAGGCAGTGTTGTGGAGCACAGGAGAGTATGGTCACAAATCAGGAGAGGTCTCGCACGTCATCGAGGATAACAGGTAAGCTGAGAGCAGAGGCTTCAGGTGAGGTGCTGGCTGTCGCAGGAACGAAAGAACTTCAGGAGCGATACTTTGCTTTGGCCGTCTGGACGTTGTGAGCAATTATGCAAACTAGTAAGGTGCCGTGAACTGAGTAATCATTGGGAGTATCGTTAATGGACCAGCGGGTGACTGAGGGAAAGGAGGTGGTATATATAGCTGAAGACCAGGGAATGAATAGCAACAGATGAGGACAATGAACACTGATTGAGAACTGTAGTAAAGCTGGGGTAGGAATAAAAACCAAAATAAATGCACTACAAAAGGAAGCAACAGGAAGCTAAATCATAACAGACTGTTTTACTAACTGACATTGAATGGATTTTTAAATTCTGAAAGAATAAGGATTTATCTAATTCTGACCGTGTCTTCCAGCTGTACATATGGAACAGGTAAACTGAAGAAATGCATTGGCGATGTCCAACAGTGTTTCTGTTCCATCTCTCTTTGTTACTTTGACACTGCAGTGTCTAATGAAGTAGACATGCCCCAGAAAAAAAAAAATCACAACATAGTTTACCCATGAGAAAAAAAAAAAACAGGCAGCAGAATCATCAGGTGATGTTGCGGATTAAGAATAAACCATGTTTGATGTGGAGAACAAAGCCCTTCCTTGCAGCTGTTCCCAGCCCCTGGCTCATACACACACACACACGCACACACACACACACACACCAGGAGACAATATTTGTATGTATGGAGGAACAGGTCAACAGGTGTAGCAGTGCAGCACCGAGACAAGTTTGCTTGCATATCAAGCTGTTCTAGGGTGCAGTGTTTCTGAAGCCAACTTTCTCCCACATTTTCTACTTCAGGCTCAATATTCTCTCTATTATGTCATTCAGTTGGTTCCTACTCTCTCTTACCTTTCTTGGTTATGATTATGCGGAGCAGTGGATTGGCTGACGAGACAGCTTTGTGGAAGTTGTCATCATTGTTTATTGGAAGTAGGTCTCCGTGAACGTCGGCATATCCCAGTAGGACGTCGACACCAGGGATCTGATGGATGGTTTGGAGGAGGCCGTAGAACTCCTGGAAGCCACCCGGGCCATTCTTCTTTACAGCAAAACGACGGTATTCTGCCTCAAACTGCACAAGATGAACAACACAATGATCAGGTGGTGTATCCCCTCTCATATTTCTCAGCTTAGAATTACAGAAAATCAACTTCTATTATCAAATCAATTCAAATCAAATTTTATTTGTATAGCGCCAAATCACAACAAAAGTCATCTCAGGACACTTTACAAAGTCAGGTCTAGACCTTACTGTTATCACTACTATTATAGAGGGAAAACCCAACAAATCCCCCTTGAGCAAGCACTTGGCGACAGTGGGGAGAAAAAACTCCCTTTAACGGAAGAA
>NW_018128007.1:609735-611991 GCF_001952655.1 Monopterus albus | reverse complement strand
TTTTTTCTCTAATAGTTGTGATTTTATTTGTAAAGAAGCTCATGAAGTCATTGCTGCTGAGATCTAAAGGAATGTTAAGCTGAACAGCACTGTGGCTCTTTGTCAGCCTGGCTACAGTGCTGAAAAGAAACCTGGGGTTGTTCTTATTTTCCTCTATCAGTGATGAATAAAATGCAGTTCTGGCATTACGAAGGCTCTTTCCAGGCTATGAAAAACTCTTCTGACTTAGTGGAGCTCCACCTCCTTTCCATTTTTCATGATGCCTGCTTTAGGGAGCGGAGCTGCGAGCTGTACCACGGGGCTAGCCTCCTCTGTTTCACTGCCTTCTTTTTCAGAGGGGCAACGGTATCAAGTGTATTATGCAGGGAGGCTGCAGTACTATCAAGAAGATTATCGACTTCTGTGGGAGTAAAGTTAAGGTGGCCTCCTTTTTAAACAAAAGGAGCTTTTAAAAAGCTCCTTTTTTTTAATAGGCATTATCCACAGATGCAGGTTCATAATCAATCAGCACACACCTTGGGCTCAGCATTTGAGCTTCCTTTCTTTCCCTGGAAGTCCCCACCACCACTCTGCTGCCTCTCTATCCCTACCTTGACTCCCACGGTGCTGATAATAGGGTATTCCATCATCAGGGAAAAACTTTAGAGCTACTATCAGTGTTTTCGCTGATTAAAATCCCCTTTCTATAGCCAAAAAGCTTGTGATATACAATATGTTGTTACAAATGACATCAGTCAACAGAAAACTTTTTCAGTTCAAGAACAAAAGCAGAAAGCCCAGCAGCGGCTATACTTCGTCAGGCAGATCAGAAAAGCTGGGCTGAACTGTTGCCCTCTCACACAGGCTTATAGAGGACTGGTAGAGAGCATCCTCACTACTGGCATCACAGTCTGGTATGGTAACACCACCCAGGCAGACAGGAAGGCTCTTCAAAGGGTCATAAAGACTGCAGAGAGGATCATTGGGACTGAACTGCCTGCTATGGACACACCATACATGCAGCGCTGTCATAAAAGGGCAGAGAACATAATCAGGTATCCACGCCACCCAGCTCACTCTCTGCTCAGACACAAAAACTGCACCTACAGCCTCAGGCACAGCAGGGCGGACAGTATCATCACACACAGAACAAGACTTTACAACAGCTTTCTCCCTGCTGCAGTAAGACTGATAGGAAATACGAAAATGTGAGAATATATGTGCAATAACCCCTCACTACCTCACCAAGCATGATGCCATATCCAACTCTGCCATGTGAATTACTAAGTGCAATGTTTGAAGTTCACTGTGGGAAATACTATTACCCTATTTTTGTGTATTGTGTTTTAATACTTTGTCGCCTTTATGTAACTTTTATTTTAAGACTAAGTGTTCTTTCTGGCTTTTGACTCTTTACCTGACTCCAAAAGAGAGCTGCACAAAAATTCAAGACTGCCTGTTTATGCATAAATGACAAATAAAAATCTTGAATCTTGAAATTTGGCCCCTCTCCAGGACCCAAACTTGCAAAAATATATAAAAAATTGCTACTATGTCTGCATTTGTAAATTAGTGATTAGCATTGTAATACTTGAGACTGGTCTCGAGAACACTTTTTAAAGATATTGGTCTCATCTTAACCACATCTTTACTCAGTCTCATCTCTGTCTCAGACAAAGAGGAATCAAGACCAGCCAAGATCACTGGAAAACCTGTAGTTCCCTTCCCAACTAATCATGAGCCAGAAACTATGCTCAATCCTCTCGACCACAGCAAACAACAACAGGCACAAATCATAACACCAGAGAAGACAAGCATGACAGCACCATCAGGAGTTACACTACAACAGATTTGCTGCACCTCATCTGTCTGTAGGCACACCTATCCATTTCTGGCAAGAGGATGGCTCCTGGAAACCTGCAACAGTAACACAGCTTGTAGACATGCAGAAGAGTTACCACATCCAGATGGAAGATGGGCAGACATTCAAATGCAAATGATGACACTTCGATGAGGGCAAGGAAAGTCCAGGCATAGCAATTAATCAAAAGACTGAGCAACCTGATGACCACCTGCAGCTCTCACAGCCCGAGTCTGCAAAACACCTACAGCCGGTGGACCGGCTAAACCAACAACAGAGTGGTTATACAACAAGATCCAGCCGTACCATTCAAGTGAGACTAGTAAACACTGTAAAGGGTGTAGACCAAATGCTGTCCTAGAGAAACACACACACACACACACACACACACACACACAAAACTATTATATATATAT
>NW_018128007.1:607434-609716 GCF_001952655.1 Monopterus albus | reverse complement strand
AGTAAATGTACTTAGTTATTTTCCAAAACTACTGTGTTGTTGGTGTGGACTGTAATATAAAAAGGTGTTTCTGTGAAAAATGACCTGGGAGAACTGGGAGATCCTTTGTCAGGAGCCTTACATATATAAGCTTTAGCTGTACTTTAGTATTTTGTCAGCATTGTACAGTAGCTGAATAAACCTTTGTGAAGTTAGGCCTACATTGCACTACCTGCAGTAATTTTTACAGTGCCTTGCGAAAGTATTCGGCCCCCTTGAACTTTGCGACCTTTTGCCACATTTCAGGCTTCAAACATAAAGATATAAAACTGTAATTTTTTGTGAAGAATCAACAACAAGTGGGACACAATGATGAAGTGGAATGAAATTTATTGGATATTTCAAACTTTTTTAACAAATAAAAAACTGAATAATTGGGCGTGCAAAATTATTCAGCCCCTTTACTTTCAGTGCAGCAAACTCTCTCCAGAAGTTCAGTGAGGATCTCTGAATGATCCAATGTTGACCTAAATGACTAATGATGATAAATAGAATCCACCTGTGTGTAATCAAGTCTCCGTATAAATGCACCTGCACTGTGATAGTCTCAGAGGTCTGTTTAAAGCGCAGAGAGCATCATGAAGAACAAGGAACACACCAGGCAGGTCCGAGATACTGTTGTGGAGAAGTTTAAAGCCGGATTTGGATACAAAAAGATTTCCCAAGCTTTAAACATCCCAAGGAGCACTGTGCAAGCGATAATATTGAAATGGAAGGAGTATCAGACCACTGCAAATCTACCAAGACCTGGCCGTCCCTCTAAACTTTCAGCTCATACAAGGAGAAGACTGATCAGAGATGCAGCCAAGAGGCCCATGATCACTCTGGATGAACTGCAGAGATCTACAGCTGAGGTGGGAGACTCTGTCCATAGGGCAACAATCAGTCGTATACTGCACAAATCTGGCCTTTATGGAAGAGTGGCAAGAAGAAAGCCATTTCTTAAAGATATCCATAAAAGGTGTCGTTTAAAGTTTGCCACAAGCCACCTGGGAGACACACCAAACATGTGGAAGAAGGTGCTCTGGTCAGATGAAACCAACATCGAACTTTTTGGCAACAATGCAAAACGTTATGTTTGGCGTAAAAGCAACACAGCTCATCACCCTGAACACACCATCCCCATTGTCAAACATGGTGGTGGCAGCATCATGGTTTGGGCCTGCTTTTCTTTAGCAGGGACAGGGAAGATGGTTAAACTTGATGGGAAGATGGATGGAGCCAAATACAGGACCATTCTGGATGGAAACCTGATGGAGTCTGCAAAAGACCTGAGACTGGGACGGAGATTTGTCTTCCAACAAGACAATGATTCAAAACATAAAGCAAAATCTACAATGGAATGGTTCCCAAATAAACATATCCAGGTGTTAGAATGGCCAAGTCAAAGTCCAGACCTGAATCCAATCGAGAATCTGTGGAAAGAACTGAAAACTGCTGTTCACAAATGCTCTCCATCCAACCTCACTGAGCTCGAGCTGTTTTGCAAGGAGGCATGGGCAAAAATTTCAGTCTCTCGATGTGCAAAACTGATAGAGACATACCCCAAGCGACTTACAGCTGTAATCACAGCAAAAGGTGGCGCTACAAAGTATTAACTTAAGGGGGCCGAATACTTTCGCAAGGCACTGTATGCCAGGAGTGAACAAGATATCGACTCACTGATCCACACCACTAGATCAGGACATCAGGAAGATGGCACAGAGTGATGACGTGCTTAGTGAACACCTCCGACAGCAGAAACCAGAGGAACTAGGGAAGGAAGAGTAGGAACCCTCATGGAAGGACAAACCTCTGCACGGTATGTACCACTGTCAAATAGTAGAAGTGGCTGATATCGAAAAATCCTACCAGTAGCTGGACAAAGCTGGAATGAAAGACAGCACAGAAGCACTAATCCTGGCAGCACAAGATCAATAGAGGCCAGGGTCTACCATACCAGAGAGGACACCAGGTGCAGGCTGTGCAAAGATGCCCCTGAGACAATCCAGCACATAACAGCAGGGTGCAAGATGCTAGCAGGCAGGGCATACATGGAACACCATAACCAAGTGGCTGGCATAGTGTACAGAAACATCTGTGCCGAGTACAAGCTGGAAGTCCCAAAGTCAAAATGGGATACACCTCCAAAGGTGGTTGAGAATGACCAAGCTAAGATCCTGTGGGACTTCCAGATACAAACTGACAAACTGGTAATGACCAACCAACCGGACATAGTAGTGGTGGACAAACAGAAGAAGAAG
>NW_018128007.1:579096-607078 GCF_001952655.1 Monopterus albus | reverse complement strand
ACACACACACACACACACACACACAAACACATCTTACATGTCACTTGCTAAGTTTGCTTAACACCAGTAACACTGAAAGCAATGTTTGTCAAAGTCCTCTAATCTTGATTTACCTATTTTAGTTCACCCACTCCATTGACAGAAGCTTGATAACAATTTAGCACATGAAATTAGTCACAACTGGCTTTATTTGAAAAACATAAATTAAAAATGATAGATAAATCATGCACCTAATAGTTCTAATATCAGAAAACAGTAAAAAACTTCCAATCCGCAGTAAAATGCAACTTTTCTCAATCAAGTATAAGCAAAAAAATAACTCTGTTTCATAGTTACTTTGCATGGTGAGCAGGGCTGGAAGTTTTCTGTAAAAGTCTTATTTTATTTAGAAAAGAAGCCAAAGTTCTCAAATGTTAAATATTGTCTGTAAACAAGCATCTTTACAGACAATATTTAACTAATTTTGATTTAAATCAGAAACACTTCAAAGAATAAATATATGGTGGCGTGTAAGTTTGCTTAACACCAGTAACACTGAAAGCAATGTTTGTCAAAGTCCTCTAATCTTGATTTACCTATTTTAGTTCACCCACTCCATTGACAGAAGCTTGATAACAATTTAGCACATGAAATTAGTCACAACTGGCTTTATTTGAAAAACATAAATTAAAAATGATAGATAAATCATGCACCTAATAGTTCTAATATCAGAAAACAGTAAAAAACTTCCAATCCGCAGTAAAATGCAACTTTTCTCAATCAAGTATAAGCAAAAAAATAACTCTGTTTCATAGTTACTTTGCATGGTGAGCAGGGCTGGAAGTTTTCTGTAAAAGTCTTATTTTATTTACAAAAGAAGCCAAAGTTCTCAAATGTTAAATATTGTCTGTAAACAAGCATCTTTACAGACAATATTTAACTAATTTTGATTTAAATCAGAAACACTTCAAAGAATAAATATATGGTGGCGTGGTGGATAGCACCGTTGCCTCACAGCGATGAGGTTCCGGGTTCGGGCCCCACCCGGGACCTTTCTGTGTGGAGTTTGCGTGTTCTCCCCGTGCTTGCGTGGGTTCTCCCCGGGTACTCCGGCTTCCTCCCTCAGTCCAAAGACATGCAGCTTAGGTTGATTGGCCTCTCTAAATTGCCCATAGGAGTGCAGGTGCGTGTGTGTGAGATTGTTCGTCTATGTGTTAGCCCTGCGATGGATTGGCGACCTGTCCAGGGTGTACCCCACCTTCGCCTGATTGCTGGTCGAGATTGGCTTTCACTGTATGCTTTGGGTCATTGTCTTGCTGGAAAATAAATCTTCTCCTAAGCCGTAGTCCTCTTGCAGACTGAATAAGATTGTCCTCCAGGGCTGTCCTGTATTTAGCTACATTCACTTTACCCTCTACCATTACAAGTCTTCCAGGGCCGGCTGCTGAGAAGCATCCCCACAGCGTGATACTGCCACCACCGTGCTTCGCAGTGGGGATGGTGTGTTTGTGGTGATGTGCAGTGTTTGGTGTCCGCCGAACATAGTGTCTTGTCTGATGGCCCAAAAGCACCATTTTGGTTTCATCAGACCAAAGAACTTTCTCCCACTTGACCATGGATTCTCCCTCATGCCTTTTGGCGAACTCTAGTCAATATTTAATATGAGTTTTCTTCAACAGTAGGTGTGTTGGACAAATGAGGAATTTGACTCTGGTACATCGGGTCTTAATGTGTGTATACATATCTCCATGCAAGGGGCAAGTAAACCAGCATAAGGCTGTGTAATTTAACAAAATAAGCAGTATTAACAAGCAACAAACAGAAGAACCCAGCCTCTCTCACTAGTCTCCTTCTTGCACAGTCACTCATTTTGTGAGGACAGCCTGATCTAGGCAGATTTAGACATGCACCATATTCCTTCCATTTCTTGATGATGGAGTTAACTGAACTGCCTTGGAATTTATTTTGTATCCATCCCCTGACTTATACTTCTCAATAACCTTTTCTCTGAGTTGCTTGAAGTGTTATTTTGTCTTCATGGTGTAATGGTAGCCAGGAATAGTGATTAACCAGTGACTGGATCTTCCAGAAGCAGGTGTCTTTATACTACAATCACTTGAGACACATTCACTACACTCTGGTGATCCCATTTCACTAATTGTGAGACCACTAGCACCAGTTGGGTGGACCTCTATGGAATTAGGTCAGTCATTTTAAAGGGAGTGGATATTTATGCAATCACTTATTTCCCACTACATATTTTTATTTAATTGACATTGCTTTGTAGAAACCTGTTTTCACTTTGACATTGAAGAGGTTTTTTGTAATTCTTTTTCAGAAAAGTTAAATTATATTGACCATGATTGAAATATAAAATCAATAAAAGGGTAAAACATCCAAGAGGGTGAATACCTTTTCTAGGTAGGCTAGGCTGGCCACCAGCATCTTCCAAGGCTGAGAAATCAGTATCAGAATCTGCTTTAATTGCCAAGTATGTTGAACATACAAGGAATATGTCTCTGGCACTGAGGCTCTCAGGCAACAGTTTTAGTCAACAGAGAATAGAACTGTGCTATCAAAGGTAGGAGAAGCATGAGAGAAGGAGAAGGGGCACTATTCATAAACATTATATACATATATACACATTTCAAGCTATATATGGACCATGCAGTGATCAGAGAGTGCAAGTGCTGCACAGGGCGTCCTTTATTGATGGGACAACTGACATGCTGTCTGTATTTGGACAGTTTGTGGGTGATATTTGCTTTGTTAAAACCCCCTAGAACAATGAGTAGTGAGTCCAGGTGTTTCTATTCTATGCTAGCTATCTGGTTGGCCAGGCCTTGCAATGCAAGGCCTGGGGAGTGATATAAACACCAACTAAAATGAACAAGTAGATTTCTCTCTGTGAATACAATGATCTACAGTTAAAGGATGGTATAATCACAAGCCAGCCTGTGAATTCAGACCGCAGGCTGGCATTCCACACTACAGGAAAGATGCGACATCACTCTGTCAACTGTGATGTAAATTTTGTGCCAGTAGTCTACAAACCAAAACAATAACGGCGGATGCAGCCTTGTTGGGTCTTCAAGCAATTTTTCACTTCATGCAAAATTTGTTAGCGTTTGTGACACCAGGAATGCTTTGACCTGTAAGTTAAAGAGAAGCTGAGAACACTTTGGGGCAGAGAGGCATGCAGACTTGAGACAACGCTGATAGTGTTGTGCACATATGACATCGTCAAAATGTAGCACTTGGTCCCGGACTGCCAGCTCACCCTTTCTACACAGAGCACATCTCCCCTTTGTTTCGCCTCTGATAGTACCTCCCAAGGTGGACCATAGGCAGAACGAAAATACCACGCCATTCCGGCTTTGCACCTTACAGACAGAAAATGAGACAGAATAAAGGTGTACCAATCCCACCTTGAAAAGGCGGTTTATAAGGGGCTTGACTTTGGAGGCTGTCTTTTTGATTTAATATTTGTGGGCTGCAGCTACTGTGAAAGTTATGTTGTTTATGTTTATGTAAGGCGACAGTGGTTCAGTGGGTAGAGCAGTCGTCTCCAACCAGAGGGTTGGAGGTTCAAATCTCAGTGCCTGCAATCCATGTGTCGATGTGTCCTTGGGCAAGGCACTGAATCCCCAAGTTGCCCCCAATGGTCAGAGCCATCGGTTGAGTTGGTGCCGCAGATGGCTACCTCAGTTCTGTACCAGAAGCAATTTCAGAAGCAAATAAAGGTGATTATTATTATCTAATTGTTGTCTGCCTGGGTGTTGCTCTATTCTGTTCTTTATTTGATAAGACGAGTTAGGTGTCCATTAACTTTTGAAAGTGTTCTCAGATAAACACTTCACAGGACACTGTGTGCACTGTGTTTCATAATTTCACATCACTAATCCATTCTTGGGCTTTTTCAACAAGCTGTTTGGTATGCACAAGTAAACTGAACCATTATTAATACTACAGTACTAACCAGCATCTTTCAGATCATGAAGAAAACAGCCTGGTAGGAAAGCAAATTAAGAAATCCACCAATCAAGTCTATTCTGAACATGAATACTCACTGTAGCAGGCTGCTGGTCTATTCCTATTAACAACGTTGCATCAGCATACACAAAAACCACTGAAAATGCAATCAGTCACACGTGCGTTCACACATACAGATACAAAGCTGTTGGCAGTATCTGGCCTCCCATCAATCTGTAGTTCTGGGGCTATGCTGTGTTGTGCACAGAATTTACATGTATCTTAAATGATAACAGTACAATATTTAGGTTTGAAAAAATGTGCAGAATAAGACTAAATAAAATATACATAAGCTACTGTAACTGGTGGAGAGACAGAGGGCCGAAGCAGCAGGTCCAGCAGTTCAGAGTGCAGCAGCAGGAGAAACAGCTGGTACAACTTGTGTCTTGTTAGAATGCTGGTGTAAATGCAGGAAAGCATGCATTGTAATATCTTATCAAAAGAAAGTTAATGTGCAGTTACAAGATGTAGTGATTTCCTAGTTCATTGTTTGTCAAGTTTTAAGTCACCCAGCAAACACCCAATGTTGGAAAGACATGTATGTGATGTCTATACCATGTGGTCCAAGACCTTTTTATATATTTGTAAGACATGTGGCAGAAGGTCAAAACCCGATGCTGGATATGACTCATAAGCCCCCTTTCCCACCACCTCGTACTGGCTCAACTCGACTCAGCTCTATTCACTAAAGCATACAGTATGTGTGGAGAGGTGAAAATTTCCGCTCCTCGCTCACTGAGCTGTTTGCCCGCTCTGCATCCCCGCTCAAAGCCGCACCACTCATTATCACTCAGCGCTCAACTCAGATTACATCCCGCTCCACTCAAATCACACCCACTCACTCCAAAAAAGGACAAAAAGTCTGCAGTATTTCACTTTTAGCTTAAACCATAGCCTTATATCCAAAAGAACTAAAAAACTATTTTTTCAAAATAGAAATTTCTAATTACAGTTAGGCCTGTGTAACAAGGAATGTAAAATTCAATGAATCAAGGTCCTAATTAAAATACACACACATATATAAATACTGTGTGTACATACACACACACACACACGTGTATGACCCTTCAGTTTCCAATTTAAAGGTCTTTAGGAACTCCATTACTGAATTCGCAATGGTTGATTTTTGACTGAACAAGAACTGTACAAGACACAAGACCAACATTCTGGGTCAGGCTTGGGCAAGCTTCGGGTTCGTGGTGTGAGTGGCACCGGAGCGAAATTGGAGTGGGACATCGGATGACACTCCCTCCTTTTTAAAAAATCCGCCCGCTTGTGCTCTGCTAGCACTCCACTCACCTGCTCACACTTGTATTCAATGCTCTTACAGGCACTTTTTTTTTTCTTCTGGGACATGGTCATAGCCTAGTTTACCAACAGGTTTAAGCTGTCAGTTAACCACCAGCACATGTTGTTACATTTGATGCCTACCAGCTTGCACTGCTAAAGAATATAGGAATATATATTTCTGATTCCTCTGATTTATAATTCCTCATTGAAATGTTTTCCCAGACAGCTAGTGGAGAGAAACAGAGGTAAGGAAACCTGTGTTTTTTAATGCTGCAAGAAATCTGTGGTGTTGCCTCGCACTGTCGCACCTTAGCCAGGCATGTTCAGCATGTTCCTGCCATGCATCCTGTGGTGTAAAACCAAAGCAGGCCCAGAGGGCCGACATAACCTATTGTTTCACTTTGACATGAATGTTTGTGTTGTTGTGTTGTCGCTTGGTCAGTAACCTTTGGCTTTGTTGACTTCTGTGGCTATTTCAGTGCAGCTAGCAGTATCAAAGTGAAACTTTTTGATGTAGTTTTTCTTGTTCCACTCACTCATTTACTCTGCAGGTTTCTCATGAAGCCTGCGGAGCAGGGCAGAGTGAAACCTGCAGAGATACCAATCAAATTATTTAAAGCCACATATTAATGGCCGTTTAAATTACAATTTCAATTTGAAAATGTTCAGCCCTACACAGTGCTATTTATCTGTCTAATATTTTATTTTAATCACAGAAAGAATGCCACAGTAAAGGACAACACCAAGTTTTAACTTCATCACTACAACTCCTATATAAATGTTTGTCTGAATATGGCCTTAGAACGTGACCTAATGGGGTGATTGTACAAATGTGGGTTGACCCAGAACATACAGTACTTCTATCTAAAATTACTCAACAGTTTGGATTCTTTTTGCTGAAATTACCTCCAGGCCCTGCTGGATGTCACCCAGATTAAGATTTGACATATTATCACCACTTCACATTATAAGATCCATAATCCACCCAAAAGTAAAAAGTAAGTTAAAAATATATTGATCCTTATAACGTTGAAAAGCCACTTAGATGTTATTTCATCAATAATATTTATCCAATAGCTAATATAATAACAGACTGACATGGGCCACAGCATAAAAAGAGTAGGCTACTTTTACTTCTGACCGTTTGAGCAGCCTCTCCTATATTTTATTTCAGTTACTTAAAGTAAGAATGCAGGTGTTTACACAATTAGGTCTACTTGTAATGGAGTATTTTTATTCTGAGACATTGCTACTTTTCCATAAGTATACCAGAATACACCTACTTGAGTAAACGCTGGAGCTAAATACTTCTTTTACACATGATTAAGCCGAAGGCTACTACATATATGCGTGTCCAGGCTAAACAGACTGAATGACAGAATCGGTGTTTGGACTTGGGGGTGGTGGCAATGGAATAACTGCAGAATTGACCGGACAGGCGGACGACGGCGGACTCCGGTCGGGTAGCCTGTTAACTGTGTACAGTAGGCGCACCCAGGCCCGCTGTCAGCTGCACCCCAACCACATTCACATCATAATTGCTCCGAATTACCTGTGTCGAACGGTAAAACGCAGGTGTCGGTGTGTTTGTCAGTGAGTGGAAGGGAGAGAAATCACGTCTCTTATCTGAACGACAGCAGTAGGTTATGTCGGTGTTGGCAGTGCACTGGCATACCGGAATTAAAGACCCCGTATCTCCCCATTAACACTAAAATTATCAGTCAAACATCCGCATTAGTCCAACACTCACTTTGCTCTTGACCTCCACCACGGTGTCGGTGACTTTTAACGGCGTCCGCTGCTGCTGCTGCTGCTGCCTTGACATTTTGCTCCCCGATTGGCTGTTTGGCCGAGGCACTGCGGATAAAACCATCCACCGGTATTATGGTTGTTGTTTCGTCAGATAAAAGAAAAAAATAGTTGGAAACATAAAGCAGGCGATGATAGCAGAAGCGGTCCTTTCACCTGTGTTCTAGTTATCAGTTTTCCGTCAACACTCTGTTAAAGAACAGCCCGCTGTAGATGCTGGTTGTCTCGCGCCGTCCCGTGTCAGCGCGCTGTTATCCGGTGCTTACGACGCGGACATAACCAACACAGGGAGCGCTCGCGACAGGTAGCGTCCATTAAATCCAGTATGGGATATGAAGTGCCAGTGTAACCCGTTCTCCTCCCGCAACGTGACGAGACTGGACGACGACAGAGGGGGCGGGGCATGACGCTGGACTAATAACAACACAACCCTATCACTACTACACGTTCATAACACGTCTGCTAGAAAGTAACACCCCGCTGTTTACTGTAGTAGCCAGCTGCTTCGAATCTTACACCTACAGGAGTACTAGTACTCCTGCTCATGTATATGAGGTCCCAAGCACAATTTGACAACTGTACCATAACTGAGCAAAACAGCAACCTATTGTAGGCTGTTGTCATGTTTTCCATTAATTGTACACTATAATCAGGTGACAACAGCTTATTGATTAAGATGTAGCCTAACACTCTTATTTCACATCAAAGTTTGTAAATTCATAGGCTACAATTTTTTGACTCTGTGTCTATGTCTGTGTGTTCTTTTATTTGCTACAGAGGGAGGTCATTTTTGACAAGTGAGGACATTTTGTCTGGTCCTCACTTTTTTTGATTGTTAAAGAGCCCATGGCATGCTTCTGCTTGTTTTCTGACTTATCTACAATGTTACAACAGTGAATTATCATCTTAGATGTGACCTAAAGCTCAAAAAAATGAATGGCCTTAATCTCCAGGCGTTTGTGTGAGCTTGCCTGACTTCCACTGTGCCATTGTAAAAGCAGAATTTTTCAACTGCATGTGGTTTTGTGGATATATTTTCCCTCCTGCTGTGACCAGAGGTTGTGGAGAAAAATACAGGGCCTGAGGTTACTGCATGTCCGGGAATGTTCCTGTACAGGGACCGGCTGTTTTACCTGACTGGGTAAAGTATGTGTATGTGTGGGTGTGTGCATGTGTGTGTCACTGTGACTACATAAGCAGTGTACCTACATCCAGCACAGTAGCTACTCTGCAGGGATAAGCACTATAATGTAAAAGTCACAAATAGTTCAGATATGGAGAGAATGGAAGCCACATCAAACCACTGTTAAAACCTAAGTTTCATAGTCCCTGTCCCCATGAAAAAAAGCTCAGTCCATCAACCTCACAAGTTCATCTCCTGCTAAAACTACTCATGAAAGCTATTACAGTTTCTGCAGCCATCCATAAACACAAAATGTAAATCATAGGCTATATACCATGTTTAGTCTTTTGGCCCAAAATGCAGCCATCAACAATATGAGTGTACACAGCTTTGAATCAAGCTCATTGAACAAATCATTGTTTCTTTTCCTTACAAAGACACTTGTGAGAGGTGAAACTACTGTATATTGTAAACCTTGTGGTAAAATATTTATATTTTAAGAGAGAATCTGGGTTGGGGTTAACTGTCCTGTGGGTGTTTGAACACTGCAACATTTCAGCAGTGGTTTTAGTGTTTGGTTACAATGGTGGTGGAAACCACTTGAGCAGGACAGACAATTGCAAATTGAACAATGCAAAAAAACTTGTCTTGAGATTGTCTCAGTATCATTTTCTTCATAAAATGATTATTTTGGCATTGCACCTACAGTAGCTACAACCCTGAACTCTTAACCCCTATGTCTGCATTTTGGATTTAATAGTCTGTGTTTTTGTCAGAATAACTGTCCAAATCCCAAGGAATGTTTCTAGAGAGGACTGAAACCAAATATTTTGAATCAGTCCATGGGTGCTGTTTTTGACAACTACTACCAAGTGACATAGTTTTCATTTCCATTGCAGTCTTTACACAGTTCATAGACTAAAGCCAATAATCCTTGTTGATATACATAGGATTAAGTCATGGGAGCCCAGATAACAGTGAGCAGGGCTTTACTCAGACAGACTGTCTTACTATCCCATCCATTAATGCTGGTATAAAAAGCTATAAAAAGGTATAAAAGCTATTGTCTGAGGTCATCTGATACATGCCATTGCCTGGGACTTTTGTCTTATGTCTTTTGTTTTCTCAGGTGTTGTCAGTGTCAAAAACTGTCAGCTAGGAGTCACCCTCTGTGTTCCACGTGGTGAACAATGTTGCAGACAAACTTAATTACAACCGAGTAAACTGAAGAAAAGGAAATATTTAGTTACTCTCCAAATTTTAGCTCATCACACAGGTGAAATATTATCTTCAGAATTTATCAAAACACTGAGACTTTTAGAGTTCAGGGTACAGATGATATGTAGAAATGGTTTAGTATGGAACGAAGTTTCAGTTGTGTTTTAGTTGAGCTTTTCACCTCTTTCTTTTCTTCCTCCCCTCCTTCTTCAGATTTATATTCTGTGCTAAATGTTCCTAATCACATTCAGTACCAGCTGGTACTGGGGCCTGTGTGTGTGTGTGTGTGTGTGTGTGTGGCAGGGCCCCTACATACTTATGTAAGAGGCTGTAGTTACTAAACAACATGTAAGCCTTCCAGATAAAAAATACATTCCAATGAGAAGAAATGAAAATGTTTTTATAAACAAAAGCATATTTTCTTTCAGGTCTTTGATATCTTCTGATGATCCCTCTTTCACGCTCCTCACTTTCTCCTCCCCTCCCCCTCCCCTCTCCTCCTCTTGCCTTGACAGTCTTTCCCTCCATTATCTCTTCTTTTTTCTCTCACTCCCCTCCTGTTATGACCTTTCCACCCCTTTCCCATCTTCCATTCCCACCCTTCCTCCTGATCTCTCAGTGATGATGGAATGTAGGAATGTGAGGAGAGTTGGAAAAGAGAGGACTTGGATTGGCAGTGTGATCTCATACTGCTAGCCAACACCATGATGCTTTGATGTGTGCGTGTGTTCTTGTACTCACTATATGGTGAGGACCAAAAAAGTTTTCTTTTTTTGTTTGTTTTTTTGCTACAGACTGAGGCCATTTTTGGTAAGTGGGGACATTTTGGCTGGTCGTCATTTTCTGAAACACTTTCTTGAGAGTTAAGACTTGGTTTTAGAGTTCAGGTTAGAATTAGGTTTATGTTAGGGTTGGGGGAAGGGTTAGGGTGAAGCATTTAGTTTTGATGGTTAAGTGTTAGGAATTTGGGTAAGGGGCTAGGGAATGCATTATGTCAATGAGTGTCCTCACACAGATAGAAGTACAAGTATGTGTGTGGGTGATCAGTATGCTCTTTAGCTAATGGAGACACCTACCTTGAATGTGATCTGTCACTAGCTGTTAGCATTTGTTTTTCTGGAACATAAATGTGTATTAGTAGGGCCCTACTCCACCTCCTAGTGAATTCAGTAGGCTCTTCACCTTTGCCTTCATGGCTACAATAAGAAATTGCAGGGCGGCTGTGGCTCAAGAGGTAGAGCAGGTCGGCTTTTAACCGGAAGGTTGGCGGTTTGTTTCCCGGCTTCTCCAGTCTACATGTCAAAATGTCCTTGGGCAAGACACTGAACCCCAATTTGCTGCCAGTGATGTCACCAATATGCAATTGAGAGAACATCTGTGTGCAAATGGGTGAATTGGAAATAATATAAAGAGCTTTGAGTGTGTGTCAATGCGTAGAAGAGTGCTGTATAAGAGCACATGATATGTGGAGCATATCAGGTTTAAGTTTGGGTTCAAATTAGCACCTAGCTGAAATGGAAAACAGACAGCTGTCTTCCGTTTCAAAATCCTGTGATTTGTTGCTCTTAGCGTGACACCACTATTGGTGGCTGTTGTTCCAATCATGATTACAGCAGCCAGTAGAGGTTTCCTAATTATAACAAATATCACTGGCATGCACACTGTGGCCTACTGTGTGGTTTCCCCCTGCAGCATAACTATGGTTAGAAACCTTAAACAGTCATGAGTCCTCGTGCAAATTTTGTCTTGGTGTCGACATTAGAAGGTTTTTTTCTGATGAAAGTTCTGTGGGTCCATCTGAGAAGTGTGCTCGGTAAATTCCAAGGATTGTTAGATTTTGAAATTTTGCTGCACTAAAAGACATGTTGGCCTGATGGTGATGCTGGAGGAAAGGTAAGGTGCTCACCAGAATGATTAGAAACCATCCTCTGAACATTCACATTTCAGGGCCAAATGAACACAAGTTATTGTTACTGTCTTTCACTGAGCCAGAATATTTGGTTAAACAGACAAACATGTGAATTTATAGTATGTTCTTTATACAGTCAAAAATTGACTGAATAGGGATTTAAATTGTTACAAAAGCATATCTTTCATTTCTCTCTGGTGATAATACCCTATGCAGATAGTTCGGGTTTCATTTGTCCAGGTGTCAGCCTCCAGCCAAATAAGTGGTGGTGCATGGAATCTAGTGAGTGGTGCTCACAGCACTGACACCAACTTTATAGAGAAACAGTGGCCTCTCACTCCTGAATTATTCCCAAAATACACAGAGCGGTTTTCAAACAAACTCGTTTCTACTGAAAACATAGTCCCTCTGAAAATCATCTTTGTGGATTATCCAGAATAACGGCCTTTGTTTCTGGAAAGACACACTGCTGTTGATTTTTGAAAGGGTCAACAAAGCACAATATGAACTGAAATATTAACGGTCTTTAGGCAGGTCATACATTATGTATTTCTGAAATAACCTGTCACAAATCAGTTTTAAAACCTTTATTGCATCTAATTGATATGTGCCCGTATACTGTATATTCCTAATATACATTTATGTTTAATCAAATTACCACAAACTTTGGCAGATAGCAACTATAGATAACGTAGTATTTCCAGTACATGGGTATTGGTTGGTTTTTGATTATGTTGCAGTATGTGTTCATACTGCCATTTGTGCTGCACCTGTACTCAAATAAGATACTCTGGTGAGTAAGATTTTCAAATTCTTTTCCATAACATTGGCGCTCACACAAGATATGCAGTTTTAGATACTTTGGTTACTTACTTTTTCACCTTTATTGGGTTGTCTGGATGCAGACTGATCAGAACTATAGGGCAATAGAAATGGAGATGACATGTAATAGAAACCTCCAGCTTGAATGGTCCTAGGAATGTTGTGATTATTTGACCAGGACACCTCTCCAAGAGACAGATTCAAGAATGGCCAAGTAAGCAAATACAGTAAATTCACGTTTAGTCTCAGATATGACTCAGGCTTTAATAGCTTGCCTGTGTCCCCATCAACAAAAGGTGCAAAGAAAAGATTGAAGGAAAAAATTTGAGAAGAGAGGACTCAAGGAACAACACGACACATCAGCTGTGTCTCAATTCAGGAGCCACATCCTGTGAAGGACATGGTCTACAAAGGCGTGGCCTTCATAGCTGTGAAGGCCAAACTGAAACAAGACAGTCTGGTCTACGGCAGATTTCTTATTTACATTACCAACTGTTTCTGCCCTTACCATTGCACTTTGAAACACTGCCCTTGTTGCCCAGCAACCTTGACACCTGCTTTGTGCCAGCATGTAAAGAAACCTGAGATAGGGTGGGCCACAAAGGAACAACAGTTGAAGCCTTCTTTGCCCAGTGAAAAAGGGATGCAGTTCTTGGCTGCATGTAAAAAAAATGGGACTTTGAAATGGGATGGCCTTGTCACAACACTGTGACGTAATCGCTCTTCAAATGCAACCTTCGAAGGATGTGTCCCCTGCAATGAGACTCACCTGTCATTTTCTCCTTCATTGGAACCATCCAATCACAAAATGATTTTTGTTAAAGGGGAATATCATACCATTATAAATTTCCATTAAGGATAGTGTCATGTATCCTTGCTGACCTATCCTCCAATGAGCCTTCTTGCTCTTCGCTCCTCAGAGCAGATATAAGAGTATTTGGATGTCCTATTGAGCCTTGCTTGATGGAAACGACTGGTCAAGCATGGATTGAGAGCAAAGAACAATCATGTACAAGACTAGAGATGTACCAATGGGGGAAATGCTCATTTTTTAGTAAAATTAGGTTTCAGTCCCCTCGCAGGTTAATCCCACCCTGACTACAATATTGCAGTCTCTCTCATTGGACTGAATAATGAAAGGCCCATTTACTGAAAAATCCCCTATGTTCACCATTAAGAGATTGAAAAATAATCTTTTTTGAACTGAAATGGAGCTACTATTGTGGTTTCACCACAATTACTACATTAATACTCTAACAACTGGTAATACCAGTAAATAGGCCATTGTGTGTGCGCGTGCATTTGTTTTTATTTTCTGTGGGGTGGGGACTTTACATTAATTTCCTGGAGGCATACTCTGTCCCTAACCATAGCCACAACTTGCCTAACCCTCACCTAAAACCAAATTGTTACTCTACAGTTCAGTGATTTATATGGTTGTGGCCAGCATCTGGTTGAGGAAGACCAAATCCCCACAGTGTGAGTGTGCAAACAGGTACTGGTCCCCACAATGTCAGTAATACACAAACACACACACATCCTTGTTTTCACTACTTGCGGGGTGAAAACAAGGATGTGTGTGTGACTTACCTTACAGGGATGAGTGGGGACCACAGAGAAAGCAGGTCCTCACAGTATTAGTAAGTGCCTGGTTTAAGGATTCCACAAGTTCCACAGAAAACCAAAGCAGTGAGTGTGTGAGATGATTATACTGTACATCACTCTACTAACACAAACTACATGAATTCTAACCTGACTCACAGCTGAACTTGAATTCTGGGTATGTATGAGTAAAAGAGTGAAACAGAGATAAAGAGAAGTGTATGTGGGGAAGAATGTCAGCTATGTGTCAAGTTAGTGAGCAAACCTGTTGCTACCTTTAATCTTGTGCTCCTATATATATATATATTATTTCTCCTTACGAAAACAAACTAAAACAGTAACTTCAGCAGATCCCAGGAACAACATCAGAGATCTCTGCCCAGAAGAGTGCAGTACTAAATACAGCTAAGATATTGTGGAGAACCCTTAAACTCCCAGGCCTCTGGTAAAGGACCTGCAGTTGAAGAAGACACATACACTGCCCGTAGGGGTGGGAAGGGAATTCATGACCAAAAATATTGTCCCCCTCTGCATTTCTGTCAGATAACACACTACTTCTCCAAGAACATTGAGAAAATTGTTTCAGTCACTAATTCTTTGGTATTTTCAATGTTGACTGAACAAGATGGCGCCAGTGTTGGTGGCTGCTCGTCTGTTGCTCTCATTTTGGCTGGTGATTGCGGCGTATTTAATTTTTGGTGTATCAAGGACTGAGTCTCTACTGGTGTATGATCGTCATTTCCTTTTGGGTCTTTAATTCAAAGGGGATGATCTATGTGTGCTTGGATGTGATGGACGAGGAACTGTTCCCCCGGATTGTTGGGGATTCCGCCTATCTGCCTATCAAACTTTTTTTGTAAGCAGTGCACTTTACCCCTGCCTATGTTTTCTAGCTTTGAAATGACTTTACTTGAGGTGGGTTGTTCTGATCCTGTGCTGTTATTTATAGGCTACTGAGATATAACAAGGATTTTGTGAATGACTTTGCAGATTTTATGGTCGGCATTAGACCTCATTATGATCGTCTTCTTATTCTGGGTGATTTTAATATACACGTGTGTTGCCCCGATAAACAACTGGGGAGGGAATTTTTAACTATTATTGATGCTTTTGATTTGGTGCAGTGTGTGTCTGGTCACATGAACGGGGACACATGCTGGACCTTGTTCTCTCTTATGGTGTGCCTGTGTCTAATTTAAATATCTGTATGAATGTTTTTTCTGATCATATGCCCATTGTTTTTGAGGCGAAATTGTCTTGTGCAGTGGATTCTTTGCGGGCCCCTGCTTGGCGCTGTCAGACATTAAACCCATCCACTGCTGGTTTGTTTGCCACGCATTTGACCAGGCTATTGCGCGTGCTGACATGGCTGCTGAGGATACAGAGGGGCTTAGCGCTTTGTTTCATTCCTGGTCGGCCCCATCTGTAAATTCCACTTAAAAACTGAATTTTTGTTACCAAAATATGCAGAATGGTCTATTGTCAACCAAAACACTAAACTGGGGGAACTATTTTCCTGAGAGTGGTGCTAAATTAGCCTACATTTAAAACCTTTATTTAAAAAAATCTCAATCTTAAGCTAGTTTCAGATTTTGAGATTTATCCAATGAAGTCTTAACAAATGCTAAAGACTTTGAATGCATCTCCTGCATATTTCCAGACTGGAGCCCTGTTGCCATATTGTTCTTACAGCTGTAATTATTGTTATGTAGACTACATATGCAAATTATAGTATGTAATACTAGCATTAAACAGTGGACAGTTCCTAATAAGTGACATTTTGTTGTTCCTTTCAAAAGGCCACTTGTAAGCATGAGCGGAAGGTTGCCAGCTTACGCACTCAGCAGCAGCACATTTGCAAACGTCTGCAAGAGGCAGAGACTCGATTCCTGGACAATGATGGCTTGCTTCATCGTATCGAAAATGAGATTAAGTTGCTGAAGTCCAATGGTCAGACCTCAGAAGTAAGTAGACCTCATTTATCCTTTTACACTTGCTGGTTTTGAAAAACCAGTAAGAAAAAAAATTATTTTGTTATGACAGACTGGTAAGTACATAGATAAATAAGGTAAGTACATTTTTATTTCCTTCAACATTTCTAATACATAAAGTATCAAAGTATCATCTATCTGACTAAAAATACCTAACAATCTACTGTTGCAGGGATCAGACTTATTTTGTATCTTAAACCAACTTGTAAGGCTCTGCTATCTTAAGGCAGTGACTCACGCTCTTTGTGAGTTGTGATTTTCCAAGTTGGTCCGGGTTCCAACAGCCTGATGCAATCCAGTCTCTGTGGACCTTTTTCAAACCAAAGCTTTGTAGTAAACCTAAGTTTGTGAGATTCAGGTTGGCGCAAGGCTAGAAAATTCCTGCCTTCCCAGTCATATTTAGCATTTTAAGGCCAAACCACATCTCATGAGCTGTGTTTTGGAAGGCATTCAAGTCTGGAAAACATCCGGTGAGAATCAGTGGAGCCCAGCAGATTTGTGCCAAAAATTAGACAACTATGGTAAAACATTTAGAAGATGACATGACTTGTCTCAAACCCCCTGAACCCCATGAACCATAACTCAAATAAAGGCAGGTGTTCCAAACCTCAAATGAAACTTGATGTGGCCTATTTCTTACCTCAGATGTGTTCAGAAACTGCCTCCTCTTTCAAAATCAGAGGTAAAGATTAATGACAGCCCGGTGTGAGGTGCGTTCATCCAGTCAGGTGTAGGAAGGGCTGAGGTTGGCACCTGAAGAAAGGAGGTAACATGTCTGCTTATTGCATTTTTCTCTGTTTGGTTTCTGTTTGCAGGGTGAATGTCTGTGGAGGGCAGTGTTGTCATGGATGGAGTAAAGCTCACGGATCGCACCGGTGCACCAGCCGCATCCACACAAGGTCAGCAGTGTGACTGCTGCCACCAAGGATGTAAGTACAGACATCACAAACCTGGTCAAGAACTACAGGAAACGTTTGACCTCTGTAATTGCAAACAAAGGTTTCTATACCAAATATTAACACTGATTTTCTCAGGTGTTCAAATACTTATGTTCAGCAGTGCAAGACAAATAAATCTTTAAAAATCATACAATGTGATTTCCTGAATTTTTTTTTAATTCTGTCTCTCAGAGTGGGAATGCACCTACAATGTGAATTTCAGACCCCTCCATGATTTCTAAGTGGGAGAACTTGCAAAATCGCAGGGTTTTCAAATACTTCTGTTCCTCACTGTATGTCTCTGTGTCAGCGGTGGGTCCCCTGGGTCTCCTACCATAATGACCTTTGTCATTCAGGTGGTGACAGATAGTGCATGCTAAGACTGTTGCACCCTGTGTCTGCAGGTCAGCTTGAATTAATTTGGAAGTTGATGGAGGTTCTTTATCGACCATTGGAACAATCCTTCATTACAATCTGTCATCTATTTGTCTCTTTCGCCCACGTCCAGGGAGATCAGCTACAGCACCATGGGCTGTAAACGCCTTGACAGTGTTGTGCACAGTGGACACAGGAACAGCCAGATCTCTGGAGATGGACTTGGAGCCTTGAGACTGTCCAGGCTTTTCCACTATTGTGGTTCTCACATCCTTAGTCAATTATTTGCTCTTCTTTTTTTCTCCATGCTCAGTGTGGTCCACACCACACAAAGGTTGAGTCAATTTCCATCCATTTTAACTGGTTGCAAGTGTGATTTCTATATTGCCAGAACCTGTTGATGCCTACAGGTGAGTTTCATTACAAATTAAAGGAGCATCACATGCTGGAAATACAATGATTTGTGATGATTTTGAAAAAGTGTCAATAATTCTGTCCAGTCCATTTTTTATGAGTGGATCAGATTTGGCTTTTTTCTCTTGCTTTTTGTGTTGCTCCAATGCAAACAAAAGAAATAAACATGAGAATGCCAAAGAATTTGTGATGTGCAACAATTTTCTGGGAGAAGTGGTGCCTTATCTGACAGAAATACAGGGGACCAGTATTTTTGGCCATGACTGACCATGTATGTGTGTTTTTTCTTTTTTTGCCTTCCCTCCCACTCCACACTTGTCTTCAGTCTATTAAAGCTGATATTATAGTTGCTACTCAAGATTAAGAGACAATATCTGGGATACTTGAACAAGGTGTGACTTTCTGAAGACTTTTTTTAGCCCTGTGAGTCACAACCCTATTTCTGCAAGGTGTGTTAGATCAAGTCTGGCTATCTATGTTTGTTATGTGTGGTATGTCCCCAGAATCTAGTCAGGGTAGGTTTGTTTTGTGTGTTTGGGTGTGACAGGTAGTGACTCTGACGGGCAACCTTTTATCTGTCAGTTGTCTTCATTCATTTCTGGCTGAGCTGCAGTGTAACAATACAGGGTGGATCTCACATACATGCACATACACGGACACACACGTGTTCTGACGTATAGTAGAATGTGAATCAGGGCTGCTTGTCACAGTAGGTTTTGCATACCAGCGCATTTACCTGCACCAGATTATTGACTGATTTCTTTATTGGTTGTTTAGAGGAACCATAAGCAGTGTGTCATTCAATACAAGTTCTTGAACATTACACGGTCAAAACAGAAAGATACACTACCACACTTTATCCTCAGCAAGTTTACATCAGCTGTGCTTTTATTTGGGTATAAGATTTGTTTTCCATTTCTTTATATACACTCCATCACTTAGTCATCTTACTTTAGAAGAGAAATAAACATGGTCATGAATGAAGGTCAGCGGGTCAATCCTTTCATTCTTTGAGTCATTCATGTCCAACAGCTCACTCAAAGCATTTTGTACTAACAAGATCCCCACTTGATTTGACTAACTCAATCTGCTGGAGCATCATATCATTTTCACTTGTTTTTACACACCAAGGACTTGTGTGTGTGTGTCTTGGAGGTGGGGGCCTTCTTCCAAAGCTTACACAATCCACCTCCATTACTATACCAGCTCTTATGTTGACACAAGTACTTTTCCAGCCTTTTTAGACATTATCATTAGTAAAATAATTATATGTACTGCACTTTTACAATCGGTATGCAGCTTTGGTTTACTTCAGTCATATGTACAGTAATGTTATGGAACATATGCTCCCTTTGCATTACAGAACAAAATATTGACATGGTCTTCCTACTATATTCTACTAATTTAACTGCATCTACTAGTTTATTTATTTATTAGCACATTTAAAAACAACAGAAGTTGACCCAAAGTGCTGTACAGCAATAAAATAAATTTAATAAAATAAAATTTAAAAAATACAAGACTACAAGCATACATAAAAAATAATAATTAAAAAGTATCTCAAGCAGGTTTAAAAGCCAAGGAGAAAAATGGGTTCTTAGTTGAGACTTGAAGGTCTCCAGTGATGTGACCCGCTGGAATTCTGATAGAGTGAATTAGAAGTGAAATAATCTATATGTAAACAACTGTTGGAAAAATTGCTTGTGTCCTACATAAAGTACACATCCTAACCGACTTGATAAAATGAGAGTTTTTTTAACATGACATCTGTGGAGTGGTTAAAAAAATCAGTTTTAATGTGTATGCAAACTTCTGACTTTAACAGTAGGTATTACAATTATTACAGTTATGCAGTTTACATTCTGCACATGAGAACAACTGATAGACACATTCCATGTAGTCAAAACGTGGCAGTCAGGAATGTGGACTAGCTTGTGTGACTTTCAGCCTCCCAAGGCATTTAAACCTGCTTCACCCATCCAGAACACACATAGATTACAACAGATTGGTACTACTAAGCCAGTTATAGGTAATACAAACATAAGTGAACCAAAAAGTGTTTTCACTCCAGGAAGTTTACTATAGAGCCATAACCTGACCTTATAACCTCATGAGGTTCTTGAAATGGCACTGATTCTTTGCTGGACCTGTGTTCACGTAAAGAATCAGTGGCACAATTTAGGAGGTGGCACAAAATGACATCCACACATCATACAAGTTCATTTTTTGGTTTGGTCAAGTGCACAGATGGCAGTCCTTTTATTTTGCTATAATCTTGTTTGGTCTTTTTAGTTTCCCTGAAGTCTTTGGTAGTTTTTGTTTTCTAACCACCGACTCCAGCTCCTATGAATTTGTGTGCAATTATTTCTGTCCAGTGCCAAGCCATAGCGAACCCTTTAAATAGCATTGTGACGTATAAGGATGTGGTGGATGATTGTGTTGTATGTCAGACTTCCATGCAGGAGATGAGAATTCAGAGAATAGGAAACAAGTGACTGTGCACTTTGGTTTCCTGTGTTGCATTTAGAAATATTGACAACTTATTCTGCACTGTAACTGCACTTGTGTTTAAAAAAAAAACCTTGGTTGATTGTTTTTTTTCACTTTATGTATTTTATTTACTTTTAACAATGTTTTATCTTTATTTCATTGTAGTTAGTTATATTCTGGTTTTTAATGTTTATTGTTTTTAGTGTTAATGCTTTATTTATCTATGTAAAACACATGGAATTGCCTCTGTGTTTGGAGATGTATTACATAACTATAGCTACCTGCTTTGCCTGTGAATTTTGACTGTTGATTACAAAGCCTGTCAGTAGACAGCTGGGTGGACAGCAAGCGCACCCAGTGTTGGTGTGTAACCTGCTGTTTGTGAAAATGGACAGTAGTGTGGCCAGCCTTGTTTGATTGCTGTGGCTTTTGCTAACAGTTGCTAACAGTATTTTGTGAGGTTTTCCTTTGTGTGGGCAGTGTCCTTCCAAGGATCTGACTGCTCAAGTGGGCACAGCTCTAGCTTCTAAACAGTTGACACATTGTTCTCTGGCGACATCTGCTGGAGAATGTGGTCTGTTGAAGGAATCATTACACTGAGCCAGATGTTGCTTGGTAGATATTTTCAAAGTCCTGTTAATTTATTTTTACACTTCTCATTCCTTTGTCTGTGTAACAATGATGTACAGAACAAAATCCTGCCTTTCCATCTGTGTGAAAGAATCCTGCATGATATTTGCAATGGCCTACTGCCATGCAGGCCTCAGTGTGCTCACCCACTACATTTGACCTAAGTTCACTTTGGGATGTACCTCTGTAAAGGAAAAAGGGTTGGGTTTCCTCGGAGCTCATGCATACTGGGGATTCTCTGTAACCTGATTACTGCCGTGCATGTAAATGCATTATCTGATTTCTGCCACAACCTGGTTTCTCTCAGTAACTTGGTTACTTAAGTGCATGTAAACACAGTCAATGACAGGATATTTGATGAAGGATCAGAGGAAAAGATGTCATGTTTATAAAAGTGCATTTCCTTGATATTTCTCTCCTTGCGTACGTGGGAGGGACTAAGACACAAAGAAAAAAATGCAAGTGAGGGAAATGTGAAAGCAATTAAGGGAATTGGGATGCACCCAAAATCAAAGGCCCACAGATGAATTATAACAGACATCATTCTTTTCAGCATTATTGCATTTATGATCAACATTACAACTGTCATCATCTTTATTATCATTATTAAAATATTTATTACATCAGTGGCTTACAGTTATTATCCTGGGCCATAATCAACATTATCAATATCATCATAATAATATTCATCTTCTTTTTGCTGTTTAACTGATTCTGTTGGTACTTGTTTTATCCACAGCATGGCAGCAACAACACACGGATGTGCCAGCACTGACCAGTGTTAGTCCAGGCCGACACCACAGTGAATGGGTGATGATGCAGCATCACTCTGTCCCTGAGAAGACAAGTGAAAAAAGAAAGTCCTTCTATCTAAGTAGCTTATAACATTCACTACCTCTTTCTGTGACAACAGTTGTAAAAATGATCATTTTGTTTTCTGAAAAAACTTAGAAAAATCAACTGGACTAGGTTTTTAGGTCGAAGACTTTTCACCTCTCATCCAAGAGGATTCATCAGTTCTGCCCGACTGGCGTTAAGACAGAGATATTTATCCCACGGTGGTGTTTCAGTCCTTTGATGCCCAACAATGTCCCCTAACGACTGAGTCGTTATAGCCCAGTATCGGTGAGCGTTGTTACCTGTCTTTGAACCCTCACCTATGGACTAACGCCTATTGTCCTGGTGTAGTTGGTGGGCAGAGTTGTAGATGGATGACAAGTTGTGTCTTAGTCCACCACCCCTATTTAGTGAGGGGTGTTCTATTTGGACAAAAATACCTTCCTTGACTCCTCTCTCAAACCAGTGATGTTCTTTGGAGAGGAGGTCCACCTCTACCTGAAGGACAAAGGACATTTTTTTGAGGACAGTGAAGTCCAGATCTTCTATAAAAATAAGTACATTTGACTTATTAATATAATCATAATTATAAAATACAGTGTTATAACAATATTCTCCCATTTTCCTCATTTGCCCTGCCTCCATCATAGGCACTGTTGAGGTCCCCAGGGTCTCGTCCTCATTAACTTCTCACATCTTAGGTCAACTCTAATGAGGCAGTTTAATCAAAGAGGGATGACCAAGCGCTGTGTTATAGTTTTGAAATCTATTTATCCTAGCAATGTCGACATGGCTGGATGCTTTTAGTGCCACAGGAAGGTTGGAAGAAGTACACTACTGTTAGAAATTAGTAGTGTACTCCCAGTGAGTAAGGTCAGCTATGTATCTCTTTTAAAGATGATAAATACAGTTTACTGCTTAGGTATGCATAGTGTACATAAGAGCATTTCCCCCAAACTTTGTCTGATGTACCAATTTCTAAGGAGCTCCCTATAACCAGTTTAACAGAGGAGTTTAAATGTGCTAGGACCCCTCAGGTTACTGGACGATGCACAAATCCCTGTACCCATACCTGTTCAACCTGGCCAAACAGTTCCTGGTGACACCAGCATCTTCTGTGCCATGTGAAAGGGTCTTCTCCAAAGCTGGGGAAGTTGTCTCAAAAAAGCAAAATCACCTGAAACATCAATTGTGGAGACACTATTATTTTGGAATAAAAATGCCTGAGTTACACAAGCACAGCAAATGAGGAGAACTGGACACACAAGTTAGATAAGTTGCTATGAATTAAGCATTCATGTTCCTAGACAAAGAATCCTGTCGACTTTGGTGATAGTTTCCTCTAGTGCCACCATTAGGTTGATGTTTTTGGATTTTATTAAAGTATCTCAGAACCACTGGAATGATTACCATGAATGTTTGTACAATTAAGATGGTGCTGACCAGGGCTCAGTCGCATGCTCCCGTTTGATTTTGTTAGGCAGGGTTGCAGAATGCAACTAGAAAAGATGGGATCTAAATGCATTTCTGAAAGCCAAAGAGTTGTTAGGTGCAAAAGAAACTAATTGTTAAATACTTTCACTTTTAGACTTGAAGGTGGATGGTCATCTATACTGTATTTATGCAGATGATTACTTCGTAATGTCTTATTTAATAATGAATATCATGAGGATCCATAGTGGTTAAGGTGCAGCACTCTCGCTGCTGCGGCCCAGGTTTGAATCAGGGTTGCGTCAGGAAGGGCATGTGGCGTAAAACACGTGCCAAATGTCAACATGCAAGCCGTGAGTGTGACGATTTGCTGTGGCGACCCCTAAATGGGAAAAGCCGAAAGTGACTTTCTTTATGGGGATCCATAGGGTTTATTATTTTAAAACTCAGCTGAGTAAAATCTGTCTATCAGTATCGTCCCACTCTGACAGCATTCAGTATTAGTATCAGTGCTGAAATTGTTTTCTAAGAATACAGAACGTCTTGGCAATACTGGACTTTGCTGACATGATACCAACTTGCATTTATGTTAGATATGGTCGCAGCTAAAAACTGACAGATAGTTCATAGATTATGAATGATCTCCTTCTTCATATCACCATATTTTAAGGATTTCTTATTTATTTTTTTGTATTATTGTTCCAGTGGAACAGCTGTGCTCATTTAATCCTGAAACACAGGGGAGTGTTTTTAGATAAAATTCAATTTAATTTAATATAAAATAGGAAAAGAAAAGAAGGAAGAAAACCATTAAAAAGGTCAAAGAACAAAGAAAGAACTGTAATAGAAAAAGTACAAATTCTTTTTTGGAAAGAAATCTACATTTTCTCAAGAAATATATCTTTGTTACACCACAGCTGGGAATGCTAACTATGCTGTTGTGAGACTTTAATGAGGTCTGTACTGAAACACAATATGAAATTTAGACAAAGACCCAAAAGACCATGGAAACATAAATGAGTTGAGTGCTTTTTCTGTTCTGTTGCTTTTGTTTTGCTGAGCAGGCAGAGACAGAGAAAAATCCCAACTCAAATTAAAATTGAATGACCCCCTGAAGGACACACACACACACACACATCCACTTGATAGTTTGGAGTTGTAACAAAGCTCCAGGGTCTACAAGGGATGTAGGGGCTTGAATGTGCATATTGTTTATTCGTTCGTTTGTCCACAAAAATAAAAAAGAGTGTTTATATGTATGTGCATATATGTACATTTGTGATGTGTGCATGTGTTACTATTAATGTGAAAGTTAGACTTGGGTTATGGTGTGGCTGGAAAGTAAGCATGGGCCAAATGGGCTGTGATGTGTATGTAGGTACAGTACAGTTATCAGAAGCTCAAAGTGGTTAACAGGATGTTTAATTCAGATCATTTCACTACAACAGCATTTGTAGACCAAGCCTGGACTGTCAAATTAGAACCTTTCTCACTACATTGGATTTTCCTTTGTTTTTCAGTCAGCTTTTTCTTTTCCTGTTGTTCACACTGTGGGGGGTGCCCCGTAGCCCAGGGGTTAATATTAGCTACTGCTGCTTTATTTCTACTGTCGCAAACTCGAAACCTTTGTGTTCCGTATTCATAAATTACATCTCCCTTCCTCCTAACTGTCCCTTTCAGTACTTTGAGGGCATCTACCAGATCTGAATTAACTACTGCCCATATCCCCCTCTCACTAGCCCTAGGCCAATTTACTTTAGGTTTTTTCCCTAGGCCCTTCTCTTTCTTTGGCTGCCTACTCTCATCACTCTCCTGACTCTGCTGCTTGATGCTACTTCTGCTTTCTCCTCATAGGTAGGGATGCTGACATCCTGCAATCTTTGGTTACTCCCCTGTTGCTATATTTCACTTGGCTGATGTGATTGACTTCTTAGGAAGTACTGTTCAGTACACCATTAATACATTCTCTAAAATCAAACTACACAATAATCTGGAATAAATCCACCATTTTGCCACTCTCTGAGGATGCCTGGGATTCTGCAGCTCAAGACTCCTCCCTTTAAGTTCATATAGATATCAATATTTCTCCTAGAGTGTCAGAGCTTTTTAACTTCAACTACACCCTTCTGCTAAAAATGATTTAAAGACGATTTAAAACACTGGCCCAATCTTCCACTCACACTCATCGGCTGAATTGCCACAGTCAAAATATAAGCTCTACCTCAAATTAACTACCGGTTTACAATGCTTCCAGCAACCCCTACAGAAAATGGTTTAAACCACTTTATTCTTTACCTTCACAATTTTACTGTAAAAATAAGAAACCCAAAATTTCCCTATCTACACTTCAAAAGAAGAAATGACTAGGTGGCCTAGAAGTGCCAAATTTCCAGTATCACTTCTTGACAAATCAACTACAGTATTTAGTCAAATGGATTCAGAAAGACAACTACAACAACTCATGGATAGAATTAAAGCAAACTTATTGCATAAATAACTCAGTTGCAGACCTTCCCTTCCTACAAAACTCTATTAAGAAAATGAATTACTGTAAGAATATCACAATCATCTCAACTCTGGCTTCCTGGTAGAAAGCAAACAAAATGACTAAATCATCACTTGCACCATGTAGATACATTCCAGTCTGGCACAACCCAGATATTCAATTACACAACAATCCTATCTATAGTACCTCCCATCATGGCAACACAAAGGAATCACTTACCTTCATTATCTATTTGAAAATAACCAGTTCATATCATTTAACACGTTAATCCAGAAGTATGGAGTTCAGGGAGAACAGTTCCTCCAGTACCAACAACTAAAATTCATAATTAAGTGAAAGATTAGTGTAAAAACTGACAGTTCATAAATTATGAATCATCACCTTCTCCATATCCCCATATTTTAAGAATTTTTCACCTTTATAAAATCATCACAAATCATTGTATCTGCAGCATGTGATGCTCCTTTAATTTGTAATGAAACTCATCTGTAGCAACCAACAGGTTCTGGCAATATAGAAATCACACTTGCAACCAGTTAAAATGGGAAAAAGTTGACTCAACCTTTGTGTGGTATGGACCACACTGAGCATGGAGAAAAGAAAGAAGAGCAAAGAATTGGCTGAGGATGTGATTTCTGAAGTGGGCAGCAATGAGTCCAGGTCCACATCCCATAGAGCTCCTGTGGAGAGATCTCAGAACAGCAGCTGGGAGAAGGAACCCTTCAAACCTGAGAGACCTGGAGCAATTGGCAAAAGAAGAGTGGTCCAAAATTCCAGTAGAAAGGTGGAAGAAACTCACTGATGGTTACAGGAAGGGACTGATTTCAGTTATTTTGGCCAAGGGGTGGGCTACCAAATATTAAGCTGAGTCTGTCTATAATTCTGTCCAGTTTGTCTTTGGAGTTCTGTGTGGAATGGATCAGATTTGTCTTTTTTCTTTGCTTTTGCGCTGTATATACTGCTTTGTTGTACCACTCACAGTTGTGGGATCATTCGCAGTGGTATGACTTGTCTTATAGCCAGCATCTGGTACAGGACCTGAATGTCACCTGTCTGTATCCTGCTACCAAGCCAGTTGCCTGCCTGCCTTTGCTCCCCTTTTGTAAGGTCTTTCCTGTATTGTTCCTGAGTCTGTACCGAGCCTGCCTGTTATCAACCTGGTTCCTGTTTCTGACTCTGATCCTGCATGGCCCTGGTGTTTGTAAGCCCACCCTCCATTTGGGAGGTTTATTGCATTGCTCCACTGTCAACTTTTCCCTTGTTCTGTATTTCTGAAGCTATAATGACTCATTCGTTAGAGGACATTGTTGGGCATCAAAGGACTGAAACACCACCGATAGGGATAAATATCAGAATCAGAATCAACTTTATTGGTCAGGTGTGACGGACACACGAGGAATTTGACTCAAGTACATCGGCTCTCAATGTGCAAAACAGTAAACCAGCATAAGGCTGTGTAATATAACAAAATAGCAGTATTAACATCAACAAACAGTACAAACAATGCAGAAAATGCAGTATAAACAGAAGGTAAACAATGCAGACAACAAGGAATGTTCATTGAAATGAAATAAATAGGAATAAAAACAGAGTACTTAAAGCTAGAGACCTCTATGACTCTGTACAATGTATATTTACAGGTATTGCACTGAGGGTTATTGTCTAATCATACTGTCATGGGTTAAGTGTTCATCAGAGCGAGAGCCTGGGGAAAGAAACAGTCCGTGTGCCTGGTTGTCTTAGTGCACAGTGACCTGTAACGGGGTCCAGAAGGGAGGAGTTCAAACAGATTGTGTCCAGGGTGTGAGGGGTCTGCAGTGATCCTCTCCGCCCTCCTTTTGACCCGTGAGGTGTACAGGTCCTCCATGGAAGGCAGGCTCGCACCAATGACCTTTTTTGCAGTCCTAACTGTCCGCTGAAGTCTGTACTTGTCCTGTTGGGTTGCTGAGCCAAACCAGACAGTGATGGAGGTGCAGAGAACAAACTCAATGATTCCTCTGTAGAACTGTACCAGCAGCTCATGCAGCAGGTCGAACTTCCTGAGCTGGCGCAGGAAGTACATCCTCTGCTGTGCCTTTTTGGTGATGGTCCTGATGTTGGATGTTCACTTCAGGTCCTGGGAGATAGTGGAGCCCAGGAACTTAAAGGACTTTACTGCTGATACAGTACTGCCAAGTATGGTAAGTGGGGGCAAGGTGGGAGGGCTCTTCCTGAAGTCCACTGTCATTTCCATTGTTTTGAGTGTGTTCAGCTCCAGGTTGTTGCGGCTACACCACAGAACCAGCTGCTCAACCTCCCATCTGTAGGCTGACTCATGATCGTCTTGGATGAGACCAATGACCGCTGTGTCATCTGCAAACTTTAGGAGGGTGACAGAGGGGTCCTTGGGATGCAGTCGTTGGTGTAGAGTGAAAACAGCAGAGGGGAGAGCACACATCCCTGGGGGGCACCTGTGCTGACTGTCCGGGTGCTGGATGTGGTTTTCCCCAGCCTCACCTACTGCTTCCTGTCTGTCAGAAAGCTAGTAATCCACTGACAAGTGGGGGCAGGCACAGTGAGCTGGGTCAGTTTGGAGTGGAGGATGTC
>NW_018128007.1:575078-578815 GCF_001952655.1 Monopterus albus | reverse complement strand
GGGGGGTGGGGTGGGGGGGTGATTGTTGGGGGAGCAGCTGCTGGATCTGAAGTGGGGAGGGGGGAGTGTTGATTGTCAAACCTGCAGTAGAACACATTCAGGTCATCTGCTAGTTGACGGTCCTCCACAGTGGGGGGGGATCATTTTCTATAGCCAGTGATGATTTTCAGGCTCCCCCACACAGACAAGGGGTTGTTGGCTGAAACTTTGGCTTTCAGCTTTTCAGATTAGCTCCTCTTTGCTGCTCTGGTCTCCCTTGTCAGTGTGTTCCTCGCCTGGCTGTACAGAGTCCTGTCCCCACTTCTGTAAGCCTCCTCTTTGGCATGACAAAGCTGCTTGAGTGTTGCTGTGAACCAGGGCTTGTTGTTGTTGTATGTGCAGAAGGTCTTTTTGGGCATACACACATCCTCACAAAAGCTGATATAATATGTCACAGTGTCAGTGAGTTCGTCCAGGTCTGTAGCTGCAGTTTCAAATACACTCCAGTCTGTGCAGTCTCTGTGCAATCTTTGACTCAACGCCAGTCGGGCAGAACACATGAAGCCTCTTGAATGAGAGGTGAAATGTCTTTTACCTAATAATCTAGTCCAGTTGCTTTATTCTAAGTTTTTTCAGCTTACTATGACCTGGATGACTGAGAATCTACACAGGCATTTTGCTCCATATCATTACCAACCACCTTTTGTTCTCTCCCTCAGTTCTCTTTTCCTTCCCTTCCCTGTGTTACAAATTAATAAATCACTCAGATAATTATTAGACTTTAATGTGCTAGTAATGCAGTTTAGGAAGATTCAAAGTCTGCTCTAGTCTGCTGTGTTTCAAGGTTAGCAGTATGCCATGACACCAATTGTTTTCTTGTTTTAATCTTGTGCTAGATTTATGTCTAAATGATTGTTTTAGTTACACCACGTAACAACAACAACAACACACACACATGGAATTCTTCATTTTGTTATGACTAGGTAATACGCAGCTGCTCCAAGCCTGTGGAGCTCTAGATAAGAGATGGAGTCTGCTGGACGGACTTCATCTGTGTAAGGGGTTAGCCCAAAATTGATAAATGTATTAGGCTCTGTGTTTCTGGGGGCTCTCTTCTCCAGCAGCTTGTCTGAGGGAAGGAGCCACCCGGGTTTGTGCTTCTGTAACCTTTATTTGTGGTCTTTTTTTTTTTAAATAAACTAGCACTAAAATGAAGCAAGTCGGACTCCATCTTCATTCAGATCTGTTCAATTAAAGAGCTGGGGTATAACACCTGCCAGCTGTAGTTCCCACCCCTCCCTCCTCTTCCACTTTTAATTTTTCCACATCTCTTATTTAATGCATACATTAAAGCCATGTACATATGTAGATATAGATGTCTGATCTTATGATGAGAAACTATTCTGTTTTTTCTAAAAATGTATTGTACATATGGTATTCTTAATGTAAACCTCACTCTGTTGCCACACAAACACACAGTTAATAATCATGAATACATGAGACAGTTGTTCGATCCTGCTTAAATATTCATATGCTTAATTTATGAACTGAGGTTAAAAGGTATTTCATCAGTAAACCTCCATATCTTAATGTGTTGGGGGTGGGGAGTGGGGGTGTTAGTGAGAGCGAGAGAATGAAAGAGGGAGTCATAAAGACAGAGAAAGAGAGAGACCTTAACCTAATCAATAATTAAGTTCAAAGACCACATCTAGTGATAAAGCACCATGGTGTCTCTTTGTGTGAGTCCATGTCTGTAAATGGTTGTGTGGACAAATTTTAGTCCAGTGCCATTACTCTGGTCAGTCTAGTCAGTCCGTACAGGTTCAAAGGGCTGGTTGAAGTCTGGTTAGGCTTGGTTTTAGGGTTAAACACATGTGGAGACAAAACAAGAATACATGGACACACACACAGAGGTTTGTAATTGAAGCGCATTCAAGTGGCAATAGACAGATATCATGCAGTCACAGGGTTGGCAGTATTCTATGAAAATATTCAACATGACTAAGTGGACTCAGTGCTAAGAACTGTAAATTCACATACTGACTGACAAAGGCATAACCTGCTGCTGAGCACTGATCCTCACTGGAACACACCGAGTTCCACTCTGCTGGTTTATCTCCACTTGCATGTTCACTTCCTGCATACAGGCTTCTCATAGAGTTTGAATGCAAAGGAAAATGAATGAATATTTGTATACATATTAACTTATTACAAAAATTCATATAATTAAATATTTTTCTTATTATATTATATAATACATACAAACATAAACAAAGGCTCCATGTGACTCTTAGACTCTCAACCTTTATTGTTATGCATGTACAGATCCAGACACTGAGCATTTCTCTTCAGTGGATTTATTTGTCAGTGTTTGAGAAACTCATTCAGGACCAGTACTGTAGTGAGGATGCAATCCCACCTTTTGAGTGAGCAGTGGAGGTTATGTTTGGACAGGAGCCACTTTTGTTACTAGTGTGAGGATACACACACTGTCTGTTTTGTACTTTTTGGGTCTGTGTACTTTTTGGTATTTGAAGTTTATTGTTATAAACAGAAACAAAATAACGAAAATGAAAATAATATTGGACTTTTATTTAAAATCCATAAACAATAAAGTAAGTAATCATTTTTTAATGATGTGATGAAAATGTCAGACACCTTTTTAAAATTAGATTTGATTTTCTTTCCTCATTTATACTTTAAATAAAGAAAGTCCTATAGCGTAGAAACAGAAAAACTGCTGCATTTTCTTCGTGTAAAACAAGAAGTATCTCTTCTTCTGTCATTTGTGACAACATGCAGTCTTCTTGGCGCTACTACATTCACCTGGATGATAAAAGAGTGTCACTCAGGAACGAGGACATGACGGCTGAAAAGTTAAGTCGCATATTTCAGGTAAGAAAACATCTGAAAAATTTTACTGTTTACTGTCTTGTTTTAATTAACGTCAGTTACAGCCAGCAAAATGCTAACATTAATATTAGATGTTTACTTCAATTTTGCTGCTAATTCAAAGTTAGACTTAGCTGGCTGGCAAACTTGTTATCTTTGTTCACATTTGGTGATTAACAGTAGTCGTGCAATTATATTTTGCTTCATGTAAGGAAGGAGGTTTTTTTAATCCACAATGTCAAAGAGACACAGTTTAATCGCGGCGCACATAACCATGTATCCCCATCCCCAATCAGCTATCGGGATTGATGTATAATACCATGATGGGACTAATTTTCCCAAATGAATGGGAAATTTCTACTTCAGCATACCTTCAGCTATTTCAGGTATCAAAATGTTGAGCTCCTCAAGGACATTCATGCTTCTATTCACAGGTTTTCTAAACTTCATACCTTTGAAATATTTTGCTTTAATTTGAAAGTTTTGCCCCATTCAAATGAATGGGAAAATTCTACACTCAGCATACTTTCAGGTATCAAAATGTTTAGCTCTTCAAGGACATTCATGCTTCTATGCAAGATTTTTCTAAACCTTATACCTTTGAAATAATTAGCTTTATTTTGAAAGTTCTGCCCCATTCAAATGAATGGGAAAATTCTACACTCAGCATACTTTCAGGTATCAAAATGTTTAGCTCTTCAAGGACATTCATGCTTCTATGCAAGATTTTTCTAAACCTTATACCTTTGAAATAATTAGCTTTATTTTGAAAGTTCTGCCCCATTCAAATGAATGGGAAAATTCTACACTCAGCATACTTTCAGGTATCAAAATGTTTAGCTCTTCAAGGACATTCATGCTTCTAT
>NW_018128007.1:559071-573243 GCF_001952655.1 Monopterus albus | reverse complement strand
AGCTATTTCAGGTATCAAAATGTTCAGCTCTTGAAGGACATTCATGCTTCTATTCAGAGATTTTCTAAACTTCATACTTTTGAAATATTTAGCTTTATTTTGAAAGTTTTACCCGATTCAAATGAATGGGGAAATTCTACACTCAGCATACTTTCAGGTATCAAAATGTTCAGGTCCTCAAGGACATTCATGCTTGTATTCAAAAGTTTTCTAAACTTCATATTTTTGAAATATTTAGCTTTATTTTGAAAGTTCTGCCCCATTCAAATGAATGGGGAAATTCTACACTCAGCATACTTTCAGGTATCCAAATGTTCAGCTCCTCAAGGACAGTCATGCTTCTATGCAGAATATTTCTAAATTTCATACCTTTTGAAATATTTAACTTTATTTTGAAAGTTTTGCCCTAGTCAAATGAATGGAAAAATTCTACTTCAGCTGTTTCAGGTATCAAAATGTTGAGCTCCACAAGGACATTCATGCTTCTCTTCAGAAAGTTTCTAAACTTCATACATTTGAAATATTTAGCTCTATTTTGAAAGTTTTGCAACATTCAAATGAATGGGAAAATTCTAGCTCACAATACTTTCAGGTAGCAAAAATTTTCAGCTATTCAAGTACATTTATGCTTCTCTTCAGAATTTTTCTAAACTTCATACCTTTTGAAATATTTAGCTTTATTCTGAAAATCTTGCCCCATTCAAATGAATGGGAAAATTCTACACTCAGCATACTTTTAGCTATTTCAGGTATCAAAATGTTCAGCTCTTGAAGGACATTCATGCTTCTATTCAGAATTTTTCTAAACTTCATACTTTTGAAATATTTAGCTTTATTTTGAACTAACGAATGGGAAAATTCTTCTTTAGCATACTTTCAGCTATTTCAGTTTTTTTCAGGTGTCAAAATGTTCAGCATTTTCAGGGCTATCCTTCAGCACACAGCATCCACACGCATTTACAACAGGAAATGTATATCTCTAGTTGTGTGGATGCTGTGAAGCAAATAACAATTCGTTTCTGGTTTCTACACTATAGAACTTTCTTTGTTTAAAGTATAAATGAGGAAAGAAAATCAAGTCTAATTTTAAAAAGGTGTCTGACATTTTCATCACATCATTAAAAAATGATTTATTACTCACTTTATTGTTTATGAATTTTAATATAAAAGTCCAATATTATTTTCATTTTCGTTTTGTTTTTGTTTATAACAATAAACTTCAAATACCAAAAAGTACACAGACCTTTTTGAAGTAATTTTTGTCTAATTCAATTATAAATCATATCATTTCAATTTGTATTTTTACTATACATCTCTAAGGCCAAATGAGAGAGCACTTCTCTAAGATCAAACGTGTGAAAGTAACACAGACATTAAATGTATTTTAGACAAAAGAACAATCACAATTATAAATACAACAAATTTGATTAGATGTGACCAGATGTACTTAAAAACACTATAAAAATGAATTACAATGTCAGTTAAGAAGAGTCTTTCCCTGTTAGCGCAATTTCCACATCACCTCATTCACAGTCCTTATGCATTTTTCCTCAGGTGCATGTCCACTTTTTGTTAAGCATTGGTGTGTTTGGTATTTTCCTGCCATGATTGATGGCACTTACACTGAGATGGGAGCAGAGGTGTAGTTGAGGCTGTGTGTATGCTGATTTGGCAGCGCAGCACAATTCTGGTGCTAATTGTGACCTGAAATCCACCTGCTCAGACCACCTTTTATCACTGTCATAGGTCTATTTTGCAATTATCCTGATAAACATGAAGGCTGGGAGGCACGAGATCAGGTACCAAAATGTATTTAATGGCCACACCAACTTGAAATTAACCCTTAAATCCACAACTGATCTGCTGGAATTCACTGAATGATTTATTGTGTATCATGAAAATTATTTTTAAATAAAAACAAACTAGTTCTCAGTGTGTGGCTATAGATATGAATATGGTCAAACAGTGTCGGTGCATGTCAGGACATGCCATCTGTCCTTACAGGATGCAGCCAGAGCTGATCTGCAGTCGGTGTCTAGGAATCCAAATCCACGTTAAAAATGACACATGATGAGCCAAGATACATAACAACCACCCTACAGACGTCTCCATTAATCCAGTCAGGCAGCAGGTCAAGTCAGACTGGCCTCAGTGTGGCTGCTGTCACTGCTAAGTTACATTTTCTCCAAACACCATACCTTTGTTACCACAGGGATATATGCTGTGTCTGTTTTACATTTTATGGCGGTTTGATCAGCTCATAAAGCAGCTGCAGTTGGAGGTGGGCGACACCTCCACTGGCTGTGAGTTCTGGTGGTCCTGTCTTGAGTGTGTTCAGCTCCAGGTTATTGTGACCAAACCACAGAACCAGCTGTTCAACCTCCCATCTTTTAGCCGACTCGTCATTGTCTCAGATGAGACCAACGATGCATGCTTTAGGATATTAACAGAGGGGTCCTGAGCTCCCCAGAAGCAACAGAAAATTTTTTAGGGTCGCAATTCACTTTGAATGGAGGCAACCTTCATCCCCAGAAGAAGCATCTAAGCTAAATATTGTTACATTTTATTCAACATAGTCCACTTATTCATTTGTTTAGCAGACTTGGATTTCTTTAATGGATAGACAATTTAATTTACATAAAATTAAATTGTCTATTCTTTCTGGCCCGCATTCAGAGCAGTATACCGGGCACCCTGGACCCCCTGCAGTATGCCTACCAGCCCAACAGGGCACCTCAGACGCCATCGTGGCTGCCCTCCACTATTCCCTTTCTCACCTGGAAAATGGAGACTCCTACATCAGGATACTCTTCATTGACTACAGCTCTGCTCTTCAACACAGTTGTCCCCCACAAACTCACCCACAAACTGTCCATACTAGGTCTGCACCCCACCCTCTGTGACTGGCTCCTGGACTTTCTGGCTGGCAGGCCCCAGACTGTCAGGATTGGCAATAGGATTTCAGCCAGCATTGTTACAAACACTGGCACCCCACACGGATGTGTCCTCAGGCCCATCCCCTACACCCTGTTCACCCACGACTGTGTCGCCTCCCACAAAGACAACATCATCCTTTTTTTTAACAGTGGCTGTACTTCCTGAGGAGGCTGAGGAGGTTTGGCATGTCGCCTAGGGTCCTTTGCAACTTCTACAGCTGCATCATTGAGCGCATCTTGACCAGCTGCATCACTGTCTGGTATGGCAGCACTACTGCACTACAGCATTTACTATCAGAGGGTGCGTAGGAAAGCTGCCTCCATCTTCAAAGATCCCACCCACCCCCAGCATGGACTGTTCGCCTCTCTACCCTCTGGCCAGAGGTTCAGAAGTGTGAAATGCAGGAATAATTGCACATTGACTGTTGACTGCTGCACATGCTGCTCCCATGCAGCATACATTCTCTGTTATATTCTTATATATTTTTATTATATTGCTGCATTTGCTGCTTAAAGTGCCTTAGATTTTGTGTTGCTTGTTTATCTACTTTATATTTCATTTGTTTTTTTGTGGCATTCATGTGGACAGCAAAGTAAGAATTTCATTGTACAGGGAAACACATTTCCTAACTGTGCCTATGACAAATAAACACTTTGACTTTGAATTGTTAGCTGGTGTGAGCCAGCAATAATGATTTTGGTGATCTGCAGTTGGAGTTACAGTATATGTAGCCTGTATTCAGAACACACTATCCACATCAACCTGCCCAGTGTTTGACTGTTTGTTGTTGTGTCTTGTTGTCTTTTCTTTTCTATCTCCTCTATCGGTGGAGGCAGAAGGCCGCTCACCAAGAGACAGGGTCTGTCAGAAGTTTCTTCCCTTAAAGGGAGTTTTTCCTTCCTACTGTCTCCAAGTTTGTTGGGTTTTCTTTATAATGCTTTACTATATAAAGTACCCTGAGATGATTTTAGTTATGATTTGAACTGGAACAAAAAAAAAATAAAAAGGGGGGGGGTGTGTGTGTGAAGTTTTACTTACTAACAGAGACCACGTTTAGATCCTTATGAGCAGAAGTCACTGCATAATGAATGAATACGTCTGCCTCAACTGTAGCTATTTTTAAAACTAAATACTTCTTTTTTCCACTGCTTTTAATGAATGCACTGTATCTTAATTTTGCTTAGTTTTGCACTTTATCTGCTTTTATCTTTCTTCTATTCAGTGACCAACTGACTTCATCATGCTGTTTAGCTGAGTGTAGCCTTTAGACACTAATGCTTCAAATTCCAGAAGAAAGTAGGCCTCTGATGTTTACTGTAAGCACTAAGAGGTTTGTCTTGGGATGACCTAAGGAAAAAGGGTACGAAGCATACTGAGAACAGGGAGGTGTCACAGTGTGTTATACTGTAAGACTGTTTAGCAGGAGGTATAGACACTGATGAAAAATAAAAACAAAAAAATATACCCGCCTCTTGTATTAAATACTCAGAGGTTTGTCTTGAAAAGACTGAAGTAAAGAGGTACAGAGTATACTGAGAACAGAGAATCCACATAGGAGGAGCTGCCACAGCTATCCTACAGTGCTAGGTATCTACACTTATGTGTTGCTACTTTTTGCTGTCGTGCAATTCTTGCTTTTAATTTGCATTTAGTTTTAATCAAATTAGCATTTTAATGGTTTATCTATTTGTGTGCATTGTGTTATGCACTTTAAATGGCTTTTGTGCATGAAAATGTGCTACATAAATAAGTTTACTTTGCCTTTTATCTTCAAGATGACAGGGACTGGGGATGGCAGTGCCAGAGGAACTCACCTCAGGAACTGGGGGCTAAAAGTCCTTTACAAGGATCCTCTGTTTGTTTCCACTGCATCTAAAGAAAGATTATTATTATTATTACACACACTAGACTCATGGATTAAAATTCAAATGTCACACAATTAAATAACAGCAGGATGACTGCTGTAGTTTGTACTACTCTGACATTTGAGTTGGAGAGAGAGCTAGAGTGTGAATGAGGAGAGAGAGCAAAGTAGGAATAAACACATCCACACCTCTGCACAGCCCTGTGGGAAGGATTTTGTGATTGCAGCCAAAACGTACACTCCTGTCTGTTGTGCACTTTGTGTGTAGCCCTATCCACAAACAGACACACAGGCCTGAAACTGGATGTGATTAGTAGCTTCTTGTAATTCCCGACTTCCATTTATAAAGACATCAAAACAAAATCAGAGCATAGCCTGTTTGTTTCACTTTCAAAATGAAAATTAATTGGCCGCCAAGTACACGGCCTGTCGGACATCATGACCAGCATCACACCTCTGGTAGGATTCTGGCAGCTGGGTAAAATGAATACAGGAGCGGCCTTTTGTTGGCTTTTTTTAAGTTCAGTGTAAAAGGGCTTAAATCAAAAAAGCCACCTTGAAGAAGGGTGAAAACACTAGTGGTTTGCTGTGGTGTCTGTGTAAAATGGGATAATATTAAATTGTTTTACTTCACCACTCCCTGTCTCTCATTCTCATGATGTCAGCTTATTTGCTTTGAGTCTCTCTTTCTCACATTCTTTTTAAAGTCCAGTTGGGAAACTGAGACCAACAATGGGAAATGTAAATGTATCATAATATTGATACTAAAGTACTTTTTTTCACAGTCAATACTACAAGCCCTGCCCCTAAAGTTCCTTAACCTTTTGGAGAGGGATAATTCTTGGTACATTCGTGGTACATCCCAGGCCTTTAAATCTCTGCTCCTCTGTCCTTTATGTCGCCCGACTAGAATAACTTCTAGGTTGAGCCAAGGATCAAGGATAGCCCAAGATTCTTATATCTGCTCTGAGGAGTCAAGGATAAACGAATGAGGAGGCTGCTGAAAAAGCCATGAGCGACGGTACATGAGAGCATCTTTTGCATCCTATTTTTATGGATCAGCACATTACTTTATAAAAAATCAGTTGATGATTAGAAACTTTAGATGAAGGAGGAAAGAACACCATTTTATTTCACTCATCTTATATTGGCTGGACTAAGATGCAAGGAAAAGATGGAAAAATACAGGAGACCTGGGATGTATCCTGGAACTATTCTACATTTATACCATGGTTCCTCTGGGAAAAGAATAGTATTATAAAATAGCAATTAAATCTAGCAAGTGATAAACCATCTTCTTTTCAAGTTTCCTGACCGTCTCAGTCAGTCATAAAAATGACATCTCTTTTATCCCTCTAGCCATGCTGATAGTGAATTTATGTGATGAACCCCCTTCAGTGTGGTCCAGTCTTTGCTCTGCAGTCGATCTTATCACTGAAACTAAATAGCTGAAACCTAAAGCTTTCTGACAGATGATGCAGGTCAAGGGCTGAATGTTCCCATGTGAAAGCAATTCACTGTTGCTCCTTTTTGTTAGCTGCTGCTCTGTTAGTGATCCTAACAAAATATCAGTGACTCTCCCATAGCAGCAGCCCTGGCATATGCTGGAGGTCATGGCCTACAGGACTTGAACCTTGCTACGCCTGACCTGCAGATTTCCCGAGGCTGCTTGCTACTGACTTCACATCCATCTCAACACCGCTACCTATTTCACTTTTAGTATTACATAAGCAAAGTGGGACAGAAAAGATGAGAGAATGGTACTACATGTGTTTTTACATTTCTTTGTTTCTGTTTTTATGCCTACTTTAATTGTTTACAATATCACTTAGGTTCCACCACATCTAGACATTTGTGGAGGAACACCAAAAAACAGCAGATAGTGTGTGGAGGCACCTTTTTAACAACTTTTCTTAATGTGGTGTTTTGATGATGTAATCAAGTGAGGGATTACTGCTCATAAAGAAGACATTTTTGCAGTTAGACAAATGATTTCTGCTCACTGGTACTGAGCAACAGGCCCTCAGCTCCATTGGGGAGTCATCTTTATTACACCTTTAACAAAGCAGGCAGTCAAGTTCAGGAACAGCAGATGGTACCAGCTGTCCGTTTGCCCAGATGGAGACACTAGACCCCCCTCCCAACAGCTGGTGTGGAAGCTGAGAAGGCTTGAAGAACACACTGGCACCTGCAGCTGGGTCTTGGATTTCCTGTTGTACTGGCATCAGACAGTCCAAGGTGGCAGTTACACATCAAAAACAGTCTCTGTGACCACAGATATACCAGAAGACTGTGTCCTGAGCCCCGTTGTTCACCCTGCTGACCCATGACTGTACTGCTAGGCTTAACACTAACTACATCATTAAATACAGCAACAACACAACTCAGGTGGGCCTTGTTAGTAATAATAATGAATCTGCATATAGGATAGAGGTGGAACAGTTAACAGTGTAAATAAGACAAAGGAGATAGTGGTTGATTGTAGGAGGGACAACAGGCAACGTTACATGCCACTGACTTTTGATGGTGCTGTTGTGGAGAGGGTCATTAACATCAAGTTCTTGGGGGTGCACCTAGAGGACAATTTGATCTCCACTATCAACACCTTGGCCATCACTAAGAGGGCACAGCAATGGCTACATCTCCTCTAGAGACTCACAAAGACAGGTCTCCCCACCTCACACCTTATCACTTTCTACAGGGGTACTATAGAAAGCAGTCTGACTTATGGCCTCATCTCATTGTATGGCAACAGCAGGATATTCAAATGTCACCCACTGAACAGGATAGTGAAGACAGCCTGCAAATTGGTTCTGGTCTCCCCTCTTTGCTGGAGATTTTCCATCAGCGCTGCATCAGAAGAGCCTTCAGTATCATCAAAGATCCTCGTCACCCTTCCCACAGATTGGCATTGAAGTATCCGTTCTAGGAGGACGCTGAACAGCTTTTCTCCTCGGGTGGTCATCAGTAGTGTGGCCCCTCCCACCTCCTCTCTAATCCTCCATCCAATATTTAGCACGAGTCCTGGCATCAGAAGCTATTTGTCAATACTGATGTACTGAATTGTCAGGATTGCACTCTCTTTTTAAGCACATTAATACACTGTGTTGCTATTAGTTTTTATGTTCCAGTGGTACTGTTTTTAGGAAATGCTTTCATATGAGGACTTTTAGATAGTATTATGTCTCATTTATTGTTATACTGCTATGGGCTGGGAGGAAGATCATTTCACTTTCTTTATATAGAAGAACATAAAGAAATGACAACAAATTGAATCTTTATGACCAATGGGTCTGGTAATCAGGTGTCTGGACACAAATGCAGAACTCTGTATCTGGAGCATTTTAAGAAGTTTATTGTAAGCTGACAAAAGGAGCAGAGGAAAAATAGTCAACAGTAACTGGTGGGGGCTCTGTGTAGACCAGGACAAGTTGAAGTAGAGATGAGACAGGCAGGCAGACCGATTAGGAATGGAGTAAGGAAGGCTGTACCAGGCATCAATAGATGGCAGGGCTGGTCAGGAGGAGAGCCAGTAACTGCGCCGGAAGAGAACTGCCTGGCATACCCGAGTTGGTAGCTGAATGGTTGGCATTGAAGAAGAACAACGGTGTCACGAGACAGTCACCCAGTGAAGCAGAGTGGGTGTCAGGCTGGCTGATGGGTCAATGGAGGAATAGCACCTAGGAGGCACTAAATGGCAGAGCGGAGTTGGGCCCAGTTGGTCAACAAGGCAGGTTGGATACAACACCTGGATAATGCTGACTGGAGGCAAGCTGGCTGACAATGCAGGAGGGAGATTGTGCCTGGATAGCCCTGACTGGTAGAATCAAGCTGGTGGCTGGCTGGATGATCAAGGCAGGAAGGAGGCAGCACCTGATAGTGCTGACTGGTGGCAGACACAGGAGCGTAGAACCAAAGTACCTTACTGGACCAGTCTAGTTGGCTGTGCTGGCTAAGTTCTGCTGGAGAAGCAGAGCTGGCAGGGTTGCAAAGTACTAAAACTGGAATGCAGTTAAGCAAACTACTCGGTGGGACTTAATGGTAAGTTTGAAAAAGCCACACACGTTGCATGCCTGTTATTGTGTGTTTCTGTAACATTAGAGAGAATTGTTGTAAGGCTGGAGAAGTTACTATGTCTGCATTATGGGGTTTCTCAATTACCCGCTTTGTTGAGAGTGTTACACATCTCATTTCATCGGTACATATACTGTTGTTTACCTATTTATGGAGGAGAAATTAATTGATTAATGCTGTTGCAGTTCATCATGCTGTCCACTTACAATACAAAACCACCAACATAGACTATAGACATGACAAACAGCCCAAGTACATTGTTAATATTCAAGTAAAATACTCTGTTTTGATATTTCAAGTAGCTAGCTAGCTAACAATACTTAGTATTGATAATGTGTGTGTACAATACAAATCAAGCTAACTTAGTGTCCTACAGCATGCATTGTACTTTGGCCCCTGGCACTCTCCTGCAACTTAGACCTTGCTATCACAAAATACAACCACAAATGGCCAGAAATACTGTATAGCACTTTACAACTCTGGGGAGCACAAAGTGCTGCACAATAGAACATATGTATCAACTAAAAAACAATACTAGAACAATAAAACCAAAGCAAGAATAAAACACAAATTTCCAAAATCGGAGCAATAAAAACTTCCACCAAGATACAAATAGTATAAGATAAGTTAAACGACATCCCTTTGGGGCAAATAAAATGGATTAAACACCAAAGGCTTGTTTAAAAAGGTGAGTTTTTAAAGTTGACTTAAAAACCACTAGCTCAGTTATGGACCGAAGCTCTAGCGATAAAGAATTCCAAAGTCTAGGGCCATACACTGCAAAAGAGCAGTCACCCCATTTTTTATATCGAGACCGTGGGACAACCAAGGACAAGTGCTCTGAGGAGCGCACATCTCTACGCGGAGCATAGATAGATAGCAGATCTGACAGGTACAGCGGAGCGAGGCCCTATATAGCCTTAAAGACAAATACCAACGTCTTGCAACCAGTGTAGAGAGAAAAGAACAGGGGTAATGTGGGCATACCTGGGAGTGTTTGACAGCAGCCGAGCCGCAGCGTTTTGGACCAGTTAAAGCTTCCGAAGCAAAGACTGAGAAATACCAACGTAGAGGGCATTACAGGAGTTTAGTCGTGAAGTGATAAAAGCGTGGATGGTTTTTTCTAAGTCTACACGCAATAAGAAAGGCTTCACTTTCATTAAAAGTCTCAGGTGGAAAAGGCTGGTCTTAACTACAGCCCTGATCTGCTTATCAAAATTAAAGCCGCTATCAAATATCACTCCAAGGTTTTTCACCGTATCTGTGAGTGAGGGGGCTGAAGCACCTAAACTGGATACAACCGTGGCTGGATCAGGGCTAATAATATATTCAGTCTTGCTCTCATTTAAATGAAGAAAATTCTGGGTGAGCCATTGCTTAATATTACGAATGCAATTATGTAGAGGAGTAAGTGCGTTCAAATCAGATTGTATCAGTGGCATGTAAATCTGAATATCATCCGCATAAAAATGAACATTATGGCTATATATAATTGAAGCAAGTGGTGACATATACAGTATATAAAGAAAAAAGTAACGATGCCAGGATTGAGCCTTGAAGGACGCCTGAGGTAAGAGGGGCTATGTTAGAGGAGAAGTCATCAATAATAACAGAAAAGGTTCTATTTGTCAAAAAAGAAATAAACCAGTTTAAAACTGTGCCTCTCAGGCCAACGAGGTGTTCGAGTTTAGAAAGTAAAACCGCATGATTGACAGTGTCGAAAGCTGCCGATAAATCTGAAAGAACTAAGATGGTGGGGTGCTTGGCATCAAGGGCCATGGTAATGTCATTATGGATCTTCAGTAATGTATACTCAGTACTATGACGGGTCCTAAAACCTGACTGAAACTTGTCAGCAACATCCAGGTGAGACTGCAACTGGGTAAGAACAATTTTTTTCCATAACCTTAGATAAAAAGGCAGTAGGGAAATTGGGCGTAAGTTCGACGGGAAGGGAAGGATCAAGGTTAGGTTTCTTGAGGGGTGGTCTCACTACCGCATGCTTAAGGGCGGTGGGAACTGAGCCCAACCTAAGGCAGAAGTTAATAAAAGTGACTAGAGAGGACCCAACAGTGTTGATAACCTCCTTATAATCCTGGCTGGGACAGGGTCCAGGGGGGAAGAGGCAGACTTTAGCTGTAACACACATTTCTTAAGTTGAGGCAGAGAGATCGGAATAAAAGAATTCAGAGTATGCAATACATGAGATGCAGGCGATACATAAGGTAGAGGCTTGGGAATATTTTGTCTAATAGCCCAAACTTTATCAATGAAGTATCACTGAAATTCATTGCAAATCAGAACCAAACCCTCAGTGGCCAAAGCAACATCATGAATAATAACCGAGTTGATGGTTTTGAAAAGAACTCTTGGATGTTGGCTGTTGTTTGAAATAATATTAGATAAATATTGGGTTTTGGCATCTTTTACAGCTTTCTGATATGAGAGGAGGCTGTCCCTTAAAATGTCCAGGGAGACGTGCAGGCCATCCTTCTTCCATTTACGCTCCGCCTGCCTGCAATGTCTCCACAGGGCACGGGTGGTGTCGTTCAGCCAAGGGTCAGGAGTGTTTCTAGCCCTCCTCCTCCTAAAGGGAGTGACGGACTCCATAATCCGGGAGCAAGTAGAGTCAAATGAAGAGAGGGAGGCATCAGGGCATGCAGGAGGGTTCTGAGCTGCTGAAGAGTAAAACTCGGAGGCTAAAAAAGCAGTGGCAAAGTCCAGAGCCATTGAGGGAGTAATAATCCTGCGGCGCTGGCAAGGGGCCATAGGTCTGGGTACACTTGTCGGTACCAGGACTTCGAAATGGGTGACGAAGTGGTCAGAGATGGCCGAGTTTTTATACATCCCCAATACACACAGACAGGCCTTGAGAGATGACGAGGTCTAGTGTGCCCCCACATTGATGAGTGGGACATAGTACAAACTGGGTGAGATCAAAGGAGTCCAACAGTGCAATAAACTCATTTGCTAGCTGGTCAGAAGAACAGTTGACGTGAAAGTTAAAATCTCCACAAATCAGAAAACTGTCAAACTCTGGAATAAGTGCTGACAAAAGTTCCCCAAATTCATTAATAAAGTCCTTAGATTTAGGGGGGTGATATTTGAGTGCACATAAAATAGGACGGTGCAGTGTTAGAATAAAAGTTTGTAGCTCAAAGCTGGAGTAGGCTTTGGAGGGGAGAAGGTGAAATTTTAGGGTCGGCTTGAAAACAGATACCAGACCGCCACCTCTACCAGTTAGGCGCGGGGTGTTAAAAAATAAGTAATTAGTTGGTAGGAGCTCAGAAAAAAAACTGTTATCATCTTGTTTCAGCCAGGTTTCAGTGATAAGAAACACATTCAAGTCGTGTGTAGAAATAAAATCATTAAGGATGAAGGTTTTATTATTAAACGATCTTGCGTTCAAGAGAGCAAAGTGAAGTGGGCTTGGCTTATCCTGCGCGAAGTCAGCCCGAGCCACTGGGCGAAGGTTGGCCTGGTCACAACGCCAGTCCGAGTGTCTCACAAGCCGGCAGTGTGGGTGAGGGGGGTTGACATCTATGCCAACCAGTTGAAGAAAGCAATAATTGTGGATCAGGCTCCAACTTGAATTGAGTCAGTCATGCTCCAAGAGGTGCTCAGTCCACCGTGATGAATTCAGGCAAGATTTCAGTCTAACATGGAGTCCAGCTCTCCTGCCGTGTCACCTCTGATGAGATCTGCCCGGTAGAGGGCCAGCAGAGCGTCAAAGGAAAGGAGGTATGGACGCCAGTGGTGGTGGTGGTAGCTTGAATTGATAGCTTTGGTGGACATTAGAGCATCTAAACAATGAGTTACGTATTTCTAGAAGCATCAGCGATCATATACCAAGGTAGAGAAAACGGAGGCAGTCTCAATTATAACAAAACATAGGAGGAGCAGGCGCCAGGCCAGAAACAGTGGCGCCATCTTGGATCCTCTCAATCTCTAATTGGTGAATGTCATTATTGTTATTGTGAATGTTATTGACACCCTCAACTTAATGTTTGGTAGCCCACCCTTTGGACAAAATAACTGAAATCAGTCACTTTTTGTAACCATCAGTGAGTTTCTTCCACTGGAATTTTGGACCACTCTTCTTGCAGACAGTGAGGCAATGCGATAAACCTCCCAAACAGAGGGTAGGCTTGCAAAATACCAGAGCTAGGCAGGATCAGAGTCAGAGACAGAAACCAGGTTAATAACAGGCAGGCTCCATACAGGCTCAGGAACACTACAGAAAAAGCTTTACAAAAGAGGAACAAAGGCAGGCAGGTAACTGGCTTGGTAGCAGGGTACAAGCAGGTGACATTCAGGTCCTGGTAACAGATGATGGCTACAAGACAAGGCACGACACTGTCAATGATCCCACAACCGGAGAGATGCAACAAAACAGTATATACAGTCATGGCCTAAAATACTGGCACCCCTGCATTTCTGTCAGATAACGCACCGATTCTCTGGTGTTTTTTATTTTTATTTACTTGTTTGCATTGGAACAACACAAAAGCAAAGGAAAAATCCAAATCTGATGCATTCCACACCGAACTTCAAAAAAGGACTGGACAAAAGACAAGGGACTGGGGCTGAGCAGGAAGCTGAGGGACCAGAGGATTGTGGTGTGCAGGAGAGACTGGATCACAGCCACCTGGGGGATCCGTAGACTAGACATGAGGACAATATAATGGGGTTAGCTAATAGCTAACTAGATTGCTAGTTTTTTGTTTACATTCAGATTTCTGCCCAAAACACTTATTTTTGTGGTAATAAACATGTTGAATGTAATTTCTATGTAAAATAATGTAATAAACAATCCCTTCGATTTTTAATAAAGCAAATTCTGATTCTGATTTTACACTGTAGTAGGAGGTGTAGTAGGTTGGAAAACACTACATTTTAAGTTTTACATTTAAACAGACACCCCCTATATTTTTTTGTTGTATCGCTGTCTTTCATGAAGTTTGTGTACACTATACACCTCCGGACCGATAGATGGTGCTGTGGCGCAACTGTGGAGATGGGAGAGATTAAGTGCAGGCACGGGCTCAGAATTAAACAAGCTATGGCCTGGTTAACATGTCCTCTCTCCTTATCCACAGCCATAGTTGAACACCCACATTTAGGCAACACAGTACCACACTGACTGTGTGCCACTTGCTACTGCCCAGCTTCCCCTAGGGCTGGCGCCGGTAACAATTGGGGGCTCGTCCGGGATCCAGTGAGAGCAACTGCCTGGTGAAGAGTGCAGAGACAGCGTTCGAGGTGGCCCGCACTTCAAGGAAGGCTTAAACCAAGTG
>NW_018128007.1:555834-557565 GCF_001952655.1 Monopterus albus | reverse complement strand
CAAGTGCAACTAGACTCAGGGGCTCAAGTGTCTATTGGTGGAAAAGCATGGATGGAAAGGGCATTACCCCATGTTCACGTTCAACCACTTGAATCACTCATCTCCGACCGACCACTTGAAATCTCTGCGGCAAACGGCACTGATGTTCCCTTTGAGGGGTGGGCTGAGATGGAACTTCAAATTGGAAGTATGAAGCATGGACATGTCACCATCCAAGTACCCATTTTAATCAGCCAAAACTGTCTTAACTACCCCATCTTAGGCAGTAATGTTATTGCTGAGATAATCAAAGTTAACAAAGAAACTGATGCTAATATTACAGGACTGCTTAAAGAAGCTTTGAGTGTCAATGACAGTACAGTTGAAGCTTTAGTGTCAGCCCTCGAGGTTGTATCTCCTGGCAACAATGCTATCGAGTGCAGTGTAAAAACAGGAAAAAAGGGAGTAATGGTACCTGCTGGTCAGATTTGTGAAATTCGGTGTAGAGTAAGAGAATGGCCAGCAGGTGGAGCAATGCTATTTCAGCCCAATGCAGGAGACCATTGTCTTGATGGCTTAGAGCTTTTTCCAGCCTTAGTCGATGTTCCTAGTGGGTTAACAAAAACTGTTAAAATCCCTATTCAGAACACTTCTAGGCATGACATTTACCTTCCAAAAAGAACTGTTTTGGGGACACTAGAAGAAGTCAGTGAAGTCAGACCAGTTAACTGTTTCTCCAGTGGTGAAGAGCGCAAACCTTGCATTAACACGTGCTCTGTTAACCAGAGAAATGATGACAAACAGCAAACGTGCCCCACCAAAGGACAAAGATGGCACCCACCTGTTGATTTGTCGCATCTTAGCGAAGATGAACAGAAAATGGTAAGAGACATGTTGTTTGAGGAGTCAGATGTCTTTGCTAAAAGTGACTCAGACATTGGCTGTATTCCAAGTTTGCAACTCAAAATTAATCTGACAAACAACGTACCAGTCCAAACATCTTACAATTCCATTCCCAAACCATTGTACAAGGAGGTGAAGGAATATGTTCAGAACTTGCTTGACCACGGCTGGATCAGGAAATCAACATCACCCTATTCCTCTCCAGTGGTCTGTGTAAGGAAAAAGGACATGACTCTGCGTTTGTGTGTCGATTTCCGGGGTTTAAATCGCAAAACTATCCCTGACCGACATCCACTCCCACGCATTCAGGACTTGCTGGATAACCTGGGGGGCTATTCATGGTTCTCAATACTCGACCAAGGCAGTGCTTACCACCAAGGGTTTGTGGAGGAAGGTTCTAGACACCTGACAGCCTTTAGCACACCTTGGGGGTTATATGAATGGACCCGCCTCCCATTTGGCCTTACCAATGCCCCAGCAGCCTTTCAAAGATGCATGGAAGGTGTGCTTGAAGGCTTAAGGGATGAATGTTGTTCGCCATACTTGGATGATGTGTTATGTTATTCTAAGACTTTTCATGACCACGTCATTGATCTGAGACGTGTGTTACACAGACTCAGGGAACATGGTGTAAAGTTACGTCCTAACAAATGTGAACTTTTCAAACGCCAAATTAGGTATGTAGGTCGTCTTGTCACTAGTGAAGGTGTTCAGATAGATCCCAAAGACCTTGAAGCAGTTTACCAGCTAAGAGACAGAGAGCCAAAGAATGTTGGAGAAGTGAGAGCTCTTCTTGGTTTTTTTAGGCTATTATCAGGTTTTTTATACAAGACTTTTCGAGACTAGCAA
>NW_018128007.1:551912-553095 GCF_001952655.1 Monopterus albus | reverse complement strand
CTACATTTTAAGTTTTACATTTAAACAGACACCCCCTATATATTTTTTTGTTTTATCACTGTGTTTTTCATGAAGTTTGTGTACACTATACACCTCCGGACTGATAGATGGTGCTGTGGCGCAACTGTGGAGACAGGAGAGATTAAGTGCAGGCACGGGCTCAGAATTAAACAAGCTATGGCCTGGTTAACATGTCCTCTCTCCTTATCCACAGCCATAGTTGAACACCCACATTTAGGCAACACAGTACCACACTGACTGTGTGCCACTTGCTACTGCCCAGCTTCCCCTAGGGCTGGCGCCGGTAACAGAGGCAGAACCGAGGCAGAGAATTTTGTACTGAATAGTTGAGGGAGATTCAGATCTGGAATTGTAAGATGAAGAAAATGATAAGAAGAGAGAGAAAGCTCAGAAGAAGAGATGAACAGGAAAACCATCGTCCTCTGTGGGCCAAGACCAGCACGTATGATAGATCAATGGATAGATAAAAAAGATACTGTGTTCATTACCTCATTGATTGTTTTTTCCCCATCAAAGATTCAAACCTGTGCTACCCAGGCCTCCTGACTGTCAAGAGGACCCCACCGTTCATAGAAACTGGAGTCCTATTCATTACTTTTCACAGTACATTGATGACAAAGTCTTTGAAGACTTGGCAGCATGCACAAATCAGAGAGAGCGCTACAGATGAGGAGTGTCTCCCTTAACACCACTTCCAAAGAAATGAGGATCTTCTTTGGCATGTCAATCCAAAATGCCAAAATTTCCCAGAATCAAAATATTTAGGGCCAGCAAGACCAAAGTGGCAATAATAAGCCAGAAAATGACAAGGGACAGGTTTTTCAAGTTGAGAAACTCAGTGAAGATTGTAAATGACCTGGATGCAACAGAGGAAACAAAAAGGACCTGGATGCAACAGAGGAAACAAGAAATAAAGACATTCTTTGGAAAGTCAGGCCACTTTTGGACAGAGTAAGTGTAAGATTTGAGTCTTATAGACTTTACTTAGTTACTTTACAAGCTTTAGTTACTTCTCATACCTTTAGTTCTGTTGCGCTAACCAGTTCTTGTTACCATGCTAACTCTGAGAGACGAGGCAGTCCAAGTAACTTCAAAACAGTGCTGATTTATTCAAAGGATCACAGGTAAAATTAACATTACACGCTCAGATATCTTGCACCTC
>NW_018128007.1:548207-551855 GCF_001952655.1 Monopterus albus | reverse complement strand
TCTAGTAACATGTCGTGACTTAAACATAAGAACATATTATGGCTAAGGCTACAGTTATACACGTCGTAATAATAATATTAAACACCCTGTCTGCTGACAGTCATCAACTCTTCTCTCTAGTTATCCTTGACCAGATGTACCCTGTAGAAACTCATAAGCATGCCTAAGCATTTAACAGTCTAACTAGACATCCTATCTCCACTAAACATTTCTAATACATAAAGTATCTATCCAATATCTATCTGACTAAAAATAGCTGACAGTTCCCTTTAGTTACCTTTCATAACTTTATTTTCCTTGTTTATTACAGCTGTATTGATGATTGTCCAGAACTACTGAGCTTTGGTCATTTTGAATACATTTGTTTCCCTTGCTTATATATCTTACAATTGTATTGATGAGAATCAAGTGATACTGAGGTAGAAACTGTCTGCTTTAACTTCTGTAGCGACTAGATGTCTGCATCTCCTAGGTGACCAGACAGCCTATTTACATTTTAACAGAGACCTGTTGGCCTGTTTTACACTCGACCCACTTAGCATATTCCAAGATTCTGCTTTGTCTTAGGGTGCCCTGCAGCGCCAGGGGGCTCACAACCTGAGATGACAACCTGGCCAGTTTAGTGTACTTATTAGCATCACACATACAGGGGGCCTGCAACTCAGGCAACAATAACAAAAAACTGTGTCCCAAATCCGTGTTGGTTGCCTGATGACAAACAACTGAAAAGAAAAGGGAAGGGAGCATCAGTGATGGTAGTCAGGACAGGTCCTGAGTTGGCAATCACAAACGTGCTGATGGCTTCTACTGCACATGGGAAAGATCCTGAAGATGTCTGCACCAGACGGTCGAACAAAGACAAAGTCTAGGTCCAGTTGAGAAGACCCGCAGTCATTAGGGAGTGCAATGACAACATGGGTGGTGTGGACCTCTGTGACCACATGCTGAACTTTTATTGCATGGCAAGCAGAACCAAGAAATGGACCATGTGTGTGATCGGTCATTTCTTTGATGTTGCCATCACAAATTCCTGGATCCAGTACAAGTCTGACAGCATAGTGCTTAACCGATCTGCAAAAAACACTGAACAGTTCCTGGACTACAAACTGCATATGGCAAATGAGCTGCTGAACTACCTAGAACCTGATGACCCTGATAAGAGTAGATGACAGTGAGGAGAGCAAAGAAGAGTATGAGCCAACCATCAAAAAGAGGATTCCACAACCAGAAATATTGTTAAGAAAATATGGGGCCAGGCACATGCCAGAGATGGTAGACTGCAACCATGCAGAGAGGTGCGTGTACGCACTAAGCACAGTGTCTCAGTTGCAGACACACAACACCCACGAGTGCTAATCCTCATCTCGGGGGACTTTAACCATGCCTCCCTCCCCCTCTCTGCCACCCTCCCAAGCTTCACCCAGTATGTTAATTGCCGCACAAGGGGCAATAAAACTCTGGACATATTGTATGCAAATGCCAGGAATGCATACACAGTTGATGCACTTTGTCTTAAGCTGAGAAAACAAGAAGCTCCTCTGTATTTGTATTACAAATGTGATTTCTGCTGTGAACCAGGTAGATGTCCTTGTAATGAATATAATAAGGCACAAGGCCCTGTGGCCTATCCATTAAACACACACACAGAGAGTAGATGTGATGTATGTGGAAGACAGGGTGGCCTTTAGTACTCTATCTTAAATCTCTCTTCCTCTTATTTTGTCTCTCTCTCCTTCATTCTAGTCTTAATGATCCACTCTTTGACTCTCTCTTGCTTTCTGTTTCTACCTCTTGCCCTCTCTATTTCTGCATCCTCTCTTCTTTGGTTAATCTCTTGTATAATAAAGAAGTGACCGTGTTTTGTTGCTCTAATATTTGCAGTTGTACAAGCAGGTGGATAAATGTGTATACACCACAACTAATGCAAGTGCTATCTTATAGTTTGAATTTCACCACTGGACACAAACAGACAATAATGATAAATCCAGTTCATTATATGATACTTTCAGCTACACTCATGTCTCTGAATGGTCTGTTTTCAGTCAACTACAAGATTGAGTCAGGCTTAAACTAGACAGCACTCAGAGAGTGTAGCCTCTGCTAGGAGGCAAATCCATGTTCCCATAATGCCATAAAACAATAAGTCTCATTTATTAACATTTTCCTAAGTGTTTTCTTTGTAGTTTGTTCTTATGAAAGGTCCTAAAAAGTCCAATAAAAGGGCCTGGCACTGCAGAGCCATGCACAAAGGAAGAGAAGAGAAAGGAACACTACAAAGAAAATCTAAAGATAGTGGAGCAACAAGCCAAACCTAAGAAAAACTTTAGTGATGAAGTGAAGAACAATGAAAGAGCTGCCATATTGTAGCACTAGGGGGCAGAAACACTTGGTGGGATGCCCCACAGGGCCATGGGGCATTGTGTACTGTATATAGTTTGGGGAATTTTGGAGGGGTAGATAATCGTCAAGCATGACAGAAAGGAGCACAAAATAAAATTGGTGTATTTCCTAAATTGCATTTTTAAGTGGTATAGTATTGTTATTTGTGGAATGCAGCTCGACAAACCTATAATCAAATTAGTTTTTCTTTAAACCCAGACACCAGAAATGACTGAAGTCATTCTTTTGTTATGAAATGTCCCAGTATGTTAGTGAGAGTAACCTAGCAGCTGTTTCAATTAGCTATAAATTAAAACTCAAAATACAGTAAGTCAGCCCTCCATTTTAAACCAGAGTAAGCTTTATATTACCCCAAGATCATTTTCAAACCAGATACCAGGGGGTGCCTCACAGGGCCAGGCTCGCACCATACCAAATAATATATGCAAATTTGTATGGTAGGTTTACTGTCAACAGTCAACTTTAGAGAACACTCAGTCCTATCACTCAAAAGTTAGCTTTGGCTGATTCCAGGTCAGAGGTTTTAGGTATACAGTTTCAGCAGGCACTGTCAAGCTCAGCAAATCCATTAATGCTGTTATAAAACTTGCATAACTGCAGTAGTCCCAAAAGCCCACTCCAAATCAAACAACAGTCCAAGTTCAATGCCGGCAAACACACACAGCCAAGGAATCCAAAAAATGAGAGGTCAGAGAGGGAAGTCCGAAGGGCAATACACAGAACTCAATCAGTACCAGGAGGGCAAGGCAGTAATCGGTGATCAAGGCAATCTGAGGTCAAAATCAGGAATCACAGGTATCAAGAATAAATGCTGTAAAGTCTGCATGGGAGTCAAGAACAATCTGGCAGCTTCCTGGAGGGAGGAAGCTGCCTATATAGGGGTGAACACAGGTGTAAGCGATTGTCATTGATTAAGTAAAGAATCCGTAGCTGAGGTGAAACCAAAAGAGGAGGTGGTGTCAAAATAAGAGCCTGAGACCGGAAACAGTGGGACAGAAGCATGACAGGACTGCTTGCCATTTGTCAATGTTCTGAAAATGTTTAACCCTTGGATGCACAACCTACCAATACCTACACTCTTCCACGAGTGGGGTCAAAAATGACCCCAATTAAAATCAATGCGTTTTTGCAATAAACTAAAGACATTTCTCTCATTTTGGTTAAGATGATATATTTTGTTCAAACAAAAGAGTAATTTCATTTTTGACATGTACATTTTTTACTTTTCATTCACATTTTAGCACTTAA
>NW_018128007.1:543208-547867 GCF_001952655.1 Monopterus albus | reverse complement strand
TGCTGGATCGCAGCAGTTTTTGTCACTCCATACCTTCCCATTGCTTCAGTGATGTAGGTTGGTAGGGTCGGGGTACCGTCCAGTCGACTTTTCATGTTAGGTGTCACAAGCTCCTTTGAGAGCTCTGTGAGGAAGTGTCGTCGTCCATCGATGATGCCTGTGTAAAATTCAGGGTGCTGAGCCCTCAAAAATGAATAGGCATTCAGAGCGGCGACATCAATCATGTTGTACCAAAGCACCATGGGCCACCTCTGCGTCTGGCGTTTGCAGGTGTAGTTGCCAACCATCTGGTCCATAGTATCTACTCCTCCTTTGGTCTGGTTGTAGAAGAGGATCGCTTCTGGTTTTTTCTTTGGGCTGTTTTCATCCACCATCTTGCTGTGGTGCATTGTGCTAAGCAGCAGAACAGCCTTTCCCTTTTTTCTCACATAGCTGATCATGGTCATGCTGCCATTGAACCCAAATTCAGTGCTGTGGACCTCTCTGGACCTGGAAGCCTTCATGACTGGAAGAATGTCTGGTTTGTTCTGTCACAAAGTTCAGTCAAACCCTTCTCCAGGAGATGCTCTGCAAGAGGCACACTAGTGAAGAAGTTGTCAGTGGTGATGTTGCGACCTGTGTGTCTGAATCCACTGCACAACTGACGGACAATGTTTTCCCCCATTCTTCTGGATGTCTTCCCCTGGTTGTCTCCCTAGGTACACGATCCCATCAATTGCATATGGGGTGCGTGCATCACAAACCCAGAAGATCTTTATGCCGTACTTGGCGGGCTTGCTCGGCATATACTGCAGAAGCCGGGTCCTCCCTCTGAAAGGCACAAGTTGTTCATCCACTGTAACACAATCACTGGGGATGAATTTCTGCCTGCAGTTGACCAGGAACAGGTCCCATATGTAGCGGAAAGCTGCCATGTGGTCAGTTTTCAGTCGGTAGGCTCTGGTCCTCTTGTCATCAAAGTGCAAGAAACGGCGAATATCTTCAACTTTTCGAATTGACAAACAGTATGTTGCTGTGTAAAAATGACCTCCTGGGTGGTGAGACTGCTGACATCAGATGTGTAAGTGGGACAGTATTGACAGTCAAAGTTGCATCAGATGTGAGAGATGACATCAGATGTGTAAGTGGGACAGTCAGAGTTGCTAAGAAGGTTCATAGATTCCATAGGAACTGCTTGGGGTCATTTTTGACCCCACTTGTGGAAGAGTGGGGTAGTGATACAAAAACTGCAATTTCTTAAAATTAATGAAAAAATAAATAAAAATGCAAATGGCCTCATGTCACAAACATGTTTTATGAGGAATACCTGGAATATAAATATATTACAACTTTTAAAGATTTTGAAGAATAATCATTTTGGACCCCACGGGTTGTTGTGTTATGAACACAAAAAACCTTAAATTCCTCTGCCACCGCAGGACATATTTAGCCACAATTGAAAGCACATATACTAACTAAAATAATTCAACACATATTGGTCCCTCAGCAGCCGACCACTGTCGTCATCAGGGAAGGCCAGTGGGTCCAACCGGTCCCTGAAGACCCTCTCTCGCCTGAAGGCTCTTCTGAGCACAAGTGCTTCTTCATCCACCACATCTCGCAAGAATGGGCACGCCATTGTCAGAGCAGAAAGGAACACACCATTTTGGGCCAAAAAATTATAACCTACTAAAGATGTCACTGGTCCTGTGCGCTCGCAATGGGAGCTCATATGTCATGGCTCACTTGACGTTTTTGGAGATGTGAATTAACAATTTAAATTGTAATTGTTATGTTTTAGTGGAGCGGTGGGTTTGTAATTGTGCACTACTTTCAGGCGGTCTGAAATACTTTGCCACGCTTTTTCTCTTTGTTTGATCACTGTGGCGGTGTTGCCTTTCTTCTTAATTATGTCTTTGACCTCCTCGTATGCCTCCATGAGGATTTGTGCCCCCGACGGGGAAAAGTACGCCGCTCTAGTTGCCATGGTGAATCAGTGAATCTGTGATCGGTGGCGGGGTCTATTTGAGTGAGCCGTGAACTGGCTTGATGAATCCGTGTCTGCTCATCCTGGCTTGGTCTTTGTGCAACCAATTAAACCTGGACTCACGTGTTTTGGATTCATTGAGCCTAGCTCAGCCATTTATCCTGGATGTCTTAATCCTACTTTTGTGCAACAGGCCCCAGATCTCATCTGTCTGATCAACACACCTTTGTTTTAGCCTTGTTGTTTTATATGCTTGAACATTTATTTATAACCGTCTTCTTAATTTTTTTCCATGGCACAGCCTCAGAGAAATGCAGATTTTCTTTATTGTGTATTTTAGTGCAGACATGTAGATTTACCTAAGTTTAATAACAATTAAACTGACATGCTTGAACAAAACTACACCTAAATGGCCATTCCAGTACTGACTATGAAGGTTTTAAAGTTCTTACCATGAACTTGTCATTATTTCACCTTTTTCCCTATAAAATGTATTATCACATCAGTGTGATAATGTGTGTGTTTGTGTAAAAAATGCTGAAAACGCATCCATGTTTATTACGACTACTACTACTGAGCCATTTTTCTTTCTGTCATGCATCACTGTGTGGTGAAATGATGTAGGAACATGCGACATGATGCTGAGGATACATCAATTTACCAGAGCAGTACACGGTGCTTGCAGCTCTGGGAACGCTCCCTTGTAGCCTGCTGTTGGCGGGGCATGGGATCATGCTTGCACTGGGGCCGGCTGGAGTTTGTCATCAGTCAACTGAGAGAGATTGTCTGATCAACACACCTTTGTTTTAGCCACATTGACATAACGGCATCTCCACTTAAGCCCTGTTAACCACATTCACATATGTATCACTAGCCATTTCTTATATGCCTTTTATGCATGTAACAGACTGCTTGAAGTTTTTGCAGCAGTATGTCATTCGGCTACTTCAGAAAATAAGCATCATTGTTTATGTTAACATTAACACCATTCAGCCTTATGAAGATAAGTATGTGCGGACTAATTGTACTGCAAATGATGATGATTCAGTGTGTGAGTTCTGCCATCACCACTCACTGTTTAAGTCAAAATTTAGAGTATCTTGATTAATGATTACAAACCTGCAGCCTTTAATTTTTTTCAGTGCCTGAGCGCAGTCACATTGCACAAGACCACCCACTATGGTTTACTTGATTAAATCTTGTGGAAATGACACCAGGTTTCTACAAAAACAAAACAAGACAAAACAGAACTACACATACATCTACATACATTGGACTGACTCAATATAACTCATTATTTTGTTTACTTGCTTTTAATAAGCTAACCTGAGCCCATTAATCTTGTGTTACAGCATCTCTCCCAACATTTTTAATAGAAATGCAACAGAACAACAAAACATTTCTGGGGTATCCTCTGTGGCTACGGTGATTATTATTGTCTTCATGACAACAGCTCTACTGGCAAAACACTTTGTAAAAGCAGTTGCTGTGACTTTTCCTTTAAGGATGTCATGCGTTGGGCTCAAGCAGCAAAACCTTTTTTTCATCTGTCTTTCCACTGCTGTGTCTTTCAACAATCACCAGATGTGGGATATGCACACTTTTGTGCACAGTCACACTGGATTTGGTGCATTTCAGTGCTACCATTTCTTCGATGCGTAAATTTCCCACTGTTTAAGGAACGCTCTTTTCCAAAGTACTGCACTTGCAAAGTCAAGTGAATATTATGATGTAATCAGCACTCAATCAAACAACACCTCTGCATTGCTAAGGCACAGTGTTTTAGACCTGCTACTTTGCTGAGTTTATTTTGACACTACTCCCTTGAATGACTCAGCTTTTACTTATGAAGTCATCCTCATAGTCTCAAAATTATGCTTTATTCTTGAGATTTGCCACTTTTCGCAGAAAAACACAAACTCAGTTTGGCTCCAGCTGAATATCATAACATATTATGTTATGTTAGATGTTAAGATGTGAGAGAGCACCAACACTATACTACAAAATTTCTCATATTTTGGTTGCAAAATCCTTTTTCATCACAGGGACCCGAAGGCCACTGTGTTGCAGCTGCTCTCCACCACATCTTCGTGTTAGGTTGGCTCGAACACAGAAGTGAGCGAGTCACAAAATTTAGACGGACCCAGGTGGCTGACTTCGGTGCAGACAGTGGTAGCTTATTTACAGTGATTATCAATGACAAGAAATGCACAGTGGAGAAATGCAGGGACCGGGTGTCGAGCTTCGGAGATGTACACAGTCAGTGATTGATATGAGGTGAAGATGACCGGGCTGCGGACACTGGGATACACTCCTGGGCTGGTCTAGTAGGATAGTACTGAAGATAACAGAAATGCAAACATACGGTAAGTAGAGAACTGTGCATCAACCTGCAGGTTGTGGTGGAGAAGAGTGTAGGAGGTTCGTGGTCCGAAGGAGCACCCAAGGCTAGGAGGGATAAAGCCAAGCAGCTGGAGAGAAGGAGGCAAGACAAAACTAACATAGAGTCAAAGGAACGATGGGTAACTAGCGAGTCTGAAAAATGCTGGAAAGAACTGGCAGGGGAGTGCACGAAGAGCAGGGACTAAATAGGGAGAAACTAATCAGGTGCAGCTGGTGGTAATCTGGGGTTAAGAAACAGGTGTGAAGGAAAACGTGATCAGGGTAAGGGAGTGAAAACAGAGAGAGGGGAG
>NW_018128007.1:532209-541575 GCF_001952655.1 Monopterus albus | reverse complement strand
AGGGGGACGTATACTCTATCTGGTGGACCATTCCTTGGATTGGGTTCCTGTTGCTGTGCCTCCAATATGGTGTCCTCAATCTCCCACGTAATGGAGGCCACCACACAGGAGGCGGGCAGAATGGGCTGAGGCGTGTCATCAGCAGCAGGAGGGTTATATTGTCGGGAGAGGGCATCGGTTTTCTGGTTGCGAGACCCTGGCCGATAAGAGAGGGTAAACCTAAAACGGTCAAAAAATAAAGCCCACCTAGCTTGTCTGGGGTTAAGTCTCTTAGCTGACTGGAGGTAGGCAAGGTTTTTGTGGTCGGTCCACACCAAAAAAGGTTGGTTGGCACCTTCCAGGAGGTGCCACCATTCCTCCAGTGCCAATTTTACGGCCAGCAGTTCTTTATTACCGACGTCATAGTTGCGTTCGGCCGGGGTCAATCGCCTGGAGTAATAAGCACAAGGGTGCAAGGCATGGTCTTCCCCGGATTGTTGAGAAAAGACCGCTCCTATCCCAGTGTCTGATGCGTCCACCTCCACCACGAACTGCCGTGAGGGGTCAGGTTGTAGGAGTACGGGGGCTGTGGTGAACCAGTCTTTGAGGTTTTGGAAGGGCTGCTCCGCTGTCCTGGACCATGCAAACTTCACCTTGGTGGACGTGAGCTGAGTGAGGGGGGCTGCGACAGTGCTGTAATTCTTAATAAAGCGGCGGTAGAGGTTTGCAAAGCCCAGGAAGCGTTGCAGGTCCTTCACACAGGTGGGGGGTAGGCCAATTGGTGACAGCAGTAATTTTGGATGGGTCGGCGCGGAGTCTTCCTTGTTCGATGATGAACCCCAGGAATGCCACAGAGGGGGAGTGGAAGATGCACTTCTCAGCTTTTACATAAAGGCGGTTTTCCAGGAGTCGAAGAAGGACCTGATGAACATGCTGGGGGTGCTCTGTGAGGGAAGAAGAGTAAAGAAGAATGTCATCGAGATACACAAAAACGAAACGACCAAGAAAATCACGGAGAATATCATTAATCAACTCCTGGAAAACCGCCGGGGCATTGGTAGGGGGTGGCTGTGGCTCGCCCTGGAGAGACTCAAAAGCAGAGGAGAGAAGGGGTAATGGGTATTTGTTTTTGATAGTTATTGCATTTAAACCACGGTAATCAATACATGGACGGAGACCACCATCCTTCTTCCCCACAAAAAAGAACCCTGCACCCAGGGGTGAGGAAGAAGGACGGATCATGCCTGCACGTCAAGCTGTTTCTATGTACTCCTCCAGACCCTGTCGTTCGGGTTTAGAGATGTGGAAGAGGTGGCTGTTGGGCAAGGTGGCTCCCGAGTACAGGTTGATGGCACAGTCATAAGGTCTATGAGGGGGAAGAGAGTCCATGGCCAGGTGTTTATTAAACACCTGTTGCAGGTCGTGGTAGTCTGACGGGATAGAGGATAGGTCCAGGGGTCCTGACGGGGTGGCAGGCGAAGAGGAGGAGGGTTGTCCAGCGAGGAGGCAGGTCGATGCACAGTCCGGGTTCCACTGGGTGATGGTGCCGGTGGTCCAGTCCACAGTGGGGTTGTGTTGGACCAGCCAGGAGTGACCCAGAACCAGTGGCGTGTCCGGGACGGTGAAGATGTGGAACCAGATTTCCTTGTGATGGTTGCCGGCGATGGTGAGACGCAGTGGTGGAGTGCGATGTGTGATGTGAGTCAGCAGTCGGCCGTCGATGGCCCGGGTCTCAATGGGCTGGGGCAATGGTTCGGCGGCCAGGCCTAGTTGTTCCACCAAGCTGGGATCCATAAGATTTCCCCCGGCCCCAGAGTCATGGGGCTGCCTCCTTTTGCCTTGTTGGAGGGTATTGGGTTACCTGCTGCTTTTCTTTCCTTCCAGACACTGTGCTGCCTCCTGTCTGTTCCGCCATAGGCACCAGATTGGCAACGGACCCCGCTAAGGCATGCTGGCCACCTCTGCTGCAGCTGTGGTGCCCTAAGTTTCCATTGCTAGCATGGCTGTAGCTCCTGCAATGACTTCTACAACTCCTGCAGCTTCCACTCCTCCTCTGTCAGCCTTGGGCTCTCTCTTTGACACTGGCTACCTGTTGCTTCCTCTCTCTGTTCAGACGGCTGCTTTGGGAGTCCCCTTTCTGACACCTGCTCCGTACATGTTCCCACACTCCCTCCTTCACTAGGTCCCCCACCCAACTCCACTGTATTTCCTAGCCACAACTGTGCCTCCCCAGTGTGTACTTTCTCCTCTGCCATCTCCCCATGGCTGCCCACATCCACCAGCAGATCATTGCTTAGATTTGGCTGTCTTACTGTATCCTCTGTTATTCACCCCTCTCAACCTCCCACCCTGTTCAGTCCTGATGGCATTGTTCTCCTACCAGACAAAATTCCTGCCAAAACTAAAGAACTCACAGTTCCAGAGTTTGCCCTTGTTTTTTCTTTATTCCTTCATTTACTTCAGAGGCTCTGGGTTTTACAGCTATCACGCTCTGTTTGCTTCACAAACTGTGGCCACTCTCCAGCAATTTAACAGGGGTATGTATTAGGGAGGGTGGCACAGCGGTGCAGTGTTAGTATCATCTGCATAGCAACAGAAATGTATTCTGTGTTCTCTGATAATGCCTGAAGGGAGAAAGTATAAAGTGAAGAGAATGGGACCTAACACAGAAGCCTTCAGAACATGTTTTCCCCAAAATGTTTTCCAGTTGTCTATGAAGCCTATGTTATTTTCTGGACACCACCTAGACAGCCAGTGGTTGAATGATGACATGCAGCTAAGCATGTCAGTGCTCAGACTGGGCAGGCGTCCAGAGACAACTACAGTGTCAGACATTGTTTTAGCAAAGTTACACACCGACTCAACATTAATTTTAGTGACCTCCAACTGGCGAAGTCGGGAGTCTTTAGCGCTGAGGTAAATAACAACTTTACTGTATTTATACTTATCCTTAGTCAGCAGCTTCAAATAGGATTCAATGTCACCTGCTCTGGCCCCAGCAATACATTTGACAATGGCCGCTGTTGACTCTAGCTTTCTGACTATGACGCCACCAATTACCAGAGTTGGTTTCTCAGCGGGTATGTCGCTGAGTGGGAAAAATAATTTTCAATCGTGAACAGGTGGGTGATGCTCCATGGGCATTCGTTTTGAGCCAGGACTCTTGCGAACTGTCACCCAGCCACCTCGCTGAGCTCCCAGCTGCTTGAGGGAGTGGCTAGTTGGGGCTGAGCCACATCTAGGAGCCCCCACACTGGCTACATGGGCCTGGCTAGCTGGGTTTGCTTTCCATGGTACAGAGCTGCGCTTCCAATTTGGTGAGCCTCGCCTCCAATTCTGCTAGCATTTGAAATTTATTACAAATACCATTATCACTAAAGGAGGCAGAGGAATAACTGAACATGCGACAATCCTTGCAAGAGAAAGAAGGAGAGGAAGTGGGGGGAAGCCATTGCTCTCAACTAAGATACTAGCTTAGCTAGCTTCTAAGGGTGACATATCCAGATCACTTCATATCTTTCTTTAAGGAACATTGTTTTTAAACATTTCAATAATTTTCTCACACATACAATATGTTGACAAACTGGCGGTCTGCAGCCCATCTTTGCTCCTAAAGGGCTCAGCCTATCTTGGATGCCACTTCTGTACCAAATAAAGATGCAGTCACCTGTTTCAAATGGAATCATCATTTCATAGTTTTACCTCATTACTGGCCTGAAATGCAACCAGCCCATCTTTCTTTGAAATGTGTTGCAGCATCAGAACTGAAGTGTGTTTATTTTGAACAAAGAATAAAATTGATGAGGTATCACATCGAATAATGTGCTGCTGTGTTGTTTACAATGTAAAACAGGACACAGATGATTTACACAATGCTATTATTTTATACACCATCCCAACTTTTTCTGATTTGGGGTTGTAATCCAAGAGACAAATTTTATATTATTAGTTCTACTGCCAGGAAGACTCTAAGAATTCTCTTGTTCAGAGTGATGACCTCTGCCACACCATGAGCTACCAACAAAATAGCTTTTGAGCAGACAGCCAAAAGCCATACGTGCCAATTGTAAAGTCACAATGACACAGAAGAGAAAAAGCAGATAAATTACACAGCATGAAAAATTAAGGGAGCTATAGAAGACTGCTGTAATACAACATGTTGTAATACTGTGACCAGTGCATTAGTGGTGGTTTGTGATGTGAAATGTGTGGTGAGACTTAGAGTCTTACAGCGTGACTGTGGAATGCTACTGCGGTGCCATGAAGTCAGAATAACCTGCCAGAAAGAGGCTCTAATGCCACTTAATGGGCCACTGTGGCCTGTGTGTGTGAGTGTGTGTGTGAGAGAGGAGAGGGCTTATTGTAGGTTGCTGACTCATGGGCATTTGTGGCAAAGGAGCATTAGTAAATTGGGGAAAAGCATTAGTGAACAGTTAGAACTTAACAGCGGGATTTAAAACAGTGCTGGATCTGCGGTCAACTTCCATTAGCGTGGCTAAATGGGGAGAGATGAGTTATAAAGTTGTTTTGGGAGTGTATGTGTGTGCATGCTATAGGACAATGGAGGATATGAAATTTGAATGCGTGTTATTCTGGTGAGGCATGGGGCGGACTGTAGGCATCAATATAACAACATGGTGTCTTGTTCTAACCAATAACTGTGGGGATAAAATGCCTTGTATTGATGACTTAAAAGATAAAATGACCACAGATAATCAGGTTTTCCTGGACTGGTTTACGCCTCCCTCTGCACTTTGGACAAATTACCTAAATGGAAAAAAGATCCATTTAAATTAGGATAAAACTGCTAGGTAATATATATGAAACTCAGCAATAAAACTCTGCTTAATATATTAATGGGTCAAAACTGGGGAATTATTGTCTATTATTGTGTGGAGATAAGGGAAAAATGGAAGAGTTGTTTTTTATTTTAAAAAGGGCTGACATATCAAGTTTGAGGAAGTAGTTGGTTCCAGTCTCAAAAATGATGATTGTAGGGTTAAAGTTTGAGGAAATAATTGTTTCTGAACTCCATAGTATTGTCTCCAGACACAGGGCCTCCCTCATTCTTCAGCTGTCCCCAATAGTGCATAAAAAGACCACCCATCCCTGCACTCACATGCTTCCTGTAGTAGTGCTATGATGGTGCATATGGATGTTAAAGGATAACGTCAGTCATTTTCTATTTCCAGTAGTATTTCCAACATTCCCCATAGAGAGAATAAAACCAGCAATTCAGTCCTGGATTAGCTTATTCACCTGAGCCATAGACCATTATTGTTGTTCAAAAACTATTAAAACCATGTCAAGGAAACACAGTGCTGCTCTGGGTGACATGTTTCTTCATTACAAAACACCAGACCCTGATATTTTTTAAACTATCCAGAGATCTCGTGGATGGGCAGTTGACTCTTGCTTACTTAAGATGCTGTAAAAATGTTATGACCATTCAAAGCCTTTGGGGTAACATTTTTAATAAAATATTAGGGTTATTGTTGGTTTAAGTCTTCGTACAGGCAATGTTTAAATACTATTAGTACAAAAAATGTTACCCTTTAACATGCCAGGCCCCTCTTTCATTACTGCTTTTTTGTTCTAAGAGAAACAGCTCCATATTACCATTCTCTTCTCAGTCATGTAAGAGTCTGCTTGGACAACTCAGTGACAGCATTTGCTTCACCAATTAACCTGTTTTATGGCTACATGGTTGCTGGGGACAGCTACTTTGGTGGGGAGACTGTTGCATCTTAAAAGGTTAGTTTGTCAGGAAGCCATGTACTGGGGCATAATCTAATTTTATACATGTTCCTGGTGACTTGTTGCAGTTACAACACAAGTGACATTGTGTGTATGAATGGTGATGTGTAGTGCAAAGGTAATGCAAAGAAGGAATTGCTGACCGTATGCAGAGTTGTTACTAATAAAGCTTCACTTTGCAGAGTTCTTCCCAGCATGCCTTTTACTATTATCCTGATGGCCTGTCAGCCATTGCTGATGGACAATGGCATCATTCCATCACCCATCTCTAGTGCCTCGGGTGTTTCAGGAGAAAGGAACATGTAGTTCTGAATCTTGAAAGACACAACTGACACTGTGCCCCACTGAATTAATCTGAAAAAACATTTGTTTTAAATGATGTCTAAATTTATCTGCTTAAATTACTTTTATCAAAAGGCAAATCTGTGTAGTTCTTTGTTACTGACCACTTCATCACTCTCTCGCTTTGTTATTGTTGCAATTAGAAGCTCTCAGTTAAATAGTCAGTACCATTTATTAATGAAAGAGATAGTAGCTGTTTTGAGCCCTTTTCAGACCCTGAAATTCAGACTAGATATTACCCAGGAAAGCTGTATGTGAGAATGCAAATGTCCGAGTGAGTCGATGCAGACTTTCCTCTGCTAGTTCCCTAGTACAAAGTCCATGTTAAGGTCCAAGTGAGCTAGAGTGAAGCTATGTGAGAATACAGCAGCATATAGTCTGGACATTCTGTCATGTGACCAGTGCAAAGCCGGAAGAAAACATCTAACTGGAGTTCATGTGTGAAAATGGCTTTTGTCATGGGGCCGGTAACTGGTGGATGCAATATTCAGGAACACACACAGGGAGTGGAACACAGAAGGAGTTTATTGTAAACACAGAAGGTCAGGTTACTGGGAGAGAGGGGACAGAGGCAGAGGCAGAGCAGGTTCTGGACAGGAGATGAGTGGAGGACCAGGGAGTGCAGAGCTGAGCAGTTGTCAGCAAGGCTGTAAAAACGGGCCCCAAAGAGCACCAAGATACAGAGAAGGCTGAGGAAAAAGAAGAAGTTCCAGGGGAGGTTGGAGAAGACAAAGGAATTATTATTAAAATGCTATGGCAGAATGCTTAGAAAGTTAAGCTTTTAATAAGTAAGGATAATCATAAGATGATTTATGTGTGTGTTTGTTGAAATAATCAGAGAATGTATAAGAATACAATGTGAAATGATCGTATTAAAAGAATGGGGAGAAAAATACAAGAATCACAGAAAAGAGGAAGTAGACACACATCCCTGAAAGGAGGAACTACAAGCGCTCGTGTGTGCATGGCACACAGAGAAGAGACACAACATACTGAGGAAGTAACGAAAATGAATGTTCCATCCACAAAAGTAAAGATTTGACTGATAATTAATGTCTGATCATTGTCTAATCAATGATAATCAATGTCTAGTCAAATAATGTATTCAAAATATAAAGATCTATGTTTTGATTTTAAGGCATTGATAGTTTTGTGTAAAATCAGTGTGTAATTCTTATTGTTCTGTTAAAAGCAATGATAGAATTTTGATATTTCAATCAGATGTGAGTTTCTTGTATCTTTATAAGGTATTAAGATGGTTTTAGTTTTCGAGAAAAGAGCAAGTAGAATCCAAGGCTGGATCACAGTGGGGCAGAGGCCAGTTATGGGCAGTAGGCTTGAGCTGTGACAGTAAAAAAAATATGCAATACTTCAGAAGAATATGACTTTGCACACCAAATAAGGTATTAACTGCAAACTGCAGCATTTGGTTGGATGAGAGGACAAAGACTACTGACCAGAATCTTATAAAAACCCAGGCAAAAAGAGGAACGGAGAGTTCTGCCATGGCTGCGGCTGGAGGCTCTGTCCAGTTGACCGTCTGACTTCCAGGAGACTGAGGACTGTGGAGAGGCAGTCCGGTAAGAGCACCCCTTTGGGGGTGCTCCCGCACAGGCACCTGGCTTGTGAGGGTGAGATGGAGGTTGACGAGGGAGAAAGAGCACCTTTCTGTGGGTGTTCCCCTGCGGTTGGTCCCCCGCAAGCTGTCCCAGCCTGTGAGGGAGGAATGGATGTCAACAGGGGACGATGGAGCTGTGGTGGAGCCTCACAGTTTAGCAGGAAAACTGAATTCTTGCTTAAAAGATGACTGAAGAAGAAATGAAAAATTTTAACAGAATGCCACAAGCCACCTGGCCTGGTGGGGAAAGATGGCTTGAAAAGAAAACCATTTTAGACATTTCCATGTCTTTATGGTTTCCTGAGTTACAGAAGATTTAACCAAGAAGAACATGGTCTATCTGAAAATATTCTATAATTCTCTCAGTCAAAATTGAACCAAAGGAGAATGAGATTTTCTTGATGAGTTTTAATTTTTCTATTTAAGTTTTTCCTTGTGAAACCTTCAATCATGGCAAAAAGGAAAAAGAGGAACAAACGATTGCCCAACCTGCCAACGCCCTACCCAGAGCCAGTTGAAAGCCAGATTGCATGAGAAAAATCTTTGTTGAGATTGAGAGCTCAGCACCAACCATAATAATTTTAATCAGTATGATCATTTTAGATTTATGTTTAAAAATGGTAGTTGTTGATTTATTGTATGGATGCTGATTCAGCATCCATACTATGTTATCCTGTTCTTTATTGTGTGGATGTGAAGCAACCACACTATTGTTATCCTCTTATTTATTTTTATTATTATTATTATGGGTTCTTCCGTCCGTTTTTTGGCATCTAACTCCTTCAGCATACTTTCACCTAGAAGGGCCATTGTGTTCTACTTTTTAAGGACATGAGTGCTTGCATACAACTTTCTTGATATCTTTTGCGGGGTTTTTTTTATAATTGACATTTATATTTTTTCTATTTGTCCATAGACAATGAAGGAAAGTCCAACAACTGCAGCTGGAGCAGGACGAGACCATGGTCTCATATGATGTCACATCCTTGTTCACTTGCATCCCCACCACAGAGGCTGTCAGGGCGGTCAAGAAGAGACTGCTGAAGGATGACACACTAAACAACAGGACTAACCTCACCCCAGAACATGTATGCACTCTGCTGGAACTCTGTTTAAACACTACCGACTTCCAGTTTAGGGGGCACTTCTATAGACAGCAACACAGCTGTGCGATGGGCTCCCTTGTGTCTCCTATAGTTAGGAGAAAGCCCTGTCTTCCTTCACTGGTACTGCTCCCAGCCACTGGTTCTGCTACTTAGATGAAACATGGGTTAAAATCAGGACCCAGGAGGTAGAGGCTTTCACCAAACATATCAACTCTGTGGATGACAATGTTAGATTCTAACCTCTTTGTTAGAAATTAACCCAATTCTTTTGTTGGAAGCACGAGAAGTGACGACAGGAGAGGACTGTTTAAAATCAGCGGAAAGTTTACTGCATGTTTGATCACAGGTAGGCCTTACAGTGCTGGGATCAGAGAGACAGCGCTCCTGCAGGAGTTCCATCCACTGACTTCGAATTAAGGTCTTACAATACATTTTATTTTCTTGGGCTGCTCCGCCCTAAACAAAGGTACAACAATTCATGCATTGTAATCCTATTGGTCATTTGGTGTGAGCAGGAGCTCACACCTCCTTGCTGGAAGGTGATCTACACTAGGTGTGTGTGTG
>NW_018128007.1:526988-528862 GCF_001952655.1 Monopterus albus | reverse complement strand
CCCTGGACAGGTCGCCAATCCATCGCAGGGCTAACACATAAACAACAACCACACACATGCACTCCTATGGGCAATTTAGAGACACCAATCAACCTAAGCTGCATGTCTTTGGACTGTGGGAGGAAGCCGGAGTACCCAGAGAGAACCCACGCAAGCACGGGGAGAACATGCAAACTCCACACAGAAAGGTCCCAGGTGGGGCTCGAACCCGGAACCTTCGCGTTGTGAGGCAACGGCGCTAACCACTGTGCCACCGTGCTGCCCCGCAATGAGACTTTTAACCTGATTTTGCAACTGTGTTTCTTGTCAAAGTCAAAGTGTTTATTGTCATATACACAGTATGGAAACATGTTTCCCCGTACAATGAAATTCTTACTTTGTCATCCACATGAATGCCACACAATACAAATGAAATATAAAGTTGATAAAGTAACAAAACAAAAAAAAATCTATGGCACAATAAAACAGTAAGTGAACAGATATAATACAAATATGTAAGAACAGAATAAAAGAATGTATGCTACATAGTAGCTGTATGTGCAGTAGTCAGTCAATGTGCAATTATATATGCGCAAACTAAGAATGTAAACAGTACAGGTCATCAGTACATGACGTATTTTCTGGTAATAAACTCCTGTCCGCTGTTTAGGAGTCTGATTTCAGAGAAAAGGAAACAGTTTTTATGTCTAGAGGTCTTGCATGTCACCCTTGTGAACCTTTGCCCCAAAAGTAGGGACTGAACAGTCCGTGCTGGGTGGGTGGGATCTTTGAGGATGGAGGCAGCTTTCCTACACACCCTGCGGTGATAAATGCTCTGCAGAGAGGGCAGTGAAATCCTGGTGATCTTCTCTGTGGTCTTTACCACTCTCTGCAGACGCTTGCGGTCCATAGCAGTGGTGCTGCCATACCAGACGGTGATGCAGCTGGTCAAGATGCTCTCGACGATGCAACTCTAGAAGTTGTGTCGTGGCTAAAATCAATTCACAGGGAGAATCACTGCAGTGCCAATCATCATTTATTGAACAATATTTTATGATAATGGTTTGGAGGGAGAGTAACAGGATCACCTTTCAGGTTTGGGCCTCTGCAGAGGGTCAGGTCAGTCAGCTTAGTCTTCTCTCCAGGTCCTCACACACACCCACTCTCTGCCTGATCAGCTCTGCAGCTAACTATATGGCTATTTCCCAACTTCCTGCAATTGTCCAGATCTTAACGGCCAACGGGCCCCCACCCTGGTTACACTTCTCTATTTTGGGAACCCCCTGCAGCCTGTAATGAAAAGCAGGAAGTCTGACGCCCAATATTCTTACAGAGACCCTTACAAAAGAGCAGAGAGTTCACTCTGACCACACTACATATTATACTTTACCAACATTTGCCTATCAACTATGCTAATAACTATTAACTATATTCTGATCCTATTCTGACTATATTCAGTTTGCTTTTACCAGTACAGAATCCCCTCCTCTTGTAGTTATAAGAACTACGGAACTCCTAGACACACTAAAGCAAACACATACAGAAGAATGATAAGAAAAGACAAGAAAATTCAGAGACACACATAAATGCCTGAATACATCACATCCTGATACTAAGCAATAAGCACTTATTGCAGGGCCAAACATTTCAGTCCAACAAGCCAATTCTACACTGATGTTAGGGTGGCTCAAACACAGAAGTGAGCGAGTCACAAAAATTGACGGACCCAGGTGGCTGACTTCGATGCAGGCAGTGCTAGTTTATTTACAGTGTTAAATGAGTGACAAGAAATGAACAGTAGAGTAACAATGGGACCGGGTGTCGAGCTTCGGAGGGTAACATTGTCAATGGTGGAGATGATGAGAAGAGGACCGGGCTGCGGACACTGGGATTCA
>NW_018128007.1:525744-526698 GCF_001952655.1 Monopterus albus | reverse complement strand
GCAGCTGGTGGTAATCCGGGGGTAAGAAGCAGGTGTAAAGGATAACGTAATCAGGGTAAGGGAGTGAAAACAGAGTGAGGGGAGTGAGAAAGTAGGTGCAGCCGGGCAAACCTGACAACTGAATCAACTCCCTACACTCTAAAAAAAAACATGCTCGTAAGCACAAGGAGTACTACTGTAACATGGCAAAATTCTCAACTCTAAGTACCTAATTTCCACAACTTTCTAATTTAATGCTAATATAACACATAACACACTAAAAATAAACAGTCACAGTCACAGAAAAGAAAAAATCACCGACCAGGTGATCCTCTTTCTCCCCACACATAATAACACAATTTTAATGATACACATGTCTGTACTGTAAAACAAACAGCTTCAATGCAAACACTTTCTGACAGTTCAACACAGATCTTTCTTTCAAACTTAACAGGCAGACTCGGGCAAAAAACCTTTACAAACTTTAGTTTTGTGGCATTGGCGTCGTTTGAATCTTCCTTTAGACGCTCTGGTAAAGGAAAATTCCCGAGTGACCCCCCCGGCACCTTAGCTTGATGCCGTTAGTGGGCGATGTTGGGTAAAATTATTAACAAAGTCATACTTTAAGGTTGATTCTAACATTTGATGATTTAAGAACTTAATTAGTAGAAGATTAACATTATGCTTGTTGATTAGTCAACCTGTGTGTTTACTTTGTGTATGGTAATTCTATCATAGTTAAGATTTAGTTTAGAGCACACATAAGTTTGCTTACTTATATGTTACAATTATGTTTACATACTTGAGTATATCATTCTATGTGTTCACTGATTTCTTGGCTAGTACTTATTGTGTTAGCCAACTGGAGCACTGTTTAACATCAAAGGGACTGGTCCACCAAAACACTGACTCTCATCAGATTTACAGCTTTAGCAAAGAGGGTCCACAGTTAATTTATTATCACCACCTGGCTGA
>NW_018128007.1:523717-525417 GCF_001952655.1 Monopterus albus | reverse complement strand
CAGGTTGAACGGTTTTGCTGTTGAGGTCAGGGCTTCAGATAGAGATGGAACCCAGAGCTCTGTAAATTGCTTTATTCGATGGTCTGTTTAGTTATGATAATAAATGTTTGAAAATTGATATTCGATTCCGATTATTCTTCATGAAGAACACGCTGCAGCGATCGCCAGCAAGGGCCTGCACTGGATCTGAGAGCAAACAGAAAACAGACATAGTGAGATTCAAAGTATAACACATGGCTCATAAACATGAGTACTATGCTTAAACTAATGTGTAAATATTCTGTAATATAATGATTACCGTAGCTCATACAGTAACATGCTGTAATATAGTTACATTACACATAAACACCTTTACTCAGGAAAAATCTCCTACTCATAAATCTGTAATAATTTGCTGAAATGGAATGAAAATGATTAAATTAAAATACTCAGTAATAGGAATAATAAATGTGTAAAAATGATTATATGTAATTGATGTAATTGATTCTTGGTTATAAGTAATTGATCATCTGTAATTTGAATATATGAAGATGTGGTGTGATGTCATCCATCGTCCGTCATCAGCTCATCCTCCTGCAGTTTCACTCGGTGGCCACCTGGTAGAGCTCTTCACCATCTTCTCCTCTGATGTCCAGCCAGTCCATTTCAAGCTCTGTTGCAGCCTGATTCTGCTTCACTTCCTGCGCCATCATCACCATCTGCAGCGTTTTCCTCTCCACTGCTAAGTATCACTGACCTCATCACAGGAAGGCAACAGCACAGGACAAAGCTCACAGCCACTACTCCAACGAAGACAATTACACTAATCTAACAAGACCCTGCTTCCAGCCACTGGTGGTATTCACTAAACAGTTTATCCAACCCTTAACTTGTTTGCCATGTAGCAATAAAAAATATACTAAAAACCTGGATTATTCTGGTTAGTCACATTGTACTGCTATTATTTTGAACAATACTGTACGTACAGCAGTACTTTCCTATGAGAGCATACACACCTCCTTTCTCTGCTAAAATCCAATCGAGCGCTTGTCGGTTCTGCCAAGACACGGCACTTGAAGCACTCACCTGCTCTCCTAATGCACCTAGAGCTTCGTCTGTGTAGTTGATGAATTGATGTTGGTTGTAAAAAATGTAATTTATCCACTCAGTGTTTTTAATAGCGATTATCCAGGGGAAAATAGACTCAAACCTTGATGCAATCTCATGTCTGGCTTTAAACTCATTCGGGATTCCATGTGGCTGGCCAATAGCATCAAGATACACTCTGGGATCTGGAACATACACCCTCTTGCTTCTAACACTACCATTCCTAGCCTGCTCCACCAAGGCAAAGGTAATCAACTCCTGAGCCACCTGTACTCTAGCACATCTACCTTCCCAGTTGATTGGGAGAACTGAATACAAATGTTGTCCACCACACCACCAAAAATGATCAGCTAATGCTATGGTTTGATCAAAATAAGGACAACCTGGGACCTGCACATACAGAGAACTTCTCATTAACTGGAGAGCTGGATGCAAGTTTGGCTTTGTACAGTTCAACCTGTCCAGCTTCCACCTGTAATTACACCGGTCAAGACTCACCTTCTCTCCAGGGACAGCTCCTGTTTTTTCAATACACTCAAACCATCCTACTGGTATCAATGGAACACCATGCGGATTCCCAGCACTGCACTTCTTTCCCCTATAGTCACATCTAA
>NW_018128007.1:512074-523706 GCF_001952655.1 Monopterus albus | reverse complement strand
TTCTCAATACACTCAAACCGTCCTACTGGTATCAATGGAACACCATGTGGCATTCCCAGCACTGCACTTCTTTCCCCTATAGTTACATCTAATTCTCTGCATCGCTGGACATTAGTCTTCCCTTCTGCTCTAAAGTTGGCCACTAGGTGGTGTGATGGTGAGCCCAGGAAGGATAGACACTCAGCCTTGCACCACGGTCGAGGGTTTAAGTCAGTCTTTGCGACCTCACGACTACACTCCTGCCAACTGAACACTGTGTTCAGCACAAACAATCTCTCTGTCCTAGCCTTAGTACAGATGTAACAATCTTCCTTCCCATTGAGCCGTCCTGCAAATTGAACCCATCGGTACCAACTATTCTGTTCCCGGAGGTCACTAAGACTCAGCTCTTCCTCATCTACATCATCTTCCCACTGATCAACTGGCACTCCGTTTACTCCTGGCCTAAAGCTATCAGCCCAGTCTGCCACTGTCTTACGGACCCAATCTAGCCTGCTGCTATTGGAGCTTCCACCCGTTCCTTCAGGCTCAACACTCCTCACGCTATGTGGTCTCTTTGTCGGCTGACATTGTCTTTCTTGTTGTAATCATCACTTCAGCTGGTGTCACAGTCGTTTCCTCCTGGTTCGAAGCTGGTTTTGCAGTTACAGCCAAAGTCCTTGCACCAATTGGTCTGCTATCTTGTACTGGTCCACTCGGGGGGTGCAGGACTACAGATTCTTCAGTTGCCCTCTGCATTCTGTCAGTGACCTTAGTCCATGTGACATTATATGTCTCATTATGCTGTCCCAAGGGTGGCTTAAATCCTACTCTAACCACCCAAACATCTTGCCAATTAATTTTTCTTTCCCTCACTCTGATGGAACACTGATCTTCTCCCCAAGAGTTTGGAGGTCTGCTTGCCCACCATCCAGAAATCCACTCAAGCCCACAAACACGTCTTCCAGGTATTTGATCTGAATGCACAAAGAGGCCAAAAGCGTCTATGTTCGAAGTCCAGGGTTGCTTAGGCACATGCGCAACCCAAGTGTCATGCTCCGTATATCTCCAATCTTTGTCGTTCGATATCCACTCTTGCACCCCTGGCCATTCCCTAGGTGCAACCCTTCTGCTTCTTACCACAGCTCCATCATCCCTCCCCTGCTCTCCCTCCTCTGGAGAGTCAAGGAAGTGGAAGCACAGCTGGGTCATGACCAATATCGCTGTCAGGAGGAGTATCACGCTCACTCCCCTCCTCAGACACTGGCTGCTGCTCCAGGTGATGTTCATTTTCTTCTTTTGGCACCACTCCTGCCTCAGAGTTGTCTGTGTCCTCAGGGACCTTCACACAGTGGTTTAGATGATACCACGTAGGTGAACCTTTCACTTGCACTGCACAGGCAGTTGCACTGACCACCTCGTATGGACCTTCAGGTCGAGGAAAGTCCCACTTTCTCCTGAATACTTTAACATACACCAAGTCTCCTGGTTTGACTTTGGGTTTTCATCCTCCTGGACCTCTCTAGCCTGTAGGGAACAACACGGGAGGAGATACTCCTGTGTATGTTAGTCAACTGCTTCACATATGACTTCATGTCATTTGTCAGAATGTCCAAAGATGGACCCTTCACAGCTCTGTACACTGGTGAAGGCATTGGTCTGCCAAGCAAAGCCTCATGTGGTGTTAGCCCCAGCGTTCTGTGTGTGCTTGCTCTGCATGCCATGAGCGCTAGCGGCAAAGCATCTACCCAACTTAACCCAGTGCTCATGCAAATCTTAAGCAGTTTATTTTTCAGGATCCCATTACATCTTTCAACATCAGACTGTGAGGTTGGACAATACACACTACAATAATGTTGCTTGATTCCTAGCTTTTGCAAAACACACTTCACTGTTTTGTCCACAAACTCCTTCCCATTATCTGAACTGATCTTAATGGGCAAACCAAACCTTGGACAAACTTCTTTACACAGAAACTTAGCCACTGTCTCTGCATTCTTGTGTTTAGCCGGCATGGCCTCTGGCCACCTGCTGAAATGATCTATAACCACAAGCGGCCTCTGGCCACCTGCTAAACCAATCTATAACCACAAGCATGTATCTCTTGCCCTGCACCGATCTGACCATGTCCACAAAATCCATAGTCAGGTGCATGAATGGTCCGTCTGGGACCGGCAGGTGTCCCGCAGGGGGAACCACGCCCCGTCGAATATTGCACTTCAGACATGTCTCACATTGACTCAAGACTCCATCCACATGTTGTTGCAGCCCAAAAATTCCACTCTCTAAGTCTCCTTAGCACTTCACCTCTGGACTCAACCCATGAGCTTCAGTTATCAACAGAGACAGCAGCCCACTAGGGGCCACCAGGAGCCCCTCATGGTTCCTCCACACTCCTCCACTATCTCCGACTGCTCCTCTCTGCACCCAGAGCTGAGATTCAGCTTCGGGTACTTCATCTTGTAGCCGGGATAAGCCCTTGAGAGTTATGTGTTCCTCTGCCTCTATGTCATGGACGACCATGATTGCTTTTTCATCTGCAGAGGATGCACCCTTCGCTGCTTGATTGGCAGCTGCATTTCCTTGTGTCACCACAGAGTCATCCTTTTGATGAGCTGCACACTTGATGATAGCCAGAGCTGTTAGCTTCATCATTGCTGTTAATAGCTTTTTGATTTGGTCCCCATGCAACACGGGTGAACCATCAGCTTTCCTGAAGCCTCTTCCTTTCCATGCTGAACCAAACAGATGACAAATACCATGAGCAAAAGCTGAATCTGTATACACATTAGTATGCTTGCCTTTAGCAAGCTCACACGCATGAATCAGAGCTTTCAGCTCTGCCAGCTGTGCAGAGCAGGGCTGTGCACACTGCTGGCTGCACACTGCCTGCATCTTGCCATCTCTCGCTAATACCACGACATATCCTGCTTTGAGAGTCTCTCCCTCTCTAAAGCATGATCCGTCCACGAACGATGACATTTACAGCCTCTAGAGGCACAGCACTCAAGTCAGAGCGTAATTTGGCATATCTTTCTGCTTCAGCCACACAATCCCTCGAAGGGCAGTGGAATAGAATCCGCTGGATTCTTCACGCCGCGGCACCATAAGTGGTGACGGGGGCCCGCGGCCCAGTGGGCCTTGCCCCTCTCGGCTTCACCTGCGTGGGGTGAATCTTTGTGCTCTGAGGCCACTTCGACCAGTTTTACAACCAGTGGTGCCCGGGACCTCGCAAGGTTTGGCCTGGTGAATGTCCGCTCGCTGAAGAACAAAACCTTTATTTTGAGGGACTTTTTTTACCTCCATGCATTTGGATCTTCTATTTCTCACAGAGACTTGGGTGGATGCCGGGGTTTTTATTGCTTTTACGGACCTCCTGCCGGGGGGTTGTTCTTTTTTTAGCTCGCCACGCTTGTTGGGCCGTGGTGTAGGGACAGCGTGTGTTTTTAAAACAACCCATTTTTTTAGGCAGTGTACTTTATCCCTGCCTACGTTTTCAAGTTTTGAAATGACTTTACTTGAGGTGGGTCGTTCGGATCCTGTACTGTGTGCTGTCATTTACAGGCCACCGAGATATAATAAGGACTTTGTGAATGACTTTGCAGATTTTATGGCCAGCGTTAGACCTCATTATGATCGTTTTCTTATACTGGGTGATTTTAATATACATGTGTGTTGCCCTGATAAACAACTGGTGAGGGAGTTTTTAACTACTATTGATGCTTTTGAGCTGACGCAGTGTGTGTCTGGTCCTACACATGAACGGGGACACACGCTGGACCTTGTTCTTTCATATGGTGTGCCTGTAACTAATTTAAATATCTGTACGAATGCTTTTTCTGACTATTCGTCCATTGTTTTTGAGGTGAAACTGTTTTGTACAGCAGGTGCCCTGCGGGCGCCTGCTCGGCACCGTCGTGTACTGAACCCATCCACTGCCGGTCTGTTTAGCACGGCGTTTGAACAGGCAAGTGTGTGCACTGACAAGGCTGCTGGTGATACAGAGGGGCTTAGTGCTTGGTTTCAATCCTCTTGCAGCCTTATACTGGACTCTGTGGCCCCGATAAAAATCGTGCGGCCTAAAACTAGGATGGAACCCTGGCTTGGCTCTAGAACTCGTGCGGACAAACAGATGTGCCGCAAAGCTGAAAGAAGGTGGAAGAAGGATGGACTGCAAGTTTCACTGCAAATTTTGAAGGACTGTTGGCGCAAATATCAGAGGACTGTGGAAGAAGCTAAGCGGGAGTATTTGTCCAATATTGTTGCAGCTAATAGTCATGATTCACGTGTATTATATAGAACAATCGGGATGGTGTTAAATTCCCCGCAGCCTGACTGTCAGGAAGCAACAGTTGATTTATGTAATAAGTTTTTAGTTTATTTTAATGAGAAGGTTGCTACTATAAAGGCCACTGTGGTTGGGTTAGTGCCCGATCCATCGGTCTTTACTCCGTGTGTGACTACTTTTGATGTTTTTGAGCCGGTAACTCTGACTTTTTTGGAGGGAGTGGTGCCCAGGCCAAGCCTTCTGGCTCCCCTCGAGTTGTCGTTTCGCCGGCTTTATTTAAGGAAGTCTTCCCATGCATTGGTCGCACGGTGTTGGAAATTATTAATAGTATGTTGTCTACTGGTGTTGTGCCTGGTTATTTTAAGCATGCAGTTTTACAACCTCTACTCAAAAAAAAACACGTTTGGATCAATCCATATTGAGTAATTTTAGGCCTATTTCTGAGTTAAGGAGGTAGCTGCCACTATAACTGCAGGTTGCTGTTATTTGGGAGGTTTTGGGTTCTTATCCTGAATTAATAACATGAAAGAGGGAGGTCTGCAGGTTAATGGTAGTTAATTACTGAGTGAATATCTCTGTCATAAAACCTCAAGCAGTGTTTGGAGCTTTAATATGTTTCAAATATGCCACCTTAGTGTGAGAGGTTAAGCTTTATTTCTATGTCCAGGGGTTAGCATATCGTGGCCTTCATACACAGTGCAGATCCGGAGAGTCAGGTAGCATGTTGGGGAGCAGGTGAGTGTCGACAAACAAACCAGTGGGGAATAAATGGGAAGAGGGCCTATATGTACTGGGAGAGTCTGGGAGTAAATGAGCAACAGGTGGATGTAATGATGAATGATTGCACTGATGTAGTGAGATGGCAGGGAGAAAACCAAAAACAGGGAGCTGCCACCTCGAGGGTGACCCACAAGAAACATAAAGGGCTGCCCAACCAGAGTTCCAGACACTGTATGCGGCACACCTGGGGACCTTTACTTCAGTCAGGATGTCTTCACCACCCAGTCGAGGAACAGGATAGGACAGAGGTGTTGTCACTGCCAGCCAACCCACTCAGAGACATGAACAGAGGCAGCTTCGGTGTGCCTACCTCCCCATTCGGGAACAAAGGCGATGTTGGGATGCCAGCCAACCTGCTTGGGAACAGAGGCAGCATCAACGTGCCAGCTGACCCACTCGGAGACAGGAACAGAGGCTTCAGCAGATGTGTTCTTGTTGGCACACTGTAGGTGGGGCTTTGGTGGGGATGCTTCTGCCCACCAAGGCAGAGGACAGGCCCAGTTCCCTCGAGAGGCGAGGGGTTGTCAGGGTCCGGGCCAGGAGACAGGAAGAGAGTGCCCAGTTGGACAGAGGGGTCAGGACTTGGGGACTGGGTAGTAGAGGAAAGGGCATACTGGGACCTGGAACTGACGGCAGGAGAGTGGAGGACCAGGGAGTGCACAGGTAGAGAATGTAGAGCTGGGGAGCGGAGAGCTGGAGAGTTGGGTAGCATGTCAGGGAGCAGGTGAGTGTCGACAAACACAGCAATGGGAAATAAACGAGAAGAGGGTGTATATGTACTGGGAGAGTTTGGGGGAGTAAATGAGTGGCAGGTGGATCCAATGATGAATGATAGCACTGGTGTAGTGTGGTGGCAGGGAGAAACAGGAAATTGGGGGAGAAAACAATGAAAAAACAAGAAGCAAGGTCCACAAACCATAATAGCTTTATCCTCAATTTGTGCCCACTGTACAGTATATACTACCTTGTACAGTATGTATGTAACCAGCATGGGTTTCTGAAAATGACAACTGAATATATTGAATTACTGTGTAATGGTGTAAACATCAACCAGTGTTCAAGCCCCAAAGATAGAACTGTAGCCAAAAATGCCCTTAAATGGTGTGTGTGTGTGTGTGTTTGCAACCTAATGAAATAGATGCTGACCCAGGCTCCAGGAAAAGCTCCCACAGCGAGGAAATAGATTTTAATGGAAAGAGAAGGATGTTAAGGATGTTTACTGGGAAAAATGCCCTTGATTATGGGTATAATGCAGTCGGCACAGTCACTACTTTATAAATCAACCTGGCAAATCCTGTAACACTTCTGTACATCCATGTAAAATATTGAATATATTAAAATTTTCCTTTATTAGAAAAACCTAATCCAATAATTAGTAGCATAGAAATCTGGATGAAATTCCCTCTAGACTGGTTTGTTTATATTTACTAAATTGTAAAAATAGATAAAAACTGGAAATACAAAGAACAATATATGGAACAAAGTAAGGATTAAAATTTTTGAAAAAAGTAAGGATTCCTTTAGAACATTTCCAACAATACTTTCTAATTATAATACAGCCTAGAATATAGCTTCTACAGTGTAATTTACACAGTACAAACACAGCATGTGGGCAATAATATCAAGTGTATCACAGTACAAAAGATGTAAACACCATTTTCACATCTCTCAATAATGTATCCTTACTGTTGGTACCCAGCATTTACACAGTGTACAAGTCAGAAAACACAGGACTTTCCTACAGAAAACTGTTTGACTCCTGTTTTTTATTCATGAGCATTCCACAACCTGTATATTATTGTGACTTTGATAATAAAACTCCACCAAAACCACAATCTTCTCTTAAACCTAACCAAGTTGTTTTTGTGCCTAAACCTAATGAAACCATGATGACACTGATAACCAAGTTGTTTTTGTGCCTAAACCTAATGAAACCATGATGACACTGATGTGTACTGTATTCTGAGGTAGGCACAAACGATGTATGTTGTAACTTCACCAGATAAATACAGAGGAAAGAAGGACCTGCTTGATTTTTTTTTTACTCAGACTACCGTACCTTCATATTATTGGAGTGTGTGATACATACTGTACTTTGGAATCACTGTATTTAAAAAATGGTGTTTAAATATTCTGCTCCTACTGCCTGGAATGAACACCAGAGAGACTTCAAATTAGAGGAGAAAGAGACTTTGGGTAAATTTATAGAACTCATAGCTTCAAGTGAAACTGGACCCTGTAGAAATTATTGGTTTTAAGTTATTTTTTTGATGCATTTTTAATTAGACATGTTCAAGTGAATTATGCGATTGTGTGAAAGTGGTTTATTTTTTATAACTGTGTTAGGAATGCTCACTCACTGGAGGGTGAGTGTGCGAAGAATCGGACCCAGATGGCTGACTGGAGGTGCAAGTGAATTTATTAGTGCTATACAGACTATATACAGTGACAGTGAGACGGAAGACTAAACAGAAATGAGTTATTGTATAGCCAGGTGTCGAACAGCTAGCAAACAGTCCATGGAAGGAAGAGATGAGGTAGGCCTAACTGTGGACGCTAGGGTCACTCCTGGACTGGCCGGTGGAGGTGGAGAGCGGCTGCAAAGACAGGGTAGAAACAGGCACTGAGCAGATGGAGTCTGACGAATGTGTACCGACCTGACTGGTGGAGGAGTGACGGTCCTGAGGTAGCTGTCTGTGGGGATGGCAGAGAGGAGTAACAGAGTGGGTCAACACGAGGAAAACAAAAACTGGATATCAAAATACACACTAAGACAAAGAAGAGAGTGGCACTGGTTGTTGGGCTGAGAGCATCAACGAACTGGCAAGGGAGAGGAATGTGAGCCGGGTATAAGGAGTGTGAAACTAAGTGAACGCAGCCGGTGATGATTAGCGAATGTGTGGAATGTGTGCAAGGAGGAGTGAACAGTGGCCGTAAACCAAGAGAGAGAGGCAGGTGCAGCCAAGCAAACCTGACACTGTTTATTGCGGCTGTCTTGGCCAGATCTCTCTTGCAAATGACAATTGGATCTCATTGAGATATTACCGGGTTAATTGAAATCGAATAAATACAAAAATAAATGAACAAACTGTAGGAAGGAATCTGTTAATGACTTGAAAGAACAGAAAGAACAGTTTTAATATCCTGTACATATAGCATCATTTTCACTCCCGAGGACTCGGAAAGAAGACCAGAACAACAACTGTATTCAAAATGTATTTTAATGGTGATGAAATCAACACAGAGCACTAGCAGTTCAGGGAGGCTGGTAAAATGGCTGACACAGGTTAAATATAACAAGAACACAAGGTAATGACTGATACTGCTAAGTATAGTGACAAATAGGAACACTGCTAAGTATGACTGACTTTTGGCAGGCAAACAGGAACATACCTAACTATAGTAACTGGGCCAGAGACAGGCTACCAGGGGCACAAGTGTGTGCCACTTTCAGGAACACTTGATTCCAAGATGGGTTCAGCCTAAGCATGCAGGTATTGTGGAGTACAGATGTTTTTGATCCTTTTTGCTTCTTTATTCATAACAAAGACAGAGACAATACTATACAGTGAATTATTTATCTTGCCAGGGTTTTACAGTTTAAGATAGTCATATAAAACAGCATGTTTTGATTGCTTTTGTAGTGTTAACATTACACATGGTATTACAATAACATTTTATTTCATTATAGAACTGAACAAGGTTGTGGCTTGGAATTCATCCATTTTACAATGTGAATATGTAATAAAAAATCTTTTTTGCATCAGCCAGTTTTTCTCAGAATAAAACAAAACATGGAACAGATCCACATTTATAATAGTCCCAAGTGTGCATCTCAGAAAATGATCCACATCAGCCCAGAACATACTGGAATAGACACATTGAAAAAAACAAATGCGGAATGGCCACAAAAATCACACCGATGATCCAACTAAAATATTTCTAGCACACCTTTCACTGGATAAATCTTATGTAACATCTTATAAGGACCTTCCTTGACCTTGTTTGTAATACAGTACTTATCACAAACCATCCACACTTCATGCCATTGTATCTGACTAAAGAAATTTGACCAAAAATTTAGAGGGTGGTGAAACACTTTAAGTTTGTCTGTAATATATGCTAGTATATTTTTATTTTACAGTGTTAATATCACCCAAAAATATATTCTTTACAAATTTAAATCTGTATATGGGCCAAAACCTCCATAATCTCTTAAAAGTATCAAAACATCTTTAGAGATTGCATCAAATACAGCAGCATATTCTTTTGGTTTAAACAGAGAATTGGAATAAAAAATGTGCATTCTTGTCTAATAATTGGGCCACTGTTAGAATTCCATTATTAACCCAGGTTTGGTTAAAAAAAAAAAACGACTTGTTTTTGTAAGTGATATCTTTGTTGTTCCGCAAAATGTATTTGTGAGGTGCAAAATTTGTATTTGTGTACAAGGAGCCAAGCTAATAGCTTATTTAAAGTTGCACTTTAGAAGAAAATTAATTCCACCAATTGAATCAAATATGTAATTTGGGAAAATATTCCAAATGCTATCTTTGTTTTTTAAATATTGTATTACCCAATAAATTTTGAAAGTTTTATTGAATGTACTGAAATCTAGGATGTCCAGCCCCCACTTATTTATTTTTTAAAATAAAGGTCAAAGGTTTATTTATTGTCATTCTATCATGGTACATAAAATAACAAAATTACAATACTCCAGGCCCAGTAGAATCTTAATATATATAAGTTAAAAAGTCTTGAATCCTCCTAAAAAATAATAGTTTAAAATATAAGTAAATAAAATAGTGGGTTTTGTTACAAAATTATAATACCTAGGAGAAATTTAGAGTCACCAGTCGACTTAATCTGCATGTCTTTGGGCTATGGGAGGAAGCCGGAGCACCCAGAGAGTACCCATGCAGGCATAGGGAGAACATGCAGACTGGCCCCGGGTTGGCCCAGGAATCTTCTTGCTGTGAGGTGACAGTGCTAGCCACTGTGCCACCATAAGATCAACTGTTAATATTTTTCTTACTGCAGAGTCCCCTATAGTGTCATGATTCTGTCGCACCTGTTTCCATTCTCGTGCTTTTATTTTGACATTACTTTCTGTTTTTTGTTTCACCACAGTTTTGGACTTTTTACTTTAATCATCACTCACATTAGTTTCACCTGCTCCTCATTGATCACACCTGTTTTTCACCTCAATATAAGCAGCCTTCCCCTACCAGTAACCTGCCAGATTGTTCTAGACTCCTGCTCTGACTCCAGCATTAATCCTTGCCTGACTCTCTAGGTTCTGACCCTAGATTTCTGTTTTTGACCACCATATATTCCCTTCCCCTTCAAACTCAGACTGCTTCTCTGTGTATCGGCTTATCAGACTTCCCTTTTGGACAACGCCTTTTGGATTCCTTGGATGTATTTGTTTGCTGGCTCTGACCCTGGACTGTATTATTGACCTGTAAGTGCATTTCGTGTTTTCACCGTGTCTTGTATCGTTTTTGTTCTTGTCAGTGCTCTTAATAAAGAGACAGTGTTTCTTTACATATCCTCGTCTCGCTATGTAATTGAGTTCACCCACAACAACATTGGCAGTTTCACGCTCCGATCCTGACATATAGTTGTGTGTGTGTGTGTGTGTGTATGTATATGTGTGTGTTATCCTGGTCTTTATTGTTTGGATGCTGTGACGCATCCACACTGTTATCCTGTTCTTTATTGTGTGGATGCTGTAGCATCCACACTCTTGTTATCTTCTTCTTTATTATTGTTTGGATGCTGAGTCAGCATCCATACTATCTTTATTATTGTATGGATGCTGAATCAGCATCCATACTATGTTTTCCTGGTCTTTATTATTATTATTATTATTATTATTATTATTATGGTTTCTTCCGTCCGTTTTTTGGCACTTAATTTTTTCAGCATACTTTCAGCTATGAAAACTGTATTGACACGTTCAGTTTTTTTAAGGACATTTATGCTATTATTTTTCTTGTTTCTAACCTTTATACTTTTTAAACTATTTAGTGTCTTTTCAGTTGAAAAATTCAGCATACTTTCAGCTATTTCAGCTATCAAAATGTTCAGCTCTTCAAAGACGTTCATGCTTCTCTTCAGAAGTTTTGTAAACTTCAAATTTTTTAAATATTTAGCTTTATTTTGAAAATCTTGCTCTATTCAAATGAATGGGAAAATTCTACTTCAGCTTACTTTCAGGTAGCAAAACCATTCAGGTGTCAAAATGTTCAGCATTTTCAGGGCGAGCTTTCAGCACTCAGCATCCATACGCATTTTCTTCAGAAAATGCAATTCTCTAGTTATTGTGTGGATGCATACGCGTCCACACTATGTTATGCAGTTCTTTATTATTGTGTGGATGTGTATGCAAATAATACGCGCACATGTTATGCAGTTCTTTATTATTCTGGTTCTACCACTGTTCGTCGGCATCTAATTGGTGCAGCATACTTTCACCTAGAAGGGCCATTGAGGTATCAAACTGTGTATCTCCTTAAGGACATGTGTGCTTGTACACAACTTTTTTATAACTTTTATACTTTTTAAGATATTCAGCTTTTT
>NW_018128007.1:510940-511296 GCF_001952655.1 Monopterus albus | reverse complement strand
ATTCCTGCCATGTTTCTGCTTCTATTCTGCCATCCTTAAAGCTCTCACACACATATAATATATGAAAGTGGTAGAGAAAATTGTCAGAAATCCGAAAATGACATTATTATTGCGATCGGATGGTGTTATACCCCTGAATTGGTGAAGTTAAGCTACCTGAAGTATTTTTGTGCTTCCTGTTTCGTCAAAATAACATCCGGTTTTCAAAATAAAACCCGAAATACACATAAACTTAAAATAAATAAAAATATTGTTCAGAAATATAAATATTTCAATTATAGATGAAATTGTCATAAATGAATACATTCAATTACAGGTTAATATTTGAAGTCATAGTTTATTTATTTTATTTTTCA
>NW_018128007.1:507562-509499 GCF_001952655.1 Monopterus albus | reverse complement strand
TTTTATCAGCAGCCTCCCTTATGCTGTTGCGTCTATTTCTGAACCCAACTTCCTGTCTTCAGTTTCGGGAGACAACACCCTGAGATGGACTTCGAAAACAGGAAACATCTAGTTCCTGTTTCCCAACTCACATGAACCCATAGCCACTCAGCTCAAATAAGTACAAATAATAAACTAAGTACAAGTAATGTCTATGTGTGAAGTACATACTGTTCTATGGCATAGTTCTTCTGAAATCTGATTTATTTTTAACCACTACATCAGCTTTATATTTTGCAATACAAGTCAATGGGAGCTCAAATTGCTGAGTCAATGACAGTCTTGGAGTGCCATCTGGTGTTTCATAAAATGCAGTGCAATTGAGACATGCCCCAACATAACTCCTCTCTCTGTCTCTCTCCCCCTCCCCTACACCCTCTCCCTCTCTATTGCCCCCTCCCCCCTCCCGTATCAACATGTTCAGCTCCACAAGGACATTCATGCTTCTATTCAGAATGTATTTTGAAAGTTTTGCACCATTCAAATGAATAGGGAAATTCTAGCTCACAATACTTTCAGCTGTTAAAATGTTCAGCTCTTCAAGGACATGCATGCTTGTCTTCAGGATTTTTCCAAACATTATACCTTTGAAATATTTAGCTTTATTCTGAAAGTTCTACCCCATTCAAATGAATAGGAAAATTCTACTTCAGCATAGTTTCAACTAATTCAGGTATCAAAATGTTCAGCTCTTCGGGACATTCATGATTCTATTCAGAATTTTTCTAAACTTCATGCTTTTGAAATATTTAGCTTTTTTTTTTAAACCTTGCCCCATTCAAATGAATGGGGATATTCTACTTCAGCATACTTTCAGGTAAGATATGCCTTTTAGGTGTCAAAATGTTCAGCATTTTCAGGGCGATCCTTCAGCACACAGCATCCACATGCATTTACGATAGGAAATGCATTTTTCTAGCTATTATTCAGGGATTTTCCACCCTTTTTTGGCATTTTATAAGTCCAGCATACTTTCAGCTATACAGGCCACTGAGGTCTTTATCTGTTCAACTCTTTAGGGACATCCCTGCTTGTACTTAACATTTTATAACATTTATACTTTTTAATTGATTCAGCTTTATTGCTTGCAATACAAGTCAATGCGAGCTCAAAGTGCTGAGTCAATGACACAGTCTTGGAGTGCCATCTGGTGGTCCATAAAATGCAGCGCAATTGGGACATGCCCATACATAACTCCTCTCTTTGTCTCTCTCCCCCTCCCCTCCCTCTCTCTTAACTCCTTTGTGGGGTCCAGTTGGACTATTTTCACATCTCAATAAGTTCGGCATACCCTCTGCTAGAAAAGCCATTCAGGTATCAATGTTCAGCTTTTCAAGGCCATTCCTACATTTTTGCATCTCATCCTTCAGATTATTCAGCAAAGAACTTCAGCCATTCCTTAACTATTTAAACAAAGAACTTCAGCCATTTCTTCTCATCTTTCAGCTGTTTCAGCAATTGATTTCAGGCATTTTCAGGACAATCTTTCAGCTTGTATTAGCATCCACATGCATTTACGACAGGAAATGCATTTCTCTAGTTCATTGCTGCATTCCTATTTTCAAATTTATCCAAAATCTAACATGATTTGTGTAATTTTAACTCTTTCTGCTGTAAGATTTGAGTCTTATAGACTCTAGTTACTTTATCAGCTTTAGTTACTTCTCATGCCTTTAGTTCCTTTAGTTACCTTTCATAATTTTATCTTACCTGATTACAGCTGTATTGATTATTGTGCAGAACTACTTAGCTCTGGTTATTTTCTAATACAGTTATTCTCCTTGCTTATATGTCTTACAATTGTAATGAGGTAGAGTCTGCTCACTTTCTGCAACTTCTGCATGTCTGCATCCCCCAGGCAACCAAACGACCTATTTACATTTCAACAAAGACCAACG
>NW_018128007.1:491676-507040 GCF_001952655.1 Monopterus albus | reverse complement strand
TTCCTGCGGGAGCTCTATCTCTCTGAATCCAGCGCTGTGAGACTTTCTTGTAATCAGACTTTCAGTAAACTTTCTGTTGATTTTAAACAGTCCTCTCCTGTTGTCACTTCTCGTGCTCCAACAAAAGAATTGGGTTAATTTCTGACAAAGAGGTTAGATTCTAACACTGCCATTGCTAAACAGCCGACTCATTCATTCATCAAATCTGTTTTGTTATATACTGATCATATTGCAGGACAGATTTTCACCTTGACGATAACCCTGTCACGTTTTAATATCATGAGATCTCGTGGCACGAGATCACACCCCTAGTTGATAGTAATGCTGGAGTCAGAAGAGGAGTATTCTCTTTGACAATCTGGTGGAGAATGAAAGCTTTCATTAAAAAAATAATAATTAAATTAAGCCTTGTCATTAAAGTATCCAAATATCTAGCAAGGTGAAAACTAAAAATAAATGCATAATAGCTGCCTAATAAAAAAAACTTTACACAAATTCTCATTTTACACCACAAATTAAATGGCTTTTTAATGACAATATTAGTACTGACAATTAGATATAAATATTGGTATATAAGTAGTGTTTATTTAGCATATGCAATATTTCAAATAGCAGAAAAAACACGGTACATTTCAACACTAGCATTATACAGCCTCAGAGTTTTCCTACAGCTTATAACAATCTCATAATGCAATGCCCAGTGCCTTTCAAAAATCACAAAATGACCATTGTGCAACTCTATTGTATGCCTGTCAGTGATGATGCAAAATGATGTGTCCAAAATCTCAATTCACTGTTCACTGTTGAGTGCCTGTTATATGGCAAGCAGTGAACCAGGAAGTGGTTTAGGACACAACCCTAGTCTCAGAAAACATGTTTTTTCCAGCTGTTCGAATTGTAATTTGCGACCACAGCAAATGAGTACCAACTGACTCACTGCCTGATTGTGTTTTTAATGATTAGACCTTATAAGCTCCTTTAGCCCTGCTGCTGCTGTATTCTGTCCTATACAGCATCAGTAGCCTTTGACTACAGCTCTGTACAGCACAGCAAACCTTCTTAGTATAGTTTGTCCTCTCATACATTACTGTGTGATTGAAATGCCTGCTGTGGGGTTGTGGCTGGAAACAGCCTGAGGGAGGGGTGTAAAAAGGGGAAGAGAAGGAGGATGAAGGCTGGAGTGAATGCAAATGAGGATGAAAAGAATGAAAACCAACCTGGTGCAGATTAAAAACATGACAAGAATAGATGTGGTCTGTGGCAGAGGAAGAGAGAGGCATTAAGAAATCTGGATGATGAAGACCATAATGACGATTAGAAGGTAGATGAGGAAGAGGCAAAGCTGGGAGAAGATGGATGAGTGAAAGTGAAGAAGAAAAAGGAGGGGGAAATGTTTGTGTGTGTGTGCCAGGTATTACTCACACTGTGAGGACCAAAACCTGTTTATACACTCACATTGCAGGAACTTTTTCTGTCATGGGGCTGTCCCCGCCATGTGCCAACTTGGGTTAAGGCTAGGGTTAGGAAAACTGTGATTATAGTTAAGGTTAGGGTAAGTAATGAATGTTTGTACAATCATCATGAGGAATAAAAGCAATGGGTGTGTGTGTGTGTGTGTGTGTGTGTGTGTGTGTGTGTGTGTGATTTCTTTTTTTCAGCTGAGATCTCTGGCTGGTAGTCTGGTCCATAAAAACCCTGTTATTGGCTAAAGGCAGATGGCTTTTACTGCCAGGGGCACAGCACAGTCAGAATTTGTGTTCTTATATGTCTGTATGTGTGTGTTCTTTTTGATAAAACAAATGACAAGAAGCTTAAGTCCATTATGCACCAAAATGACTCATCTGTCCCTCTGCCTCTTTGGGGTCTCAGATAAAAAATAAAATAACCCAATAAGCTGGAAATAAATATATTTGTTTGGGATAAAAGTATCAAGAGAGGTAACCAGATAACAGAGACTTTCTAGCTTTATCTCACTACCAACTATCTGGACTATCTTAAAGGAGCACTGTCACACAATCAGAGTTTATACTGTTCAGCTGTTATGGGCTGAAGCTACAGCTAACATAGTTTGTATCATATCTAGTGCTTTTATCTATTTCGCCCTCATCCCCAGAGTGAGATGAGAAGATCCACCAGCTCTGTGGTTTTTGTGTCCAGTACAAATATAGATTAAAGATGTGTTTAACCTAGCTTAGCACAAAGAAGCTAAGTTGTTTAAGTAGCTCCATCAGAAATTAAAAATACACCCTCCAACAACTCCCAAACTGTCTGACTTGTGTTTTCTAACTTGTATATTGAGCACATATAAAAATGTTGCATCTTGCTCAAGGGTGGAGTAAATGAGAAGCACGTTAGCTAAAGAAAGCACTGCGTATAAATGTGAAACCCAATGTGACAAATAATATTTACTTATCTGGTGCAGTACCTGTGAATTATGGTCAGACATTTCCATTGTATAAACCGTGACCTAAACAAAAACACAACTCTGTAGTGTGAATACAGTACTTCAGGCAGTCACACTCTGGTTTGTTGGTGACAGGAGAAGTAGGGCTCCTAGAAGGCTGGTGGGAACCACACAGCAGCTGGGAAGTGCAATTCTGAGTGGCTGCATCTGTACTTTGCAATCCAGTTTGTGAGAGAATATAAATATAGCGGAATCTAGGGTCATTGGTTCCGTATTTAAAATGAGCCATTGCTGTCAATATCATATATATATATATTTATATATAAATATATACAACAGCTTAAACTACAACCGCCTGTATAAATATAAACTATGAAACCCACTTCCATTTGCCTTTGTTTACCCAACCCTGAAATTGTACCTGTGATCACAAGGTGTGTTGAATATGTTCCTCTGGATGAGAGGTCAGGTCAAAACAAAGATAGCAAAGAATTTGTCTTTGGTATAGAACCAAGACAGCCATCTGCTCACTCACACAGCGATGGCGGAGCTGTCCCTGCAAGCCAATGCTCTGGTCATCAGGAGCAACTAGGGGTTCAGTGTTTTGCCCAAGGACACTTTGACATGTGGACTGAGAATGGAAATTGAACTGCTGATCTTCTGGTTACACATGAAACATCTACTGGATGAAGGAATAGCGAATAAATGAAAGCAGGGAAAAGGAGATGTTCCTCTTGGGCCTGTTGCATTACAGCAGAAGTGTTTCTAGCAGTAGGTAGCGCCACTGTACAGGCATGTAGAGACAGAGATGACCACTCCATGTGCTGTGTGTGCTCCATGGCCCCTGTCAGCTGGTGTGTGTGTTTGTGCTGGGCCGCTCTGTGTGTGTATGCTGCCAGCATGAGTGGAGCTGTGCACGTGCTTGAGTACCTGTGTGTATGTGTGTGTGTTAACCAAGTGGAGGGATGTACAGGTTTATATTTAGATGATCTCTCTGTTCTCCAGATGGTGTGAGGTCTGGTTGGAAGGAAATTGAAAAAAGCAAAACAGACTGTTTCGTTTTTAGAATTCCATGTACTTGATTTATTTATTGTACTGGTTAATGTGATGCCCCTACATTAGGGAAATAATTTCAATGTAACCATTAACAGACATAAAACGCTGCTGGATAAATGATATGGGAGTAATTATAGCAAGAGAGGGAAATTCACTGGCTTGAGAGAATCCTCACCAAGAAGTTGAGTAATCTGATTGGATGAAAAAGAAATGATTAACTCACCTGAAAAGTACTGGTGGTGAGGATTAGCTGAATGTTCATTAGAAGTGTTGTTAACCTAAACAGCCGCTGTTATATAAGAATGATGAAACACAGCTGCACCTTTTAATGGATTATTGATGACCTGAGGAAGTATTTAAAGGTCAGAATCATATTTTACAAGAACTACACCTCTTTCATGTATGGAAACCCAGACCACGGTCAAGCAGACAGTGACTAACTGTGACATGGTTGCTAAAAGCATACTGAACCTGCTGACCTCCAGAGAAAGACATCTTAAGATACAGTATAAAGCAGTTCTTTCCTTGGCATTTGATTTAAAAGACCACGGCTCATGGGAGCATTCACAGAGTACTTTAGTGTCAGTTTGCACATTTTTAAAATCCATGAATTGGGTATGTGTGTTTTTAACTTTGTACACTTTAGATTTGCCAAAATTCAAATATTTGGTTAAAAACTGTTCAAGTAGAACCAGCTAGTAGTAGTATGACAATTAGTAGTCTAGTGCCTCTAACAATTTCTGGGGTTTATTCTAAAAGAAAACCTCATTCACTAGCACTCAGCAACAAGTCCTCCAAGATAAACAATCATATAAGTAGTTTGACCCAGCCAGGCCCTCTGCACCGCCTCTCAGCCATTCAGCCAATTTTGCCCAGTGGCCTCTCACAGTAGTGCAAAGAAAAATCCTCATGGGACCTATAGGCTGAAAACCATTATAAAGCCTCATCCGGTTCTTTCAAACCAGGAACTCAGAGGGACGACTCAGACCACTTGAGTATATAAAAAATATAACCGTGCTGGTTTATTCAAAGAGTCACAGGCAAGAATTCACACTTCAAGTCCAGAGATCTTCCAACCCCCAGGCTGCCAAAGCAGCCCGGAAACCCAAAAGACCCCGACCCAAGCATTGCTATACAATATTAATCCTTTCTGGGCTGTCGAACCGTGACGTCACCCGATAAGCAAGCTTTGCAGCTGCTATAACGTTTAGCCAAAACATGAGGCAAAGTCAAGGTGCGTGACTGTTGTTTTCGTGGTGTGTATCTAAAACAATTGGACATAACCTTACACATTAAGACAAATATTAAGACTAGCATTACAGTTGACACTAACAGCAGTTTTCCTGTAACCTTGACGTGCCTGCAGTCTGGACTGCAGGCTGAATAGTTAACAGCCCAAGCTAGTCACCCTGTCTGCACTAAACATTCATAGACAACAAATCTCTGAATATCTATCTAACTAAAAAATAACCTAACAGACCTAAAAAGCATTTTCTCAATAGACCACAATGATAAAAGATGTAAAACTGTTGACAGGGCACCTCAAACTGCAAGCAAAGCCAGTTATCACTCCTTCCATTGTGTATTTTTAAGCCATGGAGTTTTAATCTTTATTTCCATAGCTCAGAAAAGTTCAGCTTGTCTGTATGAGGTCGTCCCTGTGAACAAGCAACTTGCTAGGTTACTTTAAATGCCCTACAGATGTGCAAAATTTAAAGTGAAAACTGAATAAATGACACAAACATGAGCCTTCACACATCCATGTCATGATATGGGTAACAGGGGACAGCTACCTCCGACAGCGGGGGAGGGAGCCAAAGAGACGCTGGGATCCAACTTGTTGCCAGAGTTCACTGGGTCTGCTGGGGAGGACTGAGGTGGTGCATCCTGCTCCCCTTCTTCCACCAGGGCTGTCCTGATCATTGTCTGGGGAAGCTCAGGGGTGTGGAATTCACCGCAGCCATGAAGTGGGACTTGCAGTAGCTACCTCCACCACCAGTTCCCTCACATGGCAATTATTTTTTCTTCTAGTGTGACAGATGAGATTGAAGAGGTGCTAAGATGGGGCAGTTGACTGGGAAATGGCTCAATGGTGTGTTTAACACATATTGTCAAATGTTTAGGTGGGTGCATGGTAAGTCATCCTCCAATAAAGTTTGACATCCCTGATTGCACAATGGAGTTCAATTCACAGCTTTGGGAAATGGCTTTTTAACAGCAGTCTATATTTCAGACCTTTAGAAACCACTAAGACGGTCAGTGAAGCTTCTGCTGAAATGATTGTTTTTGTTTTTGTGAATCTAATGTTATAGTGGAGCTGGGTGTTTTTCCCAAACCCTGTGGTTTTTGGTCTTTTACTACTTTTTGTGAGGATCACTATTTTTTTTATCTTGCATACACAACGACCGAATTTTGGTTGAAGGACTCATAACTAAAGCCATACACGTCGTGACAGAAATATCTCCATCAACTATATAATCAGTCAAAATTACAGGTGCATCCTTTATGTTATGAGAAATTGACAAACAACTTGGATCTTTTTGATCTGATGGAGGAATATTTGAAAAACCAGAAGGGTGTGCTTCGTTTCTTCTAGCACTTTCCATGAAAAAAAAAAGTCTAAAGTGACGTCACGGGCTTGTCAGCCGCAGCCTTCCCGGTCCAGCTGTGGACAGTAATGCCATGGTAACCATTAACTGAAACGTTCTGTAGATATAAAGATATAAAATAAATGTATTATAGCGCTGAGCGCTACCTGCACTGTTGATATGAGTATTCGTATATCGAAATAAAAATGTCTTTCACACACATTAGGCTTATGGAATTTACCAGCCATATACAAACATTTAACATTCGCCTTTCGCCCGTATACAATAAGCTATTATGTAAGACTAGGAAAATCTGGCAAAATTGTTTACCTTTTGAAACATTTTTACAAATATCTATCTGACTAGAAATGACCTAACAACTACATAAACTTGGACTTTGACAGTGGCTAGGGGGAAATTAGCAGAGGGACCTGTATGTCTGACCTCTCTCCAGAAGTTCAGTGAGGATCTCTGAATGATCCAATGTTGACCTAAATGACTAATGATGATAAATAGAATCCACCTGTGTGTAATCAAGTCTCCGTATAAATGCACCTGCACTGTGATAGTCTCAGAGGTCTGTTTAAAGCGCAGAGAGCATCATGAAGAACAAGGAACACACCAGGCAGGTCCGAGATACTGTTGTGGAGAAGTTTAAAGCCGGATTTGGATACAAAAAGATTTCCCAAGCTTTAAACATCCCAAGGAGCACTGTGCAAGCGATAATATTGAAATGGAAGGAGTATCAGACCACTGCAAATCTACCAAGACCTGGCCGTCCCTCTAAACTTTCAGCTCATACAAGGAGAAGACTGATCAGAGATGCAGCCAAGAGGCCCATGATCACTCTGGATGAACTGCAGAGATCTACAGCTGAGGTGGGAGACTCTGTCCATAGGACAACAATCAGTCGTATACTGCACAAATCTGGCCTTTATGGAAGAGTGGCAAGAAGAAAGCCATTTCTTAAAGATATCCATAAAAAGTGTTGTTTAAAGTTTGCCACAAGCCACCTGGGAGACACACCAAACATGTGGAAGAAGGTGCTCTGGTCAGATGAAACCAAAATCGAACTTTTTGGCAACAATGCAAAATGTTATGTTTGGCGTAAAAGCAACACAGCTCATCACCCTGAACACACCATCCCCACTGTCAAACATGGTGGTGGCAGCATCCTGGTTTGGGCCTGCTTTTCTTCAGCAGGGACAGGGGAGATGGTTAAAATTGATGGGAAGATGGATGGAGCCAAATACAGGACCATTCTGGAAGGAAACCTGATGGAGTCTGCACAAGACCTGAGACTGGGACGGAGATTTGTCTTCCAACAAGACAATGATCCAAAACATAAAGCAAAATCTACAATGGAATGGTTCACAAATAAACATATCCAGGTGTTAGAATGGCCAAGTCAAAGTCCAGACCTGAATCCACTCGAGAATCTGTGGAAAGAACTGAAAACTGCTGTTCACAAACGCTCTCTATCCAACCTCACTGAGCTCGAGCTGTTTTGCAAGGAGGAATGGGCAAAAATTTCCGTCTCTCGATGTGCAAAACTGATAGAGACATACCCCAAGTGACTTACAGCTGTAATCGCAGCAAAAGGTGGCGCTACAAAGTATTAACTTAAGGGGGCTGAATAATTTTGCACGCCCAATTTTTCAGTTTTTTATTTGTTAAAAAAGTTTGACATATCCAATAAATTTCGTTCCACTTCATGATTGTGTCCCACTTGTTGTTGATTCTTCACAACAAATTACAGTTTTATATCTTTATGTTTGAAGCCTGAAATGTGGCAAAAGGTCGCAAAGTTCAAGGGGGCCGAATACTTTCGCAAGGCACTGTATTTGAATTTTTGTGCTTTTTCAGTGTTCAACGAAAGGCCCTAAAAAAACTCCTCTCACTCTACCTCAGCCTTTCCAGCTCATGGTTTGTTTGACTTTCTCCTTCCCATGTCAACATAGCTGTCCCCTATTTGTAAATGTTTCTAGATAGTTTTTGTTAACGTGCCTATGGCATGCTCATTTCTAGCCATTAAATGTTTAGTCTTGTGTACCTCTAGATTATCTTGGCACCCCTCATAACTCCAAATAGTCTTTAATTGTTGCAGAATGATATAACCAGAGAGCCTCTTCTTAAAAAAAAAAAAAGACTTTGGAGGTCTGCGCCACTCCCAGGCACTGGCAGCACCCCAAAACCTTATATTAAATTTATTGCATAGTAGCAATTCACAAAAATTGTCTCAGGGCACTTTACATAATCAGGTCTAGACCTTACACCACTAAAGGAAAACCCAACAAATCCCTTGTGAGCAGCATTTGGCAACAGCTGGGAGAAAAAAAAACTCCCTTTAATGGAAGAAACTTCAGACAGACCCTGGCTCTTGGTGTGTGGCCTTCTGCCTCGACCGGTTGGGGTGAGTGGATAGAGGAGCGAGAGTAGAAAAAAGCAACAAGACACAGCAAACACGAAACAGCTAAGAGATGGAGCGGACTCAGTGAAGTGATTAACGGTGGCTGGAAGAAAGAAGAAGACTGTTACTGTGCAGTGGAATCAGCTGGGAGGACAAAGGAAAAAGTAGACAGAGCCAAAGTGGAGCGTCGCTCTGTGTCATCTGTTGACGGGGTGCCTGGGAAGCCCATGAGAATACTCAGCGAGCCCAGAGGGGTCATCAAATCAAAAGATGGCCACTTGGAGGAAAAAAAGCAGGAGGACAGGTGTATCTCGGTACCAGGAAAGAAGGAAAAGTTAGTAGGCAGCCCGGTACTCTGTGAAGAAGAGAACATGGAACAGAAGAAGGCAGCCTGATGCCCAAAGAATGAAAAATGAAGGAACAGTATGAAAGGCAGGAATGAGAATCAAGTGGCCAGTGGCAAGAGAGACATAGGAATGGCTGGAGGAGTCCTCATGGACCTGAAGAAATGCAGGATGCAGGGTGTGTCAGGTTTGCCCGGCTGCACCTACTTTCTCACCCCCTTCACTCAGCTCACGTCCACCAAGGTGAAGTTTGCATGGTCCAGGACAGCGGAGCAGGCCTTCCAAACCCTCAAAGACCGGTTCACCGCAGCCTGGTCCTCTTCTCATCATCTCCACCATTGACTCTGTTCCCCTCCAAAGCTCGACACCCGGTCTCACTGTTACTCTACTGTTCATTTCTTGTCACTTATTTAACACTGTAAATAAACCAGCACTAGTCAGCCACCTGGGTCCATCAATTTTTGTGACTCGCTCACTTCTGTGTTCGAGCCATCCTAACAGGGTGACGCTGCAACTGGTAGCAAGAGAGTCGTATGGAACAGATAGAATGAGTCCTCATGAAACCAAAGAACAAGGGAAGCTGACATTGTCAGGGTTGCTCGATGCGACCGGCCTCTGCTTTTCTTGTTCTCTGGTACAGATCCTGGCTCCCGCAGTGCGCGCAGCTGAGGCACATTGTCTCATCAGCGGCTTCTGAAGTACCATACAGCTGAGGCAGGTTACCCATGAACAACGCTGCTCCTTAAGGCACTGGCGCACAATCACTCCTCACCAGTACATTGAGGATTTTCTGCTCATTCTCCAGCCACGTTACACAAGGAGCAACAGTATGAGACTCCCAGTATCACGCCACTCAACCATCTCCGCTCTACCCCACCTGAGTTTGCTGGCTACACTCACCTGTCGCAGCGAATCTTCATTTTTCCTCCATCTGCCCTGCATTGCCGCCTCCAGCTCCCCATCTGCGGCCCCCTTGAGCTCTCCCTCCTCTGGCAGACATTACCAGCACATTGACTGTAATCTCCGAGCAATAAAGTTTATGATAAGTATCACACCTGCCACCTGGGTCCAGCCTGTTTGCTTGCTCACTTCCGCAAGTGCTCACCATAACAAACATGACAGCTGCAGCCTGCTGCAGAGGATGTGGTGGCCTGCGGCATGGCGAATGGGGAGTGGGACCAGCAGCACAAACCCCCCAAAACAGTGAAGAAAATGAGCCAGCAATGAAGCAGTGAATTCCAACGTGCTGATTCCTGTGAGGGGGACCACCAGTATGTGTGACAGCGCACACTAGTTTTGTCCTAACACTGTGTCTACACCACATTATCCCTTTTATTTTACAAAACTTATCAATAATGAATATTGCTCTGAAAATACACATCATTTGATGTTCACTTATTAGCCTGTTGATCCTTGATGACTGGTATCAATATGAGTAACATTATTGCAGACAGCAGAATGCGCTGTGGAGAAGTGTGGAGATGTGGAGACATGTATGAAGGCCACGATATGCTAACCCCTGGACATAGAAATAAAGCTTAACCTCTCACACTAAGGGGGCATATATGAAACATATTAAAGCTCCAAACACTGCTTAAGGTTATATGACGGAGATATTCATTCAGTAATTGACTACCATGAACCTGCAAACAGAGTTCCCTGCAGACCTCCCCCTTTCATGTTATCAATTCAGGATAAGACCCCAAACCTCCCAAATAATAGCAACCTGCAGTTATTTTGGCAGCTATCCCCTCAATCCACAGATGTTATTGTATTGGGAAACTTTAATAAGCCAGGATACTTTGGCTTTTTGAGGAAGTATTAAATTTAGTCTGAAATAATAATGAATAATAATAATAATGAAAGCTGTGTCACTGGACACTTAAGACCAAGTGTCCAGTGGCATAACACTCAAGCAACAAGCCCAATCAGAAAAATACTGCTTGTGTTGTCACCGTGAGGCAGGCAGCTTGTTAATGCTGCTGGGTTGCCACTGCCTGTTTTAACTTTCTGAGACACTGTTGAGAAGGTTGGCATACTATTAATACTGTTGATTGTTAAACTATCTGATTAAACTGTCCAAAAATCCTTCCCTCTCGCAGCCAGCCGGTTTTGTATGGCATAACACCCGAGCAACAAGTCCAATCAGAGAGGCAGTGCCTGTCTGAGACACTGCTGAGAGGGTCGGCATACTATTAATATTATTGATTGTTAAACTATCTGGTTAAACTGTCCAAAAATCCTTCCCTCTCGCAGCCAGCCGGTTTTGTATGGCATAACACCCGAGCAACAAGTCCAATCAGAGAGGCAGTGCCTGTCTGAGACACTGCTGAGAGGGTCGGCATACTATTATCAACACTGTGAATTGTGTAATGTGTGCAACTTTAACAATTACCACTTAAGAGTGTAAACCCAGTAAAATCATAAAAATAAGCATCATCAAAACCCAGGATAGGATATTTAAAGAACAGTGTACACTATGTAATAAGTAAATAGTTGGATATTTTAAATAAACCCTTTTCCGATGAATCAGTCTAAAAATCATTTTAGCAGTTCAATCTGGGCCTTCTGTCAACCCTGTGAACTGTTAAGCATCCTCACACACTCACTACGACTTAGGTAATCACACTCACTGGGAATTGGGTAACCAATTAGGTTATGTTTTTGGTTCCGTGTGTGTTGGTTAGCTGGATTACAGACAAACAGCTTGGATGGATCATCAGCATAACTGGTACAGACATTGGTAGGGACCAACCATAGAAGTGATTAGATTTTGGCTGAAAAGGTCACACAAAAATGGAAAAAGGCACCAAAAAATCCCATCTTTAACATGGGCAAAAAAACCCTATATCCCTCAGAAGTTATCAAAATCATTTTTGTTTGACATCTGACACACATACAGTAGGTAGGGTGGCAATATCTCTCACCAGACCAAATTTCATTCGTATCTGATCCAGAATTAACCATTTATTTTCTGCTGTAGATTGGCCTATAATGAGGCTAGAACCTTGAACTTGTCAGGTAAGGTACACAGTATAACTGCCTAGTATACTCTAAAAAGTGATCCATATCTGATTCCAGATCTCATTTTCACAAGGAACCCATTTGCGTTGTGAATGTTGTGCCTTGGCAGAGGTACACAGTGCTCTTGTTAATATTATTAATACTATGAAAAGTCTGGTTAACCATCTGTGACACAGATAATATCCTTTGTCAACCTAAATAGTCACCTTTTTTTTTAATTTGGCCAAGTACGTTACACACAAGGAATTTGTTTCCGGTACAGAACCGAGGCAGCCATCTGCGGCCAGTGTATCCATATTGCCTTAATATCTCACAATATGAATTCGGAATAATTGAACATTTTATTGTGATCCCATAAATGTGAACATCAAAAGCTCAAATATATTTTCTTTTACTCATGATAGGAGCAAACAATGTTGATGTTTTAGGTTTATGAATCATTGCAACATTTGAGTGATTTCCTAATGGACAATTTTATAAACTTTCAAATGTGACCAAAGCATTTACAACTAAAGCACAGTTAAACCTATTTAATGCTGTAAAATATATTAAATAAATTTGAAAATTTTCAAGAAAGCTGAGTTATAGGCATTTTAATGTTTATTCATTTTCAGTGACGTGCGGGGAGGTTGACAGCTGGTGAGGCACTAACTCTTTTACAGTCAGATTTACAAATGCAAATTGTCTGTTAACAGACAATGCGTTGTGTTTTATATCTCATATCAGCATTCTTCACACAAACGTGACCCATTTGAGGTTAAAATTTATTCCAGTTGAGCTTATTTCTAATGTGAAGTCCCAGACTTCTTTCGAGTCCAGATAGTGGAAAGAATTTCAGTCACACACCAAGTATCAAAATGCACTATTACCTTTAATGCAGATATATCTGGAGATCATACAGCAAGCAGATTATCTGAAGTGAAATGACCAAAACTGTGTGTTATATTCTATTCTTTCCCCTCCCATACACATTCCTCCATTATGCAGCTGGAATTGATCATTACTTTCCCAAAGATAACTCCCTTGTATGGGAGCTGTATCAAGTACAACTCCCTAGACCAAAGCACATCTTGTCATTTAGGAAACACACACACTGTTAATGATTTGAGTGAACACACACTGTAACTTAGTGAAGGTTATATTCCTTATAAGTACTTTATATAAAACAATGCTGGTGCCTCAGTTATAGTGACTCAAACAACTTAACATTCCACAATATACCTTTTGACTATGCTGCCCTGCCCACTGAGTATCTGTTACCATACTGACCTTAAATAAGTTACATATGCTGTTAAACACAAGAAAATGTCAGCCAAAAAATATTAAACAGTATTATATATGTCTGCTGATTGCCATCCCTGGTAGACTAGTGGTTAAGGCGCAGCACTCTCACCGCTGCGGCCCAGGGTCAAGTCAGGGTTCCGTCAGAAAGGGCATCCGGCATAAAATATGTGCCAAATGTCAGCATGCGAGTTGTCAGTGTGATGATGGGAAAAGCCAAAAGCGATTTTCTATATATGTCTGTGATTGCTTGAAGACACCTCACTTCCAGCGAAAGATTGGAGTACGACCGCAGCTCCTTCTCTATCTTGCTGTTTCCTATCTTCCTCTCTGCAACCAAATGATGAATAAACACAAAAAAAATCCCTCCCCCACCCAGAAAAAAGTAAGTTTTAATAAATGTAAGACAAAAAAGTGAGTGTATATTATACTAAGTTAACAACTTTTTATTCCTTTAGGTTGTGTGTGTGTGTGTGTATGTGTGTGTGCACCCATGTGTCTATCTAACAGTTGATTGTGTCTCTAGGGTGAGTTTGAGCTTTGGAATTCATCTTTTATTTGCATAACGCCTCAAGGCCTCCCGGCAAAAGGGCCTACAACACACACCAGCTGACAAATATTAACATTTATTATATTTTATGGTTAACTTTTTTTTTTTTTCAAGATTGACAGGGTAGGCTCTGCCTCACCTGCCTTCCCTGACCGCATGTCACTGTTCATTTTATCTGGTTTCCCTGTCATTTTGCAAAAGCAGCTGCTGGGCAAAGCTAGATGGGTGTCCCTGGTGCACATGGTTTTACTGAGGTGAATAAAATCTGGAGACAACAACCCCGCTGCACCTCCACGATCAACCCTGCTGCCATCAACAACACAACTCTGCTGTCTATGTTTGCTTGCCAATTACTGTATGAGTGTTTTCTCTGGGAAAATTTGTTACCTCACCTGTTGTCAAGCTTAGGAATCTTTGAATTAGTCTTTGCATTGTTCTGTGCTGTAAAAAAAAAAGAATGCTTGGTTTTGGAAAATATTAAAATCTTTAGCCCTGCGATGGATTGGATTGGCGACCTGTCCAGGGTGTACCCCGCATTCGCCCGATCGCCGGCCAGGATTGGCTCTGGCCCCCCCCGTGACCCCGTTCAGGGACTAAGCGGTAGAAAATGAATGAGAAAATGAATGAATGAATGAATAAAATCTGGATTGCAATCCAAGACATCTTTGGTTGATTGAGTAGGAAGACAGAAACATCAAAAGGACTAAGTCAGGACAAAGAGATGAAGGGGTCGCTGGATGTTTGAAGAGTCACGCAGGTATATCGATATCTGCAATGGAAGATGAGCGTTGAAACCAACAACAAGCATGACCCATGTACGGAATGAAGCAAGTGATTTGTTACAGAAGTTAATAGATTTTGAGGGACTGGAGCTGGAACTGAACACTACTGGATTTTTTGCAAGTATTACATGGATGAGCAGTTTAACAGCAATGTCAAGACTGAAAACAAATTATCATTAATTCACTTTAATAGCAGAAGTTTATACGCAAACTTTCAGAGTATAAAACATTATCTTAGTAGTCTAAAACATTCTTTTAATATAATTGCTATTACTGAAACTTGGATCAACACTGTAAGGGGAATGGATTTTGACCTAGAAGGCTATGACTTGGTATGCACAAACAGAGAGAATAAGATGGGAGGTGGTGTGGCCTTGTACATAGATAAAAACTTTTGTTATAAGAAAGTAGACAAAATGTCTAGGGTAGTAGATTATTTACTCGAATGTGTGACTGTTGAACTATTAATTTTCTACCACTTAATCCCTGAGGGGTCACGGAGGAAATACACGATGGGAATATTTATTGACCTAAAAAAAGCATTTGACACAATCAATCATGAGTTATTAATGGATAAGTTAGAAAAATATGGGACCAGGGGATTGGTTTTGAATTGGATTCGAAGTTACTTGACAGAGAGGCGTCAATTTGTGAAGTTGGGTGAATACCAATCGAGTGAGCTGGATATTGTATGTGGAGTGCCTCAGGGTTTTGTTTTGGGACCTAAATTATTTATATTATACATTAATGATATATGCAAGGTTTCTGATTTAGTGAAAATGGTTTTGTTTGCTGATGACACTACCATATGGGCATCGGGTGAAAACCTACAGCAACTCTCTGGACGGGTTTCACAGGAACTTGAGAAGATAAAGAAATGGTGTGACTATCTCTGAATTTGGATAAAACTAAATTTATGGTATTT
>NW_018128007.1:483803-491190 GCF_001952655.1 Monopterus albus | reverse complement strand
TGGCGAGTTTAAACATAAATATAAAGGTATGTGTCAATCAAGATATATGCAAGAACAGGCTCAATGATTAATTACATGGACTATTGTGGGTGTGGTGTACATTTTGTAACCATTCTTTAGTATATTACTTGTGTGATGTAAGAATGTTAACACTGTTGTATTATTTTTTTAGTATAATATGTGTGTGTGTAGAAGTGAATCATTTACTGCTTGCAAACCAATGATGGTAAGATGATGTCATGGGGTAGGACTGGATTAGTCTGACTTCTTCCTACTCCGTTCCAGAATGTACTAGGTATAAGCAAATTGATATTGGATTATGTGTAAAATTGTGTGTGTTGTCATATCAACTTTTTACATGCTTGAAAGAATAAATCAAATCAAATCAAATCAACCAATATGGCATCAATATGCCTACTGTAAATAATCAACAATGAATCAACATTTTTCTTTGTATGTAAACACTTCTCATAGGAAGTGTTACTTTTTTCATGTAAGGTCATTTTTTTGTTTGACATTTGGTACATTTCAGAAAGTTATTTTTCTGTAAGTGCCATGTTTTGAGGCAGGACCCAATATGCAGACACAGTACAGGAAATTTGATGAAAGAATATGGTTTAATAAAGACAGAAAAGGGAGGCAAACAGATGGACACAATGACACTCAGATAAAGTGACAAGGTCAATGAAAGACTGAAAAACAACTGAATACAAAGCTAACTAGGACAAAACAATAGCTAAGGTGAGGGTACAGGTAACAAGGGATGCAAGTCTAAGGACAAACATATAACCCAAAAATACTAGCGTAAAGGGGTAACCAACTAAAGTAAACACAGAGTAAGAACAAACAGCACAGCTAAGGAGAGCAAACCACAAGGAACTGTTACCACAGGGGAGCAGAAAACAAATGAAGACAGTGGCTGAAACAACAGAAACTAACAGACCGGGAAGAACAAAGGACTGGGACGGACCTGGGGTGGAACAGAATTCAAGAAATATCATAGACTATAAACATGATGGAGGGCAGAGTACAGCAGGGAACAAACAGGGAAACAGGACAGAGCTGAGACATACACAAATGAAAAAGAGGCAGAGGATAACAGATGAGAGTAAGACAGGAGTAGCAAGGACAAAGCATGAGACAATGACAAAGGAAAATCACAGAGAACCAAACAGGAGACAATAACAAACAAGGACAGAGCAGGTAAAATTCATAGGAGAACAAAAAAGCAGGCAAGGTGACAGGTAAAAAAGACCAAAGTGACAAAACAGGTGATCTAAGTAGGAAACAGAGCAAACAAGAAGACAAACACAGGTGACTATCACAGACAAACCAGCCTAGAAAAAAGGAAGGCAAGGTGAATATAAAGGGAACAAACCAGGGAGGTGACAAGCAACAGGTGGAAACTATTGAAATTAATCAACAACTAAAATAAACTGGGGCAAGTGAGGGTGCATCAGGCAAGAAACAGCTTCAAAGTAAAAGTCTCAAACAGGAAAAGGCTGGGGACAGTGACAGTAAGGAAATCTTTAAGGAACTATTGCAAGGGAATGTTTTTTATAAAGCTGGGTACATTGCATTAGCTAGGTTTCCACCTGAGTCTAGTCCATTATTTCACTTTAAGAACTGTATGTCCAACAGAGCTACAGCTGTATCCTAGAAAATTCAAGAAGATGTGATTGGTTTGCATATTTGATATAAATTCCTAAAGGAGAAATCTAGGTTAAGCCTGACGCTTTTCTTTGTTTTTGTCTACAATGTTACAACAGTGAATTATCATCTTAAGCATGACTAAAACCTCAAAAAACAAGCTTTGCCTTTGTTGTTGTACTTCTATGCAGAAGCAACTCAGTTTATACAAGTTGCTCCACTCATGCTGGTTTAGAGGTCAAATGGGAACTTGGGCTAATTCACTGCCAGCAAAGCAGCAGAGACATCAGATTTCTGCAGTTTCTGTTCTGCTTGTTCAACAGCTGTCTGTAACCTGCTCATATAGTCTCCATGACTGGCTGATTATGTTGCACCATGATTAAGGAGTATTGTGAATGCTGACTTTAGGCTCTCTGCTCACTTGTATGAGTGTGTGAATGAGAGAGAGAATGTGGTGGAAAAGCAAAGTGCAACCACCAAATCAGACCTTCAAATTCTCATGAGGCTCCCAATGAGGAAAAGCTAATATCCCCCGCTGTGCAAAACAAGATCTGCTATTGCTAGAAACTGAAGTGCCAGGGACAGTGACATAGCATCTTACTGGCAATTAATCTGCAGTTCATATGTGTGCCTAATTGTGGAGGGGGGTAGGATCTGTGCGGATCAACTATGATCTGTTACACCATCAAAAAAGGAGCCTGAGGTGTTTTATCTGAGGAACTAACTTCCATGTTAATAACATGTTCAGTCTGGTGCATTGTTGTTCTGCCTTGTTTAAAGGCTCTGAACAATACAAATAAGTGAAGTTAAAGTGTGGGTGGGGGTGGGGGGGGTTAAACCCAAAATCCACCCTGCTGTCTACAATTTTGCCCTTTAGATATCCTAAATGGAGCAATCAAGTTAAAGACCCTTTTAGAGGCTTCTCAATCAACTCACATAGTTAAAATTAAGTAAATATCTAGTTAGAGCTGATTAAGTCTGCTAATGAGAGTTTGCTTCTTGAACATCTTATTTTGTCTGTTTACACCTGTAAGATTTGATTAGGTTACTTTATAAGCTTTTGTTACCTTGTCGTGGCTAGAATGTGATACAGACTAAATCAATTCAGACAAATCATCCCAATTTAAGTAATCATTTAATATTACAATTATTCTGAACAGAGTAGTAGTTAAACAGGTAATCTGGTAGTTAGGGAAAAAAGAACAGAGTCACTCCTCCTGTAATGGAATAGATAAAGTATTAAATAAGAAGGTTGTCAGAGCTCCAGTCAGTCCAGTCAGTCAGTCAGTCTGTCAACCCACAGTCAGTCAGCATTCCCCCAACCCCCCAGCCGGGTCTACGGCAGGCTTTTCACGTTAGCATTCTCATCCTCTCTTCCTTTCTTTCTAAGCCACTTCAGGCTCACTCTTTTATCCACAGCTTTCCTTAGGCTGTTACATCAGCTTCTAAACTTAGCTTCCTGTCTCCAGTTTTAGGAGGCAACACCCTGAGATGTACTCAAAAACAGGAAACATCTTGGCCAACTTATAATAAGCTTATTGTTCAGGTCACATGAACTTAATGAACCCATGACCACTATTCTATTATACAATCCATATTAACATGTTACTTAAACCACTACAACCTCTCATACCTTTAGTTCCCCTTAGTTACTTTTCATTACTTTAGTTCCCTTTAGTTACCTTTCATAACCTTATTTTCCTTGTTTATACATATTACAGCTGTATTGATGATTGTCCAGAACTACTGAGCTTTGGTTACTTTTTAATACATTTATTTTTCTTGCTTATATCCTACAATTGTAATCTGCGTACTTTCTGTAACTTCTGAATGTCTGCATCCCCCAGGCAACCAGATGGCTTATTTACATTTTAACAAAGGCCTGCTAGCCCGTTTCACACCCACACCTAAAGCCACATAGCATATCCCAAGTTCTGCCTCACCAGGGGGTGTCTTACACACCCAGGGGGGCTCACAAAAGAAGGAAATTGCATCTTTAACTCTTAAAGAGATTAAAATCACAGTGTAACATGTGAGTCTTACATACACAGGGGGGCTACAACCTGAGAGACACACACACACCCACACACACACACACACACACACATACCTAGACTTTACCACATTCTAACAAGGGGGAGCTCCGGTTCACACCAAATGGACAATAGGTTCAAAAAGCTGTTGAATGTTGTACCTCTGTCCAGGGCGGAGCAGCCCAAGAAGATAAAATGCATTGTAAAACATGATTCAGGATTCTGAAGCCAGTTTTCCTGCGGGAGCTCTGTCTCTCTGAATCCAGCGCTGTAAGACTTTCTTGTGATCAGACTTTCAGTAAACTTTCCATTGATTTTAAACAGTCCTCTCCTGTCTTCACTTCTAGTGCTTCCAACAAAAGAATTGGGGTAATTTCTAACACACCTGAATTCAAGCACCCATTTGAAAAGAAATTCTACACATGGGCCATGCTACAATACAAAGTTAAAAGGCCTGGCAGCTACAGTATACTAGGTGTGTGGTGCTTAAATAAAGGTCAGGTCACCTTGCTGCAGAATAAAAATTAAAGCAAACTCACAGAGACAACCAGAGAACATGCCAACACAAGCCCCCTCTGCTACTATACCTAAATCCAGTCAGGCTGCATGGTTTTCATGCAAAGTGTGCTTAGGGGTCAGCTGTTATGTTGGTCACAAAAACACACCCAGGCTTTTCCAAACAATTCATTATTTGTTAAAAAATTGATTCACAAATACCCACAGGCTATGAAAAATTAAGTCCTGTGCCCATTGCTAGGGCCTGTTGAGTAAAAAAATAAGTACATTTAGCCCTTCATACATGAATTATGAAAGTTTTTCCTCAGTGTTTTTATTACACTTTTGGCATAAAAAGAAAAAACGTAACTTTTTTTCATGCATTTTTCCAATTTAGTGGACAAATGATGAATACTAATTTCCTCCCAAGATAAAAAAAAAATACTAAGAAATTTTAGCAACAATATTATTGTTTAGGTGTTACTTGATGTTACCATATGATTTTTTTTTTTTATCTCTAGGGGTCTCTAGAAGGATTGGCAAGATATTCCTAAGATACTCAGCCTTTCTGGCTTTCCGTCAGCCATCTTGCTTTTGAAGCACGGGGGCGGCATGTTGTGGGCGTGCTTTGCTGCAGGAGGGACTGGGGCACTTCACAAAATAGATGGAATCATGATGAAGGAAGATGATGTGGATATATTGAAGCAGCATCTCAGGACATCAGCCAGGAAGTTAAAGATTGGTCACAAATGGGTTTTATCCAAATGGACAATGACCCCAAGCAGACTACTAGAGTTGTGGCAAATTGACTTAAGGACAAAGTCATTACAAGGCCTGACCTCAATCCAATCAAACATCTGTGGGCAGGACTGAAAAAGTGGGTGTGAGCAAGGAGGCCTCCAAACCTGACTCAGTTCCACCAGTTCTGTCAAGAGGAACTAAAATTCCAGTAACTTATTGTAAGAAGCTTGTGGAAGATGTCCTGAAACGTTTGACCCAAGTTAACCAATTGAAAGGCAATGCTATCAAATACTAACCGACTGTATGTAAACATCTGATGCACTGGGAATGTGATGAAAGACATGAAAGTGGAGATAAATCTTTTTCTCTACTATTATTCTGACATTTCACATTCTTAAAAAAAAGCAGTGATCCTAACTGACCTAAAACAGGGAATGTTTATAGGATTAAATGTTAGGAGTTGTGACAAAATGAGTTTAGATGGATTTGGCTAAGGTGGATGTAAACTTCTGATTTCAACTGTATACAAAAAGGGAAAGGCTGTATTGATGTGTGCATGTTGTTTCAGATACTGGTGGTATGATTCAATAATCCTGTAAGGCTAGTTTCAGTAAAACATCTGAGTCTGAATGCTATTTGGACACCAAAATACAATGATATTGAGACAGGATTTGACAACTCTCAACAATGATCACAGGCTCAGGCATTTTGTCCTGACAATAACAGTAAACATTGGTAATGTGCTCACATGTTGGTTGTCCAATGCAGAGCTTTGATGGATAAAATGGATGATGCCGCATTGTTTTTTTGTCAGAGCCCTCTATGTTGTGATCTCCCCTGCACTGTATCACTGCAACAGTCTTACTGAAATTAATGACGGGCCTGCAGGCTTTCTGCCTGTCTGGACAAAGCCTTAGAAACAAAGGTAATGTGACTATCTGTTCAATAAACTTACCATGACACCAGACATCCATAAGGCTAAAGTGTACTCATGTATATAACCCTATAGTAGACACCCGCAGTGCACCTCTTTACCCACCGTTTGGTCAGACATGAGCATTTTGATCTCACCACAATTTAATCAATAGCAAGGAAGTACACAGTACATCAATAACAATACACAGATTAGCAACAACTCATTTTAGCCACTGTGAGAAATTCACAATTACTACCAACTAAAATGCTGCACATGACTAGACAGTAGAATCATGGAAGCATAAATTAGCAGCCAGCCTACACCAGGTTCACTCTACCTTGATATATAGTTTACAGCCTGATCAGTATTGCTTATTATTGATCAGTACTGCTTGCAAACAGTCACTACAATACCCATTTCTGCATCTTTGAGAGTCTTAATCCATCAGACCTGACATTTGGTATGCATACTTTGAATAAAGAGACACAGGTTACTACAGTTTACAAGCTTCCAAGAAAACAAACAGTATTCCTGATGAGTGTCTTTTACACCATGGTCTACAGTATTAAACCAGTTCTACATTAAAGTGCTGAAGCTCCTGCTGGTGGTTTTAGATGCATGTGGTTTGTGGCCACGCCCTGATGTGTTTAGCATTTTAGCAGACCACAGTTCATCTGTCCTCAGGGCCCTCTGTGGAAGGCCCAGTAAAGGCAGGAAACTCATGTTTTACCGCTCCTTTAAAAGGAAATGGATTTCTATTAAAAACAATGTGGACTTGTGGGTGTGTGTTTTCTGGTTTCTGTACCTATGTGAGTGCATGTGTTGGGTATGGTTTAGGTTGAGGTAGTGAGCTAGTGTCTTGCACTCTTAATAAGAAGAGTTCACAATAAAATTTACTTTTTGGTTATTTCTAATGTAAAATGTTCTATTCAATTAAAAAACTGATTTATTTTGTCAGAACTACTGTTGTACCCGGTACTTTTTACCATACTGACTCTGAGAGACGAGGCAGTCCAAGTAACTACAAAACAGTGCTGATTTATTCCATTAATACAGGTAAAAGTTAACATTACATGCTCAGGCATCTTGCACCTCCAAACTGCACGCAGGCAGATGTAAGATGAAAGACCCTGAACCCACCAGGGCTATACATTATATCCCCTCGGTTGGGCTAGCCCCATACTACACAGAAACGTCAACTGAGACGTCTCTCTTACCAGCTTTGCAGCTGGCCATAGCAGTAGTCAAAACATGAAGCAAATCAATGTGTGTCTGTGTCTGTTGATTAAGTGGTGTGTAGCTAAAAACATTCTCACATGACCTCTAGTAAGATGTCATGACTTAAACATAAGAACATATTATGGCTAAGCCTACAGTTATACACGTCATAATAATAATATTAAACACCCTGTCTGCTGACAGTCATCAACTCTTCTCTCTAGTTATCCTTGACCAGATGTACCCTGTAGAAACTCATGAGCATGACTAAGCATTTAACAGTCTAACTAGACATCCTATCTCCACTAAACATTTCTAATACATAAAGTATCTA
>NW_018128007.1:478114-483095 GCF_001952655.1 Monopterus albus | reverse complement strand
ATACATAAAGTATCTATCCAATATCTATCTGACTAAAAATACCTAACACTACTAATGCCGTGTCTACCTTTAGACTCTAAAACTTATTTCCCTCAAACACAGTGAAAAACCCGCCATGATTTGGTTACTGTGCTGTTGCAGTGTGCGTGGTAGTGGCACAACATACAAATAAGAAAAATAAAAAGATATGAGGATTAAAATAACAAGTTTAACATTACACACAAGTTCCAAAGAAATTGTTCTGCAACATTTATGAATCAGTGAAAGACATGAAGACATGATAATATGTTTTCATCAGGGATGTTTCCTTTGTATTTTACAAAACATCCAATTGTTGACTGGTGACTCCAAATTGCCTGTAGGAGTGAATGTGAATGTGTGTGGTTGGTTGTCTACATGTCAGCCCTGTGATAGGCTGCCGACCTGTCTAGGGTGGACCCCACCTCTCACCCACTGTCAGCTGGGATTGAATCCAGCCTCCCGCGACCCTGTTGAGGATTAAGCAGTATAGATAATTGATGGATGGATGGACTTGTACTTTAAAATGTTATATAGTTGGAGTTTATTCAAAGTGCCAAAAAATGTAGTGAACTGGACTTATTTGAGTTTCTGTATGAAATTTCTCCTCTCAGCTATTCAGACCTGTCCAATTAAAGAACTGGGGTATTACAGTTTGGTGCCGTGACCTTTGGAATTGGCTGAACTCTGAGTGGATGGTCCGAACCAGGTCGCTGGATTCAAGTCAGGAGCGGACGGACCCACAGATCAACATTTTCCAGCAATAACTACAGGTGAGCAGGAACTTTTTGCACATAATTCTTGCATATTGGATTTTACAAAATTTAGTTGATCTGTGTGGACTGTAAATTCCCGATTTAAAAATTGAACGATTACTGTTAAGGATCAAATAACACTTTTATTTTGAAATGTGCTGATAATGTTTTTGCCACACGTAAAGTTGCAAGCACATAGTCTCATTTGAGGGATAGAAAAATAAGTGCCCTAGTTACAGAAATTGATGATTATCAGAGACGTAAAATCCACGTTAATAAGTGGATAACCACAAATTTTGATGGTTGTCTCCAAAATTATTAGGATTTTTGCTTCGATGGGAAGACTAACTTGCTGTGAGGTGGAAGTCGCAGGCGGAGCCTTCTTCAAGCAGAGCACATTTCTGAACGTCTAAATATTTAAAAGACGATCACTGGTAACTGTTAAATGACAAAAAAAAGGCACAGGGAAATATTTTTTGTTTTCTTTACTTGTGGGTGGATTTCTGCATGAAGGCTGTTTAACACTGTCGCATGCGTATCCAGTAGTAATGAGTGCTACTTGGAGAATTCCGTGTGAAACAGTGTACCTCGGGCAGAGCTGTGTTTGGTTCCGGGGTTTGGCATAGCTATGGGGAAAACTGTATTATAGAATTTAGGGTGACGGTGTGTTCATTGGAATTAAAACAGAACTGTTGATTGGGAGAACCCCCAGCGGTCATGCACATCAAGTTAGTTGATGTAGAAGCTTCGTGACTGGATCAATAGTTCTGGGCAAAGACCATTCCACCCTGAGACGCCAGTCACATGTGCATGATTATCAATATGTCTGTAAACATTGTTCAAGAGTGGAAAATGTGTAAACCTGACGCTTTGGGGTCATTACTCTATAGGGTTTTGTTTAAATGGTTAAATATGGTTCCTAAAGATGAGCAGGACAATGCAAAAAAAACAATTTATTGCATGGGTCCAGCAAATGCAAAATAAAGGGACATTTGGGGACAGTGACAGTCCTTCCCAACAAGGGGATGCTATAGGACAATTTTTGAAGCAAGTCTCTCTTTCTGCTGTGAAAGCTAGACAGGAATTCAGTAACTGTACTTTTTTGACAAGAAACAAAGTTGAAGCAAGATTAAAACACACTGAGGGTTTTCTTGCTGATTGTACATGCTTTTTAGGTAATTTCAAGTGTTTTCAGTCTCCTTCAGCCAGTTCATACAAGTCACAAATGCCAGTTGAAGTTAATTCTTTGAGTGGCACTGTCATTCCAGTGCATGCTGCACATTCTAACTCTGATTACCAAGTGCAGTTCATACACACTCAGCCGACTTCCCCAGAATCTCCATGTGGAGAACGGAAGCCTATATTTAAGAGTGGCTAATCTAGACAGATGCCACATAGTGCAGATGCGAAATTCTACACACAGCCTCATTTCCAGGAGACAAGACTGACAGGCTTAGAGCACAGACTTATCTAAATGAGTTAAAATCCGGCTGTCTAGACCAGTCCACAACTCCGGTTGTCGGTGCATGTGCTTCTGCCTCTTTCAGAGAGGAAGAAGATCGGCACCTTTGTGATGTTTCAGTGCCGGCAATGTCTTGTGGTAGTGATTTCAGCTGGGATGGCACAGTGCATGATTTCTCATCACAACATATGCAGAGAGGGCGAGGGAACAACCATGATTGTTTGGACACAAACCTACACTTCTTTTAGCCTTCAAGACATGAGCATGGTTAAATCCCAGCTACCTGACATTGAAAATGGGGGTGCACCTTGGATTATGGCTTTTTTACGTGTTTGTGCCCATGCTTGGAGATTTTCGTCATTTTTTTTACAGCCTGTACTTTCCTGAGCATGTTACAGGAGGTAGAATTAATGGCAAACACTACCAGGGATCATGATAATGTTGCGCTCCATACTGAAATTCATCGGCTTTGGCTGGTGATATGCCAGAAATTCCCAATACAGGTGAGCTCTGTTGAGCTGTGTATAATTCCACCTCAAGAGGGTAAGAGAGGTAGTCAGTATTTGCTCAGAGTGTGTGAACTCTGGCAGAATTACAGTGGTGAGGACCCAGCCATCAGTGACACCATGGGGGTGCTGTTTCGCAGTGCTGTGGAGGCTTCCCTCCCAGCATCCATACAGCATCTTCTGAGACAGGTGGTGGGACTCACCACATTTACCGTTGAGCAGTGGTCCGCCTATGTCACTCAGTATATTGACAATGAGCTGGACGCACAAGAAAAGAATGCAAAGGAACTTTCTTCTTTGCAGGCACAGTTAGCTAAAGTGCAGTTGAAGGAAATGCGAGACAAGGTTAATCAAGTTAAAGTCACAGCTAACCAAATGCCTGTGCAGAATGCTGTACAGCCATATGCACAGCAGCAACCCTTTGTTCAACAGCCAACTGCACCACCTTATCAGTGGGATTCTGCTCCAAAGTACTGTGGACCTCAGTACCGTGGCAGGCCACGGGGAAGAGGTCAAGGACCTCGAACTCTCAGAAGAGGTCCACCAAGAGATGACAGGTGCTGGATTTGTAATGAAAGAGGACATTGGTCACATAAATGTCCCTTTTCATATCAGCAGTTGCAGGGTGCACCGCAATACCAGTATCAAGTCTACCCACCTCCACAGGATGGGTATGTTCAGCAGTTCCCACCACCAGCCCAACATCAAGCACCTGGCTCACATCAGTTGCCTCAACATTAGGGCTGCCCAGAACCTGTAACAGGTGACTCTCTGTGTTCCCAGGAAATGTTTCTTGACCCACTAGTTAAGGCAACCATCAATGGTCAAGATCACATGTGTATGGTTGACACAGGAGCCTGGTATTCCACACTTAATATGCCACTCCCCATTTCAAGGCATACTGTACTTGTTGTTGGCTTCTCGGGACATGCAGAGGAGTGGCCTCTTTCCAAAAAAGTTCCTTGTAAATCAAATAATCTGTCCTTTTATCATTCTTTTCTGCTTCCCCCCTCCTGTCCTGTTAATCTTTTGGCTCGTGACATAATGTGTTCCCTAAATGTGACAATGATGAGGTCCCTGTGCCATGTTGACATCACTTTTCCTGATGGCTGTACAACGCTGTGCAACTCCAAAAACAACATTCAGACAAATGTTACAAACCACACCCTCAGGCATGGACCTGTCTCTTGATTCTTCAGCTGAGGTGTGGTGGGGACTTGTGACTGTACCTGAAAAAACTGATTTGTGGGATACCTTCAAGCAGTGGCTTCCCTGGATTTCCATCCTCCACAAATACACAGGACCTGATGAACACATGCATTGCACCTTTAACTATTTTCTGTACGGGGATGAGGTCTATGATACTTTGTGGGATGGCTTTCTTCAAAGAATAGAGACATCCCAGAGAACAACCACAGTTGACATTCAACAATTGTACATTGGGCCTCAGGGAGTGGCAGCTTTGACTGCACTGCCCATTGAGATTCAGGACTTGTACGCCTTGTCTGAGAATTCAGCTCCTCACATCACTTTGTTAGTGGGTGAGGGAGGTGAAGCTAAGAATCTTGGTCCTATGGTGCATAGTTGTACAAAAGCTACTGCGTGGATGCCCACACAAATTAGGCATCTTCAGTATTCACCTTCAACTCAGTGTTATGCTATTAAGCATTCCTCACAGTTGTCATTAACACTGGAAAAGTGTTTTCTTCCCAGGAGTCATGGCAAAGAGAACATAGATCACCTGCTCACCCAGACATTGTTAGATAGCCTGCCCACTTCTCTCTGGTCCTCTGGACCTACTGATGTGGGACATCTCCTTGTGGAGCCTATCACCATACCTCTATGTGCTGGGGTGGTACCAGTGTACAGAGCTCAGTATCCTCTGAAGCCTGAGCAAATTAGTGGTATCCAAAATACAATTAAAGGGCTTTTGGAAGCTGGAGTTTTAATTCCTACTTCATCTCTGTGGAACACACCTATAAATCCGGTGCCTAAAGTTGGGAAACCTGACTACAGGATGATTCATGACCTTCAATCTGTAAATAAACTTGTAGTCCCTACAAACTATGCCACTCCAAATCCTTACACCATGCTCAATGCTATAGGCTCATCACACAAGTTTTTCACATGCATTGATCTGGCAAATGTTTTTTTTCTGTGCCACTGCACCCTGACTCAGGTGATTTGTTTGCTTTCACATATCAGGGACAACAGCTTACCTACCAGCGGCTGCCGCAGGG
>NW_018128007.1:470745-477020 GCF_001952655.1 Monopterus albus | reverse complement strand
GTGTGTGTGTAAGAATGGGGGAATGTGAGGCATTACTGTAAAGTGTTTTAAGCTGTGTATCTGACTGGATATATAATTTATATGGCTATACAAGTGCAGTCTATTTACCATTTTTGCATTAGGGGTAATGGAGGTCAAAATGACCTCCTGGCAGTTCTAGGTAAAACCACTCTTTTTTTCTCTCTCTTTTATTCCAGAATCCCCAGAACGCATAAGATGATGTGTAACACACTTTTAGGAAAAGTCACTGACTGGGAGACATAGGGTTTTTACTCAAAGTTACATGCATTTTAATAGTGAAGAGAGGTCAAAATGACCTCTTGGCGGTTCTAGTGTTAAACTTTCAGAGAGAACATGAGTGAAAGACTGAAATTGTTTGTTTGAAGAAGTAAGATATTTCTTGTCTTCTCTCTAATCTAGCTTTAACAATACAAAATAAATAGACCGGAGGTGTGGGACAGTTGCCACCCTTGTGACATATAAACACTTACATGATGACTACAAACTGCAGATTGGGAGACCTCGAGTCTCCTTTCTGGGACGTGTGGTGTCTGCTTCTGGCCTGCATATGACTGAATCACAAAAAACTGATATTCTTTCACATTCTAAGCCCACCATTGTTAAGAACATGATGCAGTTCTTAGGGCTTATTAATTACAGCAAGAAATTTGTGCCAGATTTCACCAGCCTTGTGGCACCTCTCCATGCCATGCTTACAGAGGCGGGCTACAAGAACTATGATTCTACTCTGTTGTGGACTCCAAGAGCAGAGGAAGCTTTTGTTGCCATTAAACAGGCTTTGGCACATGCATGTGCTTTGCATGCACCTGACTATTCACAGCCTTTTCATTTGGATGTTGATGAAAAGGACGGCACTGTGAATGCCGTTCTATTTCAAAAGGGGGACAGAAGTAGAGGACACAACCGAATGGTGTTGATGTACTACAGCTCTAAGTTGGATAATGTTGAAAAGGGACATCCAACTTGTGTGAGACATGTCGCTGCAATCGGTTGAGTGATACTGAAAACCTCACATATTACAAAGGGTTATCAAACTGTTGTGCACACCACACATGGTGTCAGGGCATTTCTAGATTCCAAAGCTTTTGCATTGTCTGCACATCGGACTCAGAACTTACAACAGCTGTTGAACCAGGCTCACATACAGTTTACAAGTGAAGGAACAAACATGGCTATGCAGATGGTCACTGAGCAAGATCATGATTACGTGAGCAAAACAGACACAGAGATGAGACTGCATGAGAACCTGTATAAGGAACCTCTACCTAATGCAGAGGTAACACTGTACTGTGACGGTCACAGTCATCAGACTGCCACTGGCAGTCTAGTTGCTTCATACGCTGTGGTCAAGGACACAACCACTGGCTTAAGAATACTGCAAGCTGATGTGATCCTACAGCCAAGTTCAGCCCAGACGGCTGAGCTGATTGCTCTTATAGAGGCGTGTTGGCTGTCAAAAGGCAGAGTTGTAAATATCTACACAGATTCTGCATACTCAGTACAGGCAGTACATGTAGACTTGTGCCACTGGAGAAGAAAAGGTTTTGTGACTTCAACTGGCTATCCGGTAAAACACTTGCAGCAGTTACTGGAATTAGATCAAGTGTTGTTGCTACCAAAGCAGGTGGCAATTATTAAGTGCAAGGGACATCAGAAAACAGAGAATTAGATAAATAGAGGTAATAATGCAGCTGATTTGGCTGCAATGGTAGCAGCTGGATATCAGGTAGCTCAGGGAGCTATGAAAGGGATCCAAGACCTAAGGCGTCAGAGCTTTGGAAGCTCAGTATAGACAGGATCCAGACCTAAAGGGTCAGAGTTTAAGAAGCCTAGTACAGGTACTCAGGACCCAGGAGGTCCAGCTCAGGGAGCTAAACAGATCAGTCAAGACCCTGCAGAAGGGGGTCATGTTCATGAGACAGATTTGAGCTTGCAGACTATTAGGAAAATACAGAATTAAGCTGCTCCTACTGAAAAGCAGGTGTGGCTAGGCAAAGGGGCATCTAAGGATCAGACAGGACTGTGGAGAAACCATGAAGGTAAAATAGCCCCGGCGGGACTACTTAGTTTGCTGTAGAGGACACTGTGTGAGCTCCAAGATGGGGCAAGTTTGGGGCTGTCTATCATGCAGCCTCTCAAGGGCTTGTTGAGCATGCAAACAGAACTATAAAGGAAGGGCTCTCGAAAGTCTGTGCAGACACTAACTTAACCTGGGTTGAAGCTCTACCTATTGTATTGTTCAACCTCAGGTCCACTCCGAATGTTACGCTTAATGTAAGCATGTAAGCACATGAAATCCCAACAGGGAGAAAGATGCCCTGTCTTCTAACTGTTATGCCTAGAGAACACCTCTTCTTTTGCAGCATGCTGACATGAGTGAGTATGTCAGATGATTGAACAACACGGTGATGAGTGTCTCTGAACAGGTTGTCGAAATCCTGTGCAGGGACCAACCTGAGGAACCAACACCAGTTGCAGTGGACAGCTGGGTCTATCGAAAGGTGCATAAACTTCACTGGTCAGAACCACGTTGGAAAGGACCCTACAGGGTAGCAGAAGCTACCACATACTGTGTTAAACTGTGGCTCACTGAGAACAAGCTAGGTAACTGGATCCATAAGACACATTGCTCTCCAGCTGAAGATCCAACTGGACAGAGAGTTAACGAGGTCAAGGCTAATTTAAGAACCTCATTACCTGAGTCGATATATAATTGTTAGATATTAGTAATTATTAGACAATGTATTGAATCAAATGTGTTAGTAATGCAGTTTAGTAAGATTCAAAATCTGCTCTAGTCTGCTGTGTTTCAAGGTTGACATATAGAATGTTGATTCTGAAAAGCGTACAATGACATCAATTGTTTTCTTGTATTAAATCTTGTTAGAATATTATGTCTGAATGAATGTCTTAGCTACACACCACGTGACAACACACACACACATTGAAATGCCTCATTTTGTTATGACTAGGTAAAATCCAGCTGCTCCAAGCCTGTGGAGCTCTAGATAAGAGATGGAGTCTGCGGACTGACTTTATCTGTGTAAGGGGTTAGCCCAAAACTTACAGTATAAATGTATTAGGCTCTGTGTGGCCAGGGCTCCTCTCCCCAGCAGCAAGTGTGTGTGTGTTTCTGGAGGAAGGAACAACCCGGGTCATGTTTGTAATTTTTTTTGTGGTTTAAAATAAATCAGCACTAAATGAAGAAAGACAGACTCCTTTGTTATTTAGATCTGTTCAATAAAATAACTGGGGTATTACACAATCCTGTAGAACCAGAGCCACAGTTAGAAGAGGACCTACACTAGTGTAAAATCTATCAGAGAACAAAAACACTGACAGGGACAGCAGACAAAATGCCTAGTCTGGTAAGTTTAGACAGTCGTCCTGGCATGGTTCTCTGTGTTCTGGGCCTCTTAGCCTAGTTATAGTGGTACCCATATTGCGGTGGGAAACAATTTCCTAACATACACCGTGAGAAAAGAGCTAATGTCCTGGTTTTTGTTAAATATGGGCCAAAATCATCACAGTTAAAAGACCCAACAGCTTAAACTACTTCAGTCTGTGTGTACTGAATTTATATAATACACGAGTTTCACTATTTGAGTTGAATTACTGAAATAAATGGACTTTTCGACGATATTCTAATTTATTGAGATGCACCTGTATGTGAGGGCAAGACCTTGTTAGATCAGCTATCTATTGTCAAGGGAACAGCCCCTGATAATTGTAAGTTAAATCAATGTAATCCTTTGTACATAACACTTCAAGACCCCTGTTTGACAGATAACGTCACGTGTGTACTGGGGGCTTATGTTTCAGGTGCCGATCCTTTAGGGGAATTTACGATAGTTGTGCGAACCAATTCCAGCTATAACCGTAGTCCGTATGATTTATACACCCGTGATGGCTCTAAGAAAGATGGCTCACGCTACATTCCTACTTCATCTGATTTGCAGAAAAAATTAGTGATAGAAACAGGATTTGTGCAAAAAAAAAAAAAAATTGGCTTGAATGGGTTCAAAATGCAGCTCATAAAGTGTTAGTTAACACCTCTTGTGTAATATGTGCAGGACCTCATCCTGCTTTGCTTATAGTGCCCTCTCTCCTGTCTGATGTTAATTATACACACTGCATGCTTGCACTGCATATGACTGAGAACCCTAGTACACCAGCCTGCAGAGATTTAGAAATTTATTACCCATTGGCACCTAGAGATGCAGTACCTCCTATCTTTACTGCAGTCAAAAATAATTATACTTGTGTAACCAAAGCTAATGCAACAGGAACTAATGTAGGTACCATTTCCTCAAATTGGTGTACCACTACATTAAATCTCACCACAAGGGCTAATGCTTTACGCTTGACTTTTGCCAGATCTGATGTGTATTGGTACTGTGTTGGATAGAGACTGCTTGATACTCTCTCTCCTGACTGGTTTGGTACTTGTACTATGATATCACTTATAGCACCAGTTACCCTGGTAAATGCTTCTGTGTTAGATATACTGTCAGGATCTAGTCATCCTCTTAAGGAACACCATTCAAAACGGGAGGCCATATTTGACCCAGCTAAATTCTCACCCACTTATATTGATGCAATAGGTGTCCCACATGGTGTTCCTGATGAATATAAATTAGTTGATCAGGTGGCTGCAGGTTTTGAGTCTGCCCTCTTCTGGTGGGTAACCATAAATAAAAATGTAGATCTAATAAACTATGTTCATTTTAATGATCAGTGTCTTACTAATCTTAATCAGAGAATGAGTTGTTGGGTTTCAGGAGCAACTGGCAGCCACTTCTCTTATGTCGTATCAGAACAGATTGGCATTAGACTTCATTCTGGCTGAAAGAGGGGGTGTTTGTACTATGATTGGGCAACAGTGTTGTACTTACATTCCTAAAAACACTGCTCCTGATGGCTAAATTCAGGGTTAAAAATCTTATCAGAAGAGGTGGCTGAACATTCAGGAATTAAAAATTACATAGATGATTGGTTTGATAAAATTTTTGGCAAGTGGAAAAATTTAGTGGTTTCTTTGCTTATATCTTTTGTGGCAGCAGTTACTTTGCTGACCCTGTGCAGATGTGGCTGCATCCCCTGCATTAGGCATCTTGGTCTAAAGTGTATCACCACTGCAATTGATAATAGACATCCATTGACTCTTGCCTATGAGATGGTTCAATACCAATCTCCATGGGAAACCATGCCCATGATCTCACTCACTGAGCCTGGTGAGTCTGAGATTGAAGAGGAACCCTCGGATGGGGAAGAAGACCGTGACCTCCCTTCATACTATTGCTAAGGATTAGCACATATCCACATATATTCTTGCATACATGTGGGTGGTGTGGACTCATAGATTGGTGATTGATTCTGATTATTGAGTAGAATTTTGTGATAAATGTGTGATACTGGAAGAAGATCTTTAGTCTCCAGCATAATGGATTCCCCCTGCAAATGTTATGATTAACCAATGATTGGTTGCTATATGCTGTTTAGACATTTCCACATTTTTGTCTTAAAAATGCTATAATTGCTAAGAATATCAGCTTTCACATAGAAGCTTACATATAGGGCCACAGCAATGAAAACTCAGCTTACATTCCATTATTTTATGTTATTTCAGATTTTGCCCTAGGTACTCAGCTCTGGGCTTTCTCTGGAGGGGGTGGCATGGGGGGCCTCTCTCCTCCTTAGATGCCTCATTTGGGGACAACAAGGACATTTGATTTAGGTTGACACAATAAAAATCATGTCAAAAGGGGGAATTTGTTAGATATTAGTAATTGTTAGACCTTAAAGTGTTAGTAATGCAATTTAGTAAGATAAGATTCAAAGTCTGCTCTAGTCTGTTTTGTTTCAAGGTTAGCAGGCAGAATGTTGATTCTGAAAAGTGAACCATGACACCAGTTGTTTTCCTGTATTAATCTTGTTAGAATATTATGTCTGAATAAATAAATGAATGCCTTAGCTACACACCATGTGACGATATACACACACATTGAGATTCTTAAATTTGTTATGACTAGGTAGAAATGCAGCTGGAGTACTAGATAAGAGATGGAGTCTGTGGACTGACTTCATCTGGGTAAGGGGTTAGCCCAAAACTTATAAATGTATTAGGCTTTGTGCGGCCAGGGACTCCTTTTTCCAGCAGCCAGTGTGTGGGTCTCTGGAAGGGGGAACAACCCGGGTCGTGTTTCTAATTTTTACTTTTGGTTTAAAATAAATCAGCACTAAATGAAGAAAGA
>NW_018128007.1:449543-466925 GCF_001952655.1 Monopterus albus | reverse complement strand
GGGAATAGTGGAGGGCAGCCGTGATGGCATCTGAGGTGGCCCTGTTGGGCTGGTAGGCATACTGCAGGGGGTCCAGGGTGCCCAGTATACTGCTCTGAATGTGGGCCAGCACCACTCTCTCAGAACACTTGATAATGATTGGGTTGAGTGCCACTGGCCTGTAGTCGTTCAGGCAGGTGACTGGACTCTCCTTGGGAAGGGGGACGATGTTGTCCGGTCCTGCTGCTTTGCGGGGGTTGATCTTCCTCAGGACTGTGCGTACCTGGCCTGGGACAGTTAGTGGAGTGGAGGTGTGGGGTTGGGGGGTCTCGGTGTGTGTGTGCCTCCTCTCTGTGACGTGGCTGGAGGTCTCAAAGCGGGTGTAGAAGGTGTTGAGGTCATCCGGCAGGCTGTCTGTGGAGCTGATGATGCTGGTGGTGGTCCTGTAGTCTGTGATGTGCTGCAGGCCTTGCCACATCCGTCCGGAGTCAGCAGTAGAATAGAAGCCATTCAGCTTCTCTCTGTACTTCCTCTTGGCCACTGTGATGTCTTTCCTCAGTCTGTACTTCGTAGCTTTGTACTCCGTCTCATCGCCTGATCTGAATGCATGAGAGCGAGCATGCAGCATGTGGCATACCTGACTGTTTATCCATGGCTTCTGTTAGGGAAACCTCCTGAGTTGTATGGTGGGCACAATGTTGTTGATACAGGTACTAATGTACCCAGTCACATACTCAGCATAATCCTGTACGCTGACAGAAAAGTCCTCTGAGGTGGCTGCAGCTTTAAACACATCCCAGTCAGTCTGGGTGAAACAGTCCTGCAGGATGCCTTCAGTCTTCGGGGTCCAGAGTTTAATTTGTTTGGTGACAGGGTTTGTTTGTTTCAGTCTTTGTCTGTAAGCTGCATACAGAAACAAAGAAATGTGGTCTGAGCATCCAAGGTGGGGGCGGGGTGCGGCCCTGTATGCACCACGTAAGTTACTGTAAACATGATCCAGAGTGTTCTTGTCCCAGGTGGGAATGTTCACATGTTGGTAATATTTGGGGAGTACAGTCTTTAAATTGCACTGGTTAAAGTTGCCTATAAATACAGCATCGGGGTGAGCTGTCTCTAGTGCACTGATGACATCATAGAGTTTGCTGAGAGCCACAGAGGGATTAGCTCTTGGGCTAACATACACAGCAGCCAGAAACACAGCATTATGCTCTCTTGCTAGATAATAGGGCCGGCATTTCAGCAATAAAAACTCTACGTCTGGCGAACAGTCCATACATCTCCACACCACAAGTTATTGATAAACACACACACACCATCTCTTTTTACCCTCCCTGAAGCAGCAGTGCGATCTCCTCAATGTACAGAATGTGTTTGTAGCTGAATCGCAGAATCTGGGACTCTGTCAGGAAGCCAAGTCTCGGTGAGAATTAGAGCACAGCATTCTCTGATTTCCCGTTGTACTGTAATCCTAGCCCTTAGCTTGTCCAGTTTGTTTTCCAGAGACTGTACGTTAGCTAGGAAGAGGCTGGGTAATGGCGGTCGAGTAGCGCAAGCTTTTAGCCTAGCATGGAGTCCTCCTTGTCTGCCCCGTTTGCGTCTCTGTGTGGCTCTCCCGATTTCAGCCTGCTCGCTTGTACCTGGTGCTCTGTGGGCGATGGTGGTTGCAGTCGTCATCGTTGTTGTTGCTGGGTACATAGCTGTGTTTTGATTTGATTTGGATTTAATTTATTCTTTCAAACATGCAGAACAATGACATCAACACACACATAATTACACAAATCCAACCAATACTAATCCAGAATCAGTTTGCTTATACCTAGTACATGTTTGAATGGAGTAGGAAAAAGTCAGACTTATCCAGTCCTACCCCATAACATCATCTTATTCATGCATCATTGGCTGCAAGCAGTATCTCTACATAGGTAATTCTCTTCTTCACCAGACAAGTAATACACAGAAATTTTAAAACAGAGTGTTTCCTTCATGCATTCATGATTAAATCTCTTATTTTTGCATATATTTTGAATGACACATACATTTATATTTATAATTAAACTCCTCAATTCTATTACTGTTTTTCATGTCCACACTTAAATTATTCCATAGTTTTACCCCACTTATAGAAATGCAAAATCTTTTTTTGGTTGTACGTATAGCATGAACTTTTAGATTCCACCAGGTAATAAGTCGTTCCTGGCTTTATACATAAACACAGCGGTCTTATATCCCACTAAATCAAAGAATTTTAACAATTTAGATTGTATGAAAGCTACATTTGTGTGATCCCTGTACCCCATCTTGTGCACAATTCTAATCGCTCTTTTTTGTAATATGTACAGTGGTTGAGGTTTCCCCAGTTTTCAACGCCATACTCCAGGTATGGTAAAATCAATGAAGAACATGGTAAAATCAATGAAGAATATGGTAAAATCAATTTATGCTGTTCCATCAGCATAATCACCAGTCAACATATGGTATGAGCCAGCATCACACGCACCTCTCTCTCACTGTCTTCAGTGCTTCATGTATGTTTCTGCTGACTTATGTTTGGTGCTGACTTTCTGAGCACTGTTGTGTGGACACTCAAGTCAGGTTGTTCTGCCTGTTATTTCTCTGCCACATTTACCTTCCAGTATTGTTTGGACACTCATGAAATTGCTTTCTCCATTGCTTCTCTGCTACATTTACCTATGTTAAGTACTCAAGTGACTCTTGTGATATACTGAGTGTGTAGGACTACTGTTGTGTTAAATTAGAGAAATGCCTCTAGTTGTCACTTGCTGCTAGTAATTCCTGTGGAGGTGGTCAATGTCAAGTATGTGGTTTATGTCAAGGTTATTGAACACCACTCAAGTCACCTGGGCCATATTAATGACCAAGTCACTTGTGTAACCTCGGTTTTTCCTACTTAACCTGCAGCCCCTATTAAACTCTTTAACTACCTGTCATCTGCTGTCTGCTCTTGAGTCCACACCTAAATGTTGACAAGGTGAATGAGTTTAAGTACTGTATCTTGAGGTCTTGTTCATGAATGGGGGTAAAACTGAGCGTGAGATTGACAAGTGAATTAGTACTGGATTGCTGTGCCGAATAGGAAACTAAACCTGAAGTCAAAACATTTGATTTACTAGTCAATCTATCCAACCTTCACCTATGGTCATGACTGAAGAAATGAGATCACTGCAAGTGGATGAAATGAGTTTACAGCCATAGGCACTGTGAGCCTGCTCCAGAAAAACGTGGCTGATCAGTCCTTGAATATAAACCCAAGCTTTTTTAACCTATGTGGTCAACTGATTTATAAGCATCAGGGACAGTGACAGTTTCTTCACAGTCCAAATGATTTAAAACATTTAAAAGGTGATTACTTAAATCTGAGTAATTGATAATGGAGATAGTAACTTCTTTGAGTGAATTCAATGTATGGTAAATGCTGATTAGACTGGAAGCAACATTTTATGTTCAATACAATGAAAGACAATTATTTGGCTTTTAGGTTTGGAAATATGACTTGGTTTATAAAACAACTTATTTGATATACCCTTTCCATCTTAAAAAAAAAAAATCCTTTTCTACTTTGTCAGAGAAGGCTAATCCAACACTAGGATGCTGATTTTGAAAGTTGGGTGCATTATCACCTACTACATAAAGTGAAGCTGTTTTTGATGCAGGGACATTATCCCAGGTCCCTTCCTGCCAACACTGCCTTGGAGATGAAACCTGCTTATGATGGATTCAGCAGAGGAAAGAGTTTTTTTTGGCCACTGCTGTTGGAAGGGAGAGGACTTCAACAGGAACATGTTTGAAGGCATTACCAGTCATTTAAAACACCGTACTCTAGTCATCAGTTTAAAGTTACCTTCATTGCAGATTTTATCAAAATGAGCTTAAGGGTACCCTTTTGTTTTACATTTTAGCTTGTTAAAAATAACCACCAGTATAAAGGGGCATTTTGTTGACCACATCTTTGGCTTGTTACATTAGTAAGGCAATAGATCACAACTAAAACCACAGATTTCATGTTGGCCGTCATGAATAAAAGACGCTGTTCCATTACCGCAGTTTCTCTGTCTCTAACATGAAACACTCAGTGAAAGACAAAAGCACAGTCCTCGTATCCTGCAGAACTCATGTTTTTAACTGACCGCTGACACAGATTCTCAGAGGCTATATTGTTAGAGCATGTTCACTACAACAACAACAGATAAAAATAGGATTCAAATAATGGAAATCAAGCTGTGACACAAACATCTAAGATCTGTATATAATGCGTGGAGCTTTTTCTGGAGTACAGGGCAAATTGGTGCTATGAAATGGAGAGATGTCTGAATCACAGAAGACCATGTTTCCCATGTATGTTGCCAGTTATAAGAAGCTATCCTAAAAATATGGATGTTATTGTGGTTGACAGATAAATAAGAGCTGGTTAAGCAGTTACATAACTCCTCTCATTCGCTTAAGAAAAAGCTGTCAGGATGCTGCCGAAAATGTTGAACTCAATTAAATGACCAGATGAGGAAATGTAAAACAAAACCTGTCTCTTTAATAAGAGAACTAACGCTAAACAAAAACCATACAAGACACGGTGTAACACAAAACTCACAGGTCGGTATAACAGTCCGAGATCAGAGCCAGCAAACACATACAGCCGAGGAATCCAAAATACATAGTCCAAAGGGAAGTCCGATAATCATACACAGTGGCAGTCCAAAGCAAGAGGGCAAGGCAGAACAGAATAGTCAAAGTATACGATCCAGGTCAAACACGAGAAATACCAAAACCGAAAATAATGCTGGAAATTCAGAGCTGGCGTCTAGAACAATCTGGCAGCGTCCCAGTGGGAAGACGTTGTCTAAATAGAGGTGAAGAACAGGTGCAAACAATAAGGAGCAGGTGAACCTAATGTGAGTGATTAGAAAAGTAAAAAGACCGAAACGGAGGTGAAACAAAAACAGGAAGTAAATAAAAGCCTGACAGGAAGCAGCGGAACCAAATCATGACAAAAGCGAAATGATTAAAGGAATCATTCAGTATTTTATAAATCTTTTACACTTTTTCTTCTCATGTTACAAGAAAGTCAATAACACTCTCACACACTCTTTGGCACGTGTTTTACGCCAGACGCCCTTCCTGACACAACCCTGATTCGAACACGGGTCACAGTGGCGAGAGTGCTGCACCTTAACCACTAGCCTACCAGGGACAGCTTCAAACATCGCACTTAGTAATGGTGGAATTGGATATGGCATTGCACTTGGTGAGGTATTGAGGGGTTATAACATACTAAAACACAGTTTATATTCAGGCTTGTTTCCATTGAAACAATGAATGAATGAATGAATCAACAAAGATGCATAGCTTATAAGTTATAAGAAAGTTTAATTAAAGTCATTTGCTTATCACTAATTGTTCCGGACTTTTGGCCTTTAATAGAAATCATATTTGCAGCTTTAAACATTCAGTTTGAGAACCCCTGTTCTAGTGTCACCTATGGTGACAGGGATCCCCTAGGATTTGATAGTCAGACTTATTTACTTCTTCTCAGTTATCCCCAGCTAAAACTGAAACCAAATCAGCTTTAAGCAAGCTGACTTCAGCCACCAGCAGTAAAAAAGACACCCAATGTCCATGTTACACATGAATAATAAGTTGCACTTGAAGGGCTTCACTGAGTCACCACTTGTCCACCGTGTTCTCCTCATGATTGGAAAGGTGGCCAAATCCCTCATCAGGAAGCCAGTCAGGAACTGAGAATTCAGTTTAATTTCCTTTTCACACTGACAGCTATTCTCTCTCACATTCACTATCATGCTGTTGCTTACATGACTATTCTCATTCACAGAGGCCAATAATATCACTTACATATGCTATTATTCTGTATCACATACACCATTAAACTCACTTACATATTCTATCATAATTTATTGCATATACAATTATTCCCTCTTACATAATCTGTTATGCAAGAATATAATATATGCACATGTGTGCATGAAGTGTGAATGTATGAGAATGGTGCTGTCTGTGAAAGGGTGGGCCTATGATAGTGCATGTAAGAGAGTATTGTTGTGTGTCTTAGAGAGAATAATAGATTGTGTAGGAGAGTATTGAAGTAAATAAAGGAAAGTATGACTCTACATGTAAGAGGGTATAGTAGTGTGTTTGGAAGAGTATAGTTGTAGTTGTAAGAAAGTATGAATTATGGCCTAAACGGCTCCTCATAGTTTCATGCCCTATTCCCTCCGCTGAGGACACTCACTCTCTTTACATAGAGACTGGCAGATGAGATCTGTAGCCAGAAGTTACTGTCAGCCGCACACATTAAAACAAATGTGTCTCTTGCCTGAAGAATTTTACTTTGAAATCTATGGAACTGAGAAGCAGGCACTTTCAGAAGAATATGTCAGAGTCTAGCAGACCAACTACAAACTACAAATGCGATTTTAATCACATAGTAACTATATTTAGAATCATACAACCTTAAGACAAATAATAATTTGACCAAATATGTAGCAACAAACATCAGTATATTTCAAATTAGATAGCTCATATAACGCATCACATCTAAAGACAGGAGTGTTTCTGACTAGCCACACTGAAAAGCAGAGCCAAAAGCCTGCCATCATATCCTCGTCCAGGCTTCCATCTCACTGCTTCCCTGATCTATCTTCAGCTAGTCTGTGTCTTTGTGGACTTGATACCATGAAGCATACAGATGTAGATAATAACAGACAATCTTTCCTTGAAGGTAGCAAAACAGACCAGCTGAAAGAAAGGCATAAAGATTGCCTGTTTAGACTGAAAAATGTGAACGCTCTCTGATTGCACTGGAAAAAACCTAAAGATAGTAAACATGATGATAGCTTTCCTGGTTGAATTTCACTGAGCCTCAATTGTTGCACTCTGTTGTTTATATAAAAAAGTGGAGTTGTAGTAGCTGTACTCACATGTTTGCCCAATCAGTGTGTAAAGTGGGAGTGAGTGTCCAGCTGTCAGAGGGAGCTCTTCTCAATTCAGCCATCAGAAAAGAGAATTTCACTTACTTTCAGACAGCCCAACAGGCACTTAGTTTGGACATAGTGAGACCCCTCTGGGCTAAAACCCATTCAAAAACTAAAAAAAAAAAAAATCAGTTTCTAAACTACTTCTTAATGGTCATGGATATGTGCTTTAAATCAGTGAGATGAAAACAGGGTTCTGTTTTGGAAAATGGTGGACAAAGGGTAGCAACTTCGACAGGTGGGTAAGTGAATATTGGCTTATATACTGACTGGGCACTGGCACAGATAGACAGCAGGGGAGTGTGCGTTCAGCCGGGAGGCTTTTTTTGTGAACAGAGACAAGGTGCTGGATCTGAAATTAAAGGAAAAAACATGGGACAGAGACAGGACTGACATGGGACTATGACAGCATTTGTTTTTAATCTGTGTTTTAAATTATGTGGGGCAATGCACATTAATCAACATTGATGTTGATAATATCGGTGTAAATGTGCCAGGCTTAGCACCTATAGTTACAACCTAATTAAAAATGATGGGTAATAAAACACCTTTACATGTAACAATATAATCAAAAAACATTATAAAATAGACAGCTCTCAGCAAGAACCTGTAGCTAGTGTCTTATCAGAAAGTGGTATCAAAAATTAATAGAGACTTTGTTACAATAAAAATGGTAAATGCAATCTGTTACTTAGCAATTTTAAAAAAGGAATAATAAATTCACCAATCACAAAGGTTCTTCATTTCATAATATTACTATCTCAAATGGTAGTGTGACCACGGTTTTTAAGCCCAAAATGTCACTTTTTCACAGTATTCCACAGTGTTGTCAACCCTTACAAGCCTTTACTTGTCATTTTGCCTGTGTGAATTAGTGGAACACTGTATTGTTTATGGCTGCTCTAAAGATCTTATGTAAAACTTTTCTTCTGTTGACAGATAGTGTTGTCAGCTCCACCCTGCTCCCTCATAGACTGTCTTATTCCCACACCAGCACTTGTCAATCATCTTGATGAGTTGTCAGACACATTGCAGATGTAGCGAGCAGCATCCGTATAGTAAAAGCCTTTGGATCAGGCCTTTCATTCTGCTCATTCTCCTGCTTGTGTACTTAGCAATAGCGGAATCTCTCCCTCATGTCCTCAGCTTTCTGTATTTTTCTGTCTCCCTCCCTCCTGTCAAACTGAGGTGCACTTAGATAGTAACGTAGAATAGATAAGAACAACTGCAGAGCTATTGGTTTCAGGCAACATGGACTGGGTTGTGTTACCTTGAGACAAAATGGATGATGAAGCCATAGGGTGGAAAATGGCGGCGGGACAAACTGACTACAAATCCCATGTTGCCTTGCTCTTAGAGACTACATATTAGCACCCTTTGTGTTTACTTGGTGAATAACATGCTGCGTGTGTTGTCAAACCAAGCACCATGGGACATTATCAAGATTTTCCAATTAAACAGACATTTTGTTACTGGAAAAATATGAAATAAATACTAAATTCATAACCAAGGTTAGGGCACTGCATGCATGTTAAGGAGGGAGATCATCTTGAATCATAACACGAATGCCTAATAATGCATCGGAGATCTTGTGCTGAGTACAGAAACACATCTAACTGTGAAAAAAACCTGCTGCGATAACAATTAGTCTCAGTGCCAGCAACCTATAGAGTAATCCAATGTAGCTGTTAACCAGAGAGCCTGTATACCTTGATGCTTGTAAACCCTATGAAACTCACACGTGCACACCCACACTCACACAAACACACGTACACGTGTACATGCACACACGCAGACACACTGCCAATATGTGTCAAAGATGGTACATACCTTGTTGAATAAAGCATCAGATGTTTTGAGCTAACAGAGTCATTAGTGTGATCCGCTGTACAACAGGAAGTATAAACAGCACCCTTTCGTATGGGGACATTACTGTCACCTACAAAGCTGGTGTGTGCTACACAGCATAGCACCACAAAATGGTGAATATAGATTAAAACAGCTACAGAGACAGTTAAAACAACTAAAAGATGCACCCTGTCCCTAAAGTCATGCAGTTGGGCCCTTGAAACAGTTAGATGGATGTAGAATACATCACTGGATAAAATGAGTCAAAGAGATGCTGTCCCTAACATAAAGACACTAGAAAGTAACTTTTGGCTTTTCTCGTTTAGGGGTCGCCACAGCAAATTGTCACGCTGACAACTTGCATGTTGACATTTGGCACATGTTTTATGCCAGATGCCCTTCCTGACACAACCCTGATTCTAACCTGGGCCGCAGCGGCGAGAGCGTTGCGCCTTAACCACTAGCCTACCAGGGACGGCCCCTAACATAAAGACACTAATCTGGTGAAAATAACATAAGATGGTTAGTGGCATGCTGGGAAGATATATTCGTACGGATACTTAATAAAGACCTATGCAGTACTGCCCTATTAAAATAAAAAAAAAAATAGCTAAAATAAAATCGCTCTCTGTAAGGAAAAACCATATCACTGTTACCATATCACTCTTAAGACATAATTGCCAATTAAAGTCAGTGTCTCTTCTTCTCTCTGTTCTTCCACCTCATCATGCTAAAAAGACTTAGCAGAAGGCATCTGGGCATACTTTTAGGTAGAATACGTTTCACTTCTCATCAAAGAGGCTTCATCAGTTCTGTCTGACTGGTGGTGAGCCGGAGGTATTTATCCCACTGGGTGGTGTTTCAGTCCTTCAACGGCCAACAGCACCCCCTAAAAACTGAGTCATTGGGGTTCCAGTCATTTGGTAGACAACAATGTCCTCTAAGGACTGAGTTGTTTGGGTCTGGTATTGGTGAGAGTTGTTACCTGTCTTTGAACCCTCACATGTGGACCAACATCTATTGTCCTGGTGTGATTTGTTGTGGAAATGTTTGGGTAGAGATTTCTAAACAGAGTTGTAGATGGATGACAAGTTGTGTCTTAGTCCACCACCCCTATTTAGAGAGGGGTGTTCTATTTGGACAAAAATTGTTTCTTTGACTCCTCTCTCAAACCAGCGATGTTCTCTGGACAGGACACACACTGGCCTCAAGCAGTGAAAATAAACAGGTACTGTGCTCCGGGGTAATCCAGCATTAATGAGTTGATCATTCAACACCACAGGGGGCTTCAATGGCCAGCTGCTTAAAGGTTAGACCTGGTCAGGTAAAACAGCGAGTCCCTGTACAGGAACATCCGCAAACATGCAATAACCTCAGGTCCTGTATTTTTCTTCACATGTTTTGGTCACAGTGCAGCAGGAGGGAAAATATATCCACAAAACTGGGTGCAGTTGAAAAATTCCACTTTTAAAAAGGCAAAGTGGATGTCAGGCAAGCTAACATGTAAGACTTTACATTGTTGGAAAAAAATGTCTCACCAGGAATGTTTTTGTGAGACTTGTAGAAATTGAGTTGCTTCTAAATAGAAGTACAACATAGGTACACCTTGTTTTTTGAGAAAAGCATGCCATGGGTACTTTAACACCCAGTTATTAGCTTGCATACAAACCTAACACAACATGGGAGGAGAACATGGAAATTTATACAATTATCTCAGCACCTGATTTACCACCGCTGTAAAATTTTCAGCACTGCTGTCAGCACTGCAGCTGTTAGTTAGATAAGAACATATTCAAGGAGGGAGAAGGTTTTTTTTTAAATCACATTGCTTCACAGAGGAGAATGTGAGAGACTTCTACAGACTTTCAGGCAGGGCCAGCCCATGGATTAAGTGACCTAAGTGATCAATTAGGGTGCCAAGTGCCTGGAGGGTCGCCACACAATTTTGCTTGTTTTTGATTTTTATTAACAGTACTGTCAAGCGCACATCCATGGTACGTACTAATAAAATTCAGAAACCAAAAGGTAATTTTCTATAAGTTTATATTATGATCTAAACACAGGCACCCCTCCCTGTTCGCGCTGTATGGTTCCTTCCAGCTAGACAGCAGCACAGTGTAGTAGTAGTAAAGAATCTTTATTGTCATTATGCATAGCACAACGATAGCACAATTTTTTCATAGTAGTAGTCAGCAGATATACAGCTACCTGGTGGGTAACTGCACTGTGAGTCACATGGAGGGGGGAAACCAATTGGATTTGGGCCACTTCAGCGTGTAATGTAAATGTGGCATTAGTTTCTCATTCCTAATAGTGTTAAGTTATACCAGCTTACATACAGGAGTGTCTGAAGAGTTGTATATAATGTTTAGCTGCCACAGAAGAAATCAATTTCAAACAGTTGAAAACCATTTGAAAATGTGACTTTTTCTGTGGAAACAGAAACAGAAATGGGCCACTAGAGTAAGAGAATTGTTTTTTCTGGAGAGCACAAAGGTGGGCACCAAATTTCAGGCAATCCATTCAATTATCGAGACATGTCACTGAATAAAAATATTAGACCCACAGTCCTATCAGCACTGGCAAATATGGACCCATGCTGCCACTTTAAAGTAACAGGTGAGAGATAAAATGTTGAAATTTCAATCATCAGGAGACATCACAGAGGCAAACAGCAATATTACAGGACATTAATCTTTTAGGTACGTACAGTATATTAACAGTGGTAGGTTGTGTGGGTGTGTCCATGTCATCATTCTATTGTATGGAGCAACTTTTTAGGCATATGGTTGTGAGGGCATTTTGGGATTGTGAAGACATTTTGGCCGGTCCTCACAACTTAAAAGGGTCTTTTACCATATTTAGGGGTTAGGATGAGGTTAGGTTAAGGTTTTAGGGTTAGGTGTTGGGCAAGTAGTGGTTATGGTTAAGGCTAGGATAAGTCTACAGGACATGAATGTAAGTCAGTCCACACAAAGAATGAAATCACAGTGTATGTGTGTGTGTGAAGAGAGGAAGGGACAGACAGAGAAAGAGACCAATCTGTCAATCATGCAACCACAGCCTGATCACATGTAGTGCATTTACTAGCCATTAGGAATCAGTGGTTCATCCATAATGCATTATGGTCATAGGTACATTAAGAAGTCATGACATTAACATCTGATTGATATCATCTGAATGGGTGGGACCAAACCCTTTTAGCCAAAAAGCACAATAGAATTAATATAGCTGTGTGGTGCTCTACACCAGAGACACAATGAGAACGTAAAACAAGAACCACTGCTGCTGAATATATTGCAACCTTAGAAAAACATGCATACAACACTCGGTTTCTCTTAGCTTTCTGTGTTTTTTTCTTTAAAGGTGTTCAAAACAAAACACAGTGTAACAATTGGTGTATATTGTATATGTGGGCAGCTCTAACACTACTTAAAGAAAAATCCAGTGTTTTTACAACCACAGTCTTTCTTCTGCCCTCAGCTAAACGTCAGCTGCTTAGCTTATGCAGCAAGCTAAACACAAGAGGCCCACAGAGGAAAAACTCCAGAGATGATGAAGAATAATTCTTTGTAGCTCTATTGTAGAACTCTTATTTATTCTTTCCTCTTTTTTGTAAAACTGAAACAGAGATAAAGGACATGTTCGTTTTAACGTGATCTGAATACATTACACATAAATTGTTGTTAGAAGTCACGACACACTAAGTTAACATTGTAGTAACAGATAAAAGACCGAAGCAAGATGGCTACAAATGCTAACAGAAAGCCGTGAACTGTTGTGTCTTACGTCTTGAGTGTATCCCAGGACTAGATTTCTAGATCGAAGACGCTTCACCTCTCATCCGAGAGGCTTCATCAGTTCTGACTGACTAGTGTTGTCTGGTGAGTGTTAATACGGAAGTATCTTGTGTGGGTCTCTGGTCATCCTTTACTCTTGTTACACTTCAGGATGTGATTACGCTAATGGGCAGGGTTAATCCATCAACTAGCCCTGTTGACATTTTATCAACATCTTTGGTTCTAAGCAAGGCTAACTTGCTTGGGCCAAGAGAGTACCTCCAGCGTACCTGAAAGACTATATTTGTCCATAGACTTAGGAACTGGGTGAACAATGGGCAGAATAATCCCTACACTCAGGTCGAGAGGCTGGGCAGTCTACCCCAACTCTCATAGTGTTGAGGAAATGTTTGGTTTTGAATTTGTTAAATCGTCTGTTGGACAACAATAACACCTCAATGAATAAGTGAATGTTAGTCTACATCTGTATATCCAGATAGTGGTGCAGGTTCATAAGTTCCATGTTTAAAGAGAATGTTTATTTGGTAATTTAGTCAAGATGGGAAGTAGCATAAGATTAGTTATGTGTTTATTAATGTATGCCATCCATTCTCTACTCAGAAAGGGGGATGTAGTATCAGGTGATATCCTGTGGGGGAGGAACCTTGGTGGAGATATTAAGTGCGGGAGTGAGGGGGAGAATAATAAAGTGAACACCAGAGAACAGCACTGAGCACACGGTCGTCTGTATTATTGAACCCAGCTACATCGATATAAATATATAACAAGACTCGAACAATATATCCACTGGGTCAGATTATTAGGCACTTTGGCAATGTGTCTTATCATCTTTATGCAGATGATCTTCAAATTTATTGTTCTTTCAATGATTCAGAGTTTCACCTATTAGCGATATTATTAGAGTGCTTGTCGTCCATTAAGATCTGGCTCAACAATAATTATCTTTGCATAAATTCTAACAAGACTGAGACACTTATTGTGGCACCTGATACTAAGATTGCCAGAATTAAACAACACTTTGGTTTGTTGGGCTCTTCTGTCCAGTTGAGCCTTCGAAGCCTTGGTGTTGTGTTGGACCAGGCAATGTCCTTTGACTGTCATATAAGACAGTTAGTCAGGAATTGCTTCTTTCATTTGAGAAATATATCTAAATTAAGGAAGATTTTATCTAAGGGAGATCTTGAGATGATTATTCATGCTTTTGTTTCTTCACGCATTGATTATTGTAATTCTCTTTTTACCTGTTGTTTCAAGTCCATTTTAAATCGTCTTCAGATTGTCCAGAATGCAGCTGCGAGGCTCCTGACAGGAACCTCTAGAACAGCTCACATCACTCCAGTCTTGTATTCACTCCATTGGTTACCAGTCAAAGCTAGAATCGATTTTAAAATCTTAGTGCTGACATTTAGAGCACTACATGGGCAGGTGCCTCAGTACATTATCGATCTGCTGACCCCATACTCCCCCAAACGTACTCTTCGTTCTGTAAACCAAACTCTTTTGGTGGTCCCCAAAACTCGTTTTAAATCTCGGGGGGACCTGTCTTTTCAGGTCGTAGCTCCAAGACTGTGGAATGCCCTACCCTTGACTTTACGTATGACTGAATCTATTGATGATTTTAAAAAACAGCTGAAGTCACATTTATTTAGACCGTTTTTTTAATTGATTGGGTTTATTCATTTTATAAATTGTGTTGTGCTATGTGAGTACTTTTAGGCTTATGTATATTATTTATCTCTTTTTATATTTTGACTTTGTAAAGCACTTTGTGACCTTGTCTGTGAAAGGTGCTATATAAATAAAATGTACTTACTTACTTACTTACCCACTTACTAATGTTGTATCAGAACAGATTGGCATTAGACTTTGTTCTGACTGAAAAAGGGGGTGTTTGTACTATGTGTAGCAAATCCCCGTTATTGTCATTTGATTTATTATAGATAGGCACCGTCGTCTTGTGCATTTATGTCAGGCATCCATACAGTTCAGCACTATTAATAGTTAACATTATGATTGGGCAACAGTGTTGTACTTACATCTTAATACTGCTCCTGATGGCTCTATTGACAGGGTTGAAATTTTTATCGCTGACCATTCAGAAATTAAAAATTACATTGATGATTGGTTTGTTAAAACTTTTGGCAAGTGGAAAAACTTGGCGATTTCTTAGTTTACATCTTTTGTGGCAGCAGTTACTTTGCTGACCTTGTGTGGATGCAGCTGCATCCCCTGCATTAGGCATCTTTGTCTAAAGTGTATCACCACTGCCACTGATAATAGATATCCCAATATCCACGGGAAACCATGCCCAATGATCTCACTCACTGAGCCCGGTGAGTCTGAGATTGAAGAGGACCCCTTCGACAGGGAAGAAGACTGTGTCTTTTCTACATACTCTTGCTAAGGGTTAACACATATCCACATATATTCTTGCATACACGTAGGTGATGTGGACTCATAGGTGTGTGATTGATTTTGATTATTGAATAGAATTTTGTGATTGTGTGTTGATACTGGAAGAAGATCTTTAGTCTCCAGCATAATGTTTTGATTAACCAATGAATGTTTGCTACATGCTGTTTAGAAATTTTCCACGTTTTTGTCTGAAAAATGCTATAATTGCAAGGAAGACCAGCTTACACATAGAAGCCTACATACAGGATCACAGCAACGAAGACCAGCTTACATGCCATTATTTTTATGTTATTATTTGAGATTTTTCCCTTAGGTACTCAGCTCTGGGCTTTCCCTGGAGGGGGTGGTTTGGGGGGGCCTCTCTCCTCCTTGGATGCCTAACCTGGGGACAATAGGCACATTTGATTTAGATTGACACAATAAAAATTGTGTCAAAAGGGGGATTTTGTTAGAAATCACTACAGCACCCACTTTCAACTTACGAAGTCATGGGATTCATCAACATAAGAATACAGGTGTGAACAATTCTGTGATTTAAGAACACGAATCAGGTGTGGACTATAGTTCCATCAATCTATTAAACAGAGGAATCAAATCAGTCCAAGTGTGAAAATCGTAAATCCTCAGTTCAATGAATCTATTTACTGGAAACAAGAGATCATGTCATGAATCAGATGTGGACTTTTCTTAGGACCTGTCTTAAGAACAACCTACAATGAAATGTAACATTTAGGGAGATGTTAGTGTGTTTGTTTTCTACCTCTGTTAACCAATCATCTGTCATTTGGGTCAGTGTGGTAGCAGAGGAATGTTTTTCTTTCTGTGCATGTTGGAAAACTAAATTATTTAAATTATTCATAAAAAAAAAGCTGCTTATATACCACTTTATTCACATTGTAGGTGCATTCCCACTCTGAGAGACAGAATTTAAAAAAAAAATTCAGGAAATCACATTGTATGATTTTTAAAGAATTTATTTGTCTTGCACTGCTGAACATAAGTATTTGAACACCTGAGAAAATCAGTGTTAATATTTGGTACAGAAACCTTTGTTTGCAATTACAGAGGTCAAACGTTTCCTGTAGTTCTAACAACACCAGCCCGGTCCACAGCAATGGTCAGAGGCATCCGCAAAAGCAAAGCGCCAGAGGGCAGCCACCCCACTCCTCTTCCCTCATTTTCTGGTACGCTTCCTTTGTGAGCAGACGAAGTAAGAACACCGAAGATATGCTGGTATCTTTGCCAGTAATGGTGGGACAGTCTTTGAGTTATCCCAGCCCGTATAACTGGGACACTTTTCCATAAACGAACAAATATTAAGAAGGGCGGCGGGATCATACATTAGTAGAGCTGATGCATTCCAAGTGACAGACGACAGAAACAGCACAAACAGTGAAAACAGTAACATACACCGGAGAGGCTGACAGCAGGCCATGAACAGCGGCACCATCTTGCAAGATTAGTCCAAGTTTTTGTGCATGAATGTGCAAAGAGTGTGCCATTCATGGAACATGCTCATTTTTCAGTGAACAGGTGAACTGAACAGCTCACTTTGCAACTAGAGAATGTGAACTTAAGATTTGTGAACAGAAAAGGCTGCATTTACTTAGTTTCTTATATTGCTACTTTTCTGTCAGATGAAGAAGAAAGTTGCCCATCTCATGAGTCAGACTTGGGGAGTAGCTAACATCTAGTCTATAGTCACCGTTCTTGCTCATGTGCACAGTGGCACATGGCAAATATGATGTCACAACTTATCGTTTAGGAGAGTACTGCAGCAAATCAAGCATGAGTGCAAACGGGTTTGTTTCTATGTTCCAATGCATAACAATGAGCACAGCATAACCATGGCTTAATGCTCCAGCATTACTGGCTACAGGAGAACTTACCACTGTAAACAAAAGTGACAGGGGTTTTTACTAGAGGCCAGAAAATTTTTAGTGTGTCTACATTTAAGTCTCAGAGATGAACATTACTGGAAAAAGAAGAGCGATGTAGTCGTATCCTTGTTGGCTGTCACTGTCGCACCGTTTCAGAATCAAAATCTTTATTACCAAATACGTTTAAAACACAAGGAATTTGACTTGTATTCAGCAGCCCCCAACATGCTTCTGTAAGTCAACCAGAAAGATGTGAATAAAAAAAAAAAAAAATAAATCTAAGATATTGAAATTAAGTGTGAAGATGGGTGCTAGCTGATTAGCACTGGGCCTGGTGCCTGTCTGATCTTCTGGTTTTTTTAAAAGGCCACGCACATCCTTTTATAATAATAATAATAATAAAATTTATTTATAAAGCACCTACCAGCTCAAAGAGCACTAGGTGCTACATAAGGAAAA
>NW_018128007.1:437934-449218 GCF_001952655.1 Monopterus albus | reverse complement strand
TAAACAAAAGTGACAGGGGTGTTTACTAGAGGCCAGAAAATTTTTAGTGTGTCTACATTTAAGTCTCAGAGATGAACATTACTGGAAAAAGAAGAGCGGTGTAGTCGTATCCTTGTTGGCTGTCACTGTCGCACCGTTTCAGAATCAAAATCTTTATTACCAAATACGTTTAAAACACAAGGAATTTGACTTGTATTCAGCAGCCCCCAACATGCTTCTGTAAGTCAACCAGAAAGATGTGAATAAAAAAAAAAAAAAATAAATCTAAGATATTGAAATTAAGTGTGAAGATGGGTGCTAGCTGATTAGCACTGGGCCTGGTGCCTGTCTGATCTTCTGGTTTTTTTAAAAGGCCACGCACATCCTTTTATAATAATAATAATAATAAAATTTATTTATAAAGCACCTACCAGCTCAAAGAGCACTAGGTGCTACATCAGGAAAAAAAAACAAAAAAAAAAAACACAGATCTTCAGGGGTGGGGGGAAGGGTGGTGCTCATGGGTGAGTAACTGCTTAACAGTCCTATAGTAAAAACACATTCAGGTCATCTACCAGTTGATGGTTTTCCACAGCAGAGGATGGTTTCCTGTAGCCAGTGAACTGGTGTTTCAGCTTTTCAGAGCAGCTACTCTGATCTCTCTTGTCATTGTGTTCCTGGCCTGGCTGTACAGGGTCCTGTCCCCTCTTCTGTAGGCCTCCTCTTTGGTACAACAGAGCTGCTTGAGTTTTACTGTGATCCAGGGCTCGTTGCTGTTGTATGTGCAGCAGGTCTTGGTGGACACACACATGTCCCCACAAAAGCTGATACAAGATGTCACAGCGTCAGTGAATTCATTCAGGTCTGTAGTTGCAGCCTCTCATACACTCCAGTCTGTGCAGTCAAAGCAGGCCTGTTGCTCTGACTTTGTCTACTCAGTCAGTCTCCTCACTGTTTTGATCACAGGCTTCACAGCTTTAGGTTTCTGCCTATATGTTGGGATCAGATGGACTGTACAGTGATCAGACAGACTGAGGGCTGCAGGGGGGACAGAGCGATGGGTGTCTTTTATTACTGTGTAGCAGTGGTCCAGTGTGATTTTGTCCCTGGTAGGACAACTGATGTGCAGCCAGGTGCTGTAGTGTGCTAGTGTGCATTCAGTATGAGCAGTGTCCTAAAACTAGGTTTGACACAGGGCCCCTCTACAAGACAAGACAATTTCGAATCATAGTTGCAATTGTGCCTGTGTGTTCATGTTTGGCCATCAACTGTTCTGTGGGGTGTCTGCCCTCATAGAACAAAAGCCGCTGCGCGTGTTCTGCCCAGTAGGTGGGACCTGAAGCTCAGAGGATGGAGTCTTTCTCTCTCTCTCTGCCTCCCTGTCACTTTCTGTGTCTCTCCCCCATTCCCACCACCTGGTACCAGCAACAGCGCTAAAGAGAGAGGAGAGCAAGAGGGAGAGGGGGGATGGAGATGGAGGGATGACATAAAATGATGCAGAGAGAGAAGGAGGAGAGAAAGAGCGCCAGCCTGCTCAGACCCCTTCGTGCCACATTGCCCACATGGAATATTTCCGATTTCTCTTCTTTTTTTCTGCCCGTGGTGTTTTTTAATCGAGCACGAGAGACGTGACTGGCATCATCAAAATCTCTGACATACCCAGACACACAAACTCACGCACATGGATACGTACGGACATGAATGGAGATATGTTTTGTTTTAATATTTTTTTACTCTGTTGAGGGAAATAAGGAGACCGCAGCGGTCAAGCATTCATACGCCCACGTAGGCGCGGAGCCGAGTTGGACCAAGAGGATCTGAGCCGTTTTTTATTGCTGCTGCGCTGCAAAGTTGCGAAGAAATCTGGGGACTTGAATCGTGACAACATGGATGGATTTGATGCGTTATTTGCCGCATTCGGAGTCCGTCGGTCTCCCAGGATGTTGTGCTGCTGGAAGGTTTATTTTGTGCTGAGCATCTTCTTTCACAACTACCTGAGCTCTTTGCTGGACTGTCCGCCCACCTGCACCTGCTCGCCCACTGAGATCTACTGCAATAAGTCTGACAACAGCAAATTCTTCCCACTGCTCTCGTTCCAGGGCACCGGGAGCGCCGGGAACAATACCGGGAGCATCGAGGACCTTTTCCAGAACATCACCTCCATGTAAGTGCGGCCGTTGCTGCAGCTGAATGCTGGAACAAACGCCCTACAGTTGGGTGTTTAATTAGAGCTGTTTGTGGAAATACATTTCAGCCAAGGTTACAGTGATTTTTGTTGCAGAATTGTTTTCTTATTAGGTTTGGCGAGAAGCATAATCTATCTTACCTGTAGAACAGAAAATACTTCATGAGATATATGTACACCCACTGAGTGGGCTAGTATCAAAATGATGTCAGTCATAAGAAAAAGGAATTTGGTAAAAGGAATGGATTCATGCGTCTGCTTTGCTTGTGTGGGGGCGGGGGGATTCAAAAAAGTAAACTTTATATCATCACATTATACTATAGGTGCAAAAAGAGGTGGGGGCAACCAGGGCCTTAACTGTGAATTATTTTAAACCATAGTTGTGTAAAAAAAACCGTACCCAGCATATTATAAATTAATTTAGCCCTTGAAAAACACCACACAATTTGTGATGAGATGGGCCATGATAATCTTTTTACTATAAATAAACATACTGTATTTTTATACACCTACGCACACCTACACACTGCATGTCTTGTACTACATGACACTTGGGGTGATAGGTAACCATCCCTCCATAAGAAGTTTTAACATGCCCTAATTTTGTCTTAATCTGATCTTAATCTACGCACACAGATTACTGCAGGGCTTCTCTAACTGAGCCCGCGAGTCATTTTTTTATGAGTTGCTCACTTTCTGTAAGCTTCATTTTCATGTTTAAGAAGTGAACATTTAATGAGACAGACTGTTCACATCACCAGGGCCCTGGCCGTCATATATGCTGTGATACTGTGACATGCTATGAATTCAGATGCCTAGAAATGCCGCATAAAAGTGGTTTAATTAACCTGTGGAGGATTTACCTTTCTCAACATTCCTGTAAGAAATAAGCAAAGGAAGAGACTTTACGATGCCCACTTTTTAAGCACAGCAGAAAAAGCACTTCCTGAGTGTGTCCCTTTAATATTATTGTTTATTGTCCTTGTCACATGCTGTATATCACCCTAAATTCCTTCAAAAGCAGAGCACGAGAGGTAATAAGCCCACGTATCGTCTATTATAAAATCCGTCATGACTCAGTTGCTCAAAAGCACAAATCAAAATGTCAAAGCAGTAATGTATCATAAGGTTTGATGGGATTTTTTTTTGTGTTTTGGTTAGAAGTGAGGAACATATTTTGTGTCAAGATAGCTCTATGACAAAACCAAAGGCTCTAGTGTAAGATGGTCCATCTCATGTCAGCTCTCCTTGGGTGTGTGTTGCCTTGCGTATGATCATCTTCATGTTTCCCGACACGGTCACCTGCTTGTAAAGTGCTCAGCATTTACGATCAGATGTGTCAAAGCTGAATAGCACTGAATAATGCATTTGCTGTATATGGTTGATATATGTAACACATGACTACAACAACACACCGGCTCAATAATATGCATCCCTAGTTTGACAAAGTTTCCACTGCAAGCATAAAAAAAAGACCATAAATCAGTTTCAAGGAAACTTTGAGGATAAGTTCAGTTTGCAAGATGTCCAAACAGTTGAATTTTATTTCACCTTTGGGCCTCTTCTTGTGATTGCAGTTTTCCCTCTACACTAGTCAGGTTTTTAAATTGGATTAGAAAAGACATATTGATCTTAACAGAAGAATTTGCAATCCTGTTGAAGGCTGTGATTTTATTATCTTGTGCTTCTTAATGCACAGTGTGTGTATCTAGCTAAAGTTAACAGAACTGGCGCTGGTGTTGTTTCTTTCAAAAGAACTATAGAGTTGTTTTATCTGATAGAAAGTGTTGCCTCAAGGTCAAACCATTCCCATTATTCTAGTCATCAGAGCCACTCTCCAACATAACATTAAGCCAGGCAGTGATATGGAGCACTGACGGGCACAGCCGTCAGTCTGATGAGAGGATGCACGACTGTACTGTCACACTTTTGTTTACTCACTGACAATTAACATTAGCTGCATTTTCATGTGCATTAAAACTAACTACTCTCTCAGTATTTTAATATATAGTGTCTGGGGTTTAGTTTAAGAATTGTAAAAAAACTCCAGAGTCCTTGATTTGTGTTAAAATGCCTTCTAAATTTCAACTGAAGCTAACCTGAGGTTTAAGCAGTCTCAGTTGGACTAAACAGGAAGACTTCATCTTCATTGCTGTGTTTAGGATTATTGCCAGTGTTTTGTCTACTCGGAAGTTTCCCTCCACCACAGCTCAGTAAACAAGTAATCAGGAAATTTCAGACTAACTGTAAGTGGATGCCTCTTTGTTAGCTTCAGCTACCGCAAATGTTATATTGCATTTTTTCATCCAAAATATACATATGAATGATTGATGTTCACCTACCAACAGCGGCACTGAATACCTAGGACCCTATTATTCTTTTACTTTTGACGAATTTGGAAGCAGTACAAGTTTAAGGTTATCACTAACATCGCTGGACTGTAAACATGCTGATGAAGATGAGTATTCTGGCAGCACATTTCCAGCAGCATGAGCTAATGGGATGTGCTGTAGTGTACAGCTTTACTGGACCTCAGTTCACTTCACTGTGCTTTGGTGGCATGAATGTAGAAAACAATGTTGACAGGATAAAAGATCAACATTTTTTTTTACATGAATTTCCTTTCCCCACCTTGTAGTAGTGTGTGTGTATGAATGTTTGTCTGTGTCTTTCTGCTCGGAGAGATTTTGCAACATTTCACTCAACACTCAGAACTATAGTCCATCAGATCCTGGTTGGAAAGAAGTGGAACTGACTGCCACTGCAGCCCCATGCTCTCTGCTCCAAACTGTCTTATTAAGCCAGCAAGATACTGCGCATGCACATGCGTGCACACACACACACACACACACACACACACACACACACGCCCTCTGCTTGGCAGTTTTCCATCTCCCACTGCATTCTGCATTTCACTGACACCAGAGGACTGAGTGTGGGTGCTTTAGATGTGAGCTGTCACTGCTTCTTTGAAAAGCAAAATCCTCTCTGCATCTCAGTCTGAGCCTTGTTCAAATCGTTTTTCTTACTCTGTGTGAATACAGCCTTGTTGCTGGTCACAGTGAAATGAACCCAAAATTCATTCTTCCACACGCTGGCTTATATGGGAGGGGGGACCCAGGATTTGCAGGACTTGTGCATATAGGAAAATGCTCACAACCTAAAGTGACACAGTAAAAAACTTGACATGGTATCAGTGTTTCTGATTTGGAACCTCTCATTCATTTGTTTTAGCCTGTTAACTATACATCACGTGTGCTTTACAGAACTGCTTCAAATTAATTCAATGATTAATTCATTATCAAGCTTATTATCCATTATTATCCATAAGTGCTGACCAATTTCCAAAAGTTGTAACAGCATTTTAGGAAAACAAAGAAATAAATGAAAACAGCCCCCCCCAAAAAAAACACACAACAACAAATGTGTAGATACATGAAACTGGCCTGACAGTGATAATACATTACTTTACATTTGCTTTGTCATCAAACTCACTGAACCTTATTTATGAACGGTAATGAGTGCTGAAGCAATGAATTAGTTGATTGAGAGAAAACAAAGCTTGATAATGGATTAATCATTTAATCCATTTGCAGAAATGACAGCCACTCGCTGGTACCTCTGTTGTCTGTTTTATGTCACTCTATACTGAATATCTGAGTTTTGGACAGTTGCCAAAAAACAACAAGTACTTTATAGATGACATGACCTTAGACATGTTAAAGGCTTCACCTCACTTTGTGTTTTAGCTGAAACAACCTTTTAATTAAACAGAAAATCAATTATTGAATATATAATGAAATTGCTGCAGCTGTACAGAAAAAAAATCTAAGGGTTTACACCAGAAGACTGTTACTGTACATGCATAGGTAAAAAATACTACTGACTAATATGTTGTTACCAGATTTTAAAAAGATATTCATGTTGGTATTAGTAATAGCCTCAGAAATTCAGTATCAGTTGAACTATATTAATGAAGTACTCATAAAAACAGATAATATACCTTGTAGTGTACAATAAACAGTGCAGGCAGATGAGATGAGGACTGTGATAGATTAGCTTTGTAAAGCAAGAGTCAGGCTTTATTGGAAAGTGAGTTGCAGGACATGAAGGAACTATTCCAGCACTTGAAAAGATTTGTTAAGGAACAGGGGCTGCATGGTATCCAGTCTTTAGAGTAGACATTTCTGTTATAAAAGTTGAGGTAATGTCGACTACATGCTGATCATGTCATCAAAAAATAAGCACACAAGACATGGCGAGCAGTTGCATCATCAAATCAGCTGTTTCACCAGCTCCCACTATGATGCTCTCCTGGCTAGTGAATTTTGGACACTTGGTTCAGTGGACAGCTTCATCAGTGAGGACAGAGCGCAAAGCTAACTGTCACTCGGTTCCACCAAACCTGGCGGTAGGTTTGGAGTCAATTAGACTTTACACAGCTGTTTGGTTGACTAATCCGTGCAACTCCTAGTAAGCAAGGAGCCATTATATGATGTTATACAGTATCCTTTTGTTAGTCTGTTGTGAAATCAGGCCTTTGCACAAATCAGGTACAGGAGACTCTATGAGGACTTCTGCCCTGCTGTGTTCTTTGAGCTGACAGTTCTCTGACGTGCTTCAAGTGTTTTGGACAGTAAAAATTGAGGCTATCTGCTACTTACTTAAAGGAGTTCCTCCATCATCATGAGTAGGGATTCACTCCTGCTTCCTCAGTGTCCTTTCATCTGATTCTGTGTGAAGCCGTTCAGCTGTAGCAGTCATCACATTGCAGTGCACCATGTTCACGCAGCACAACAATGATTGCAAAAGATAAAAAAGTATAATAAGAGCTAAAACTGTAAAATTTCAGATCAGTTACATTATTGTCAGGTTTTTACAACATTGGTGGAGAGAAAAAGAAGGAAAACCAGAGGCTACAGAGAGACCCTGTGTGTGATAGACTGATTGTTTTGTGAGAACAAAACCTCACTTCATTATTGATCTGTGTTGCTGAGAGGATTTTAGAAGTAAAAAGCCGCTGCTGCAGCAGTGATTCCTGACTCGTGTTTCCACCCACCACTGTATGTAGGAGAGTAACACAAGGCTGCTTCCACACTGACTGCTTGTTTTTCACTCTAGTCACAGAGAATTTAGTGAAATGAGCTGAAAACCCAGAAAATGAGAGGCACTTTATGATAAGGAGGCTTTGTTTATATTCAATATCTCCAGAAGAAGAGGAGAGATACTGTAGGGAATTGGGTGCTGATAGAAAGATCGCTGTTTTTAAATACCTGAGGTGGGCGAAAGAAAGATCGGAAGTGGTACGACTAAGGGAAAGAAATATAGAAAGATAAGGGAGAAATTGACACCAAGAGGGAGAGTACTATCAGAACTGTATGCATGGACAGCTCCCCGTTGCGAGCACACACACACACACACACACACACACACACGTTCTTCATCACTTGCCTTTTCTTAGTCTGACAGAAATGACCAGGATTTATTTTGTGCCTCCATTAAAATTTAACATTAGCCAGTCAGAGGGTTCAGTACGGAGCTGTGGGCCCAGGGTTAAACACCTCTATTTGTCATTGTAACCTCTCTCTAAAAGTCACTGCTTAATGTGAATAACAAGTCTGGTGGGGGGGTTTTGTGCTGCAGTAGGGAACACAGAGTTGGGAGATTCCCTTTAAAAAGCTCTCCAGTTAAACTGTTCATTCCCTAACTAGTGATCTGATACAAGTATTACTTTATTACTAGAGCTAAATAGTAGCCCATTAATCAGTCAGTTGTTCAAATGAACATTAATTGGTGGTTATTCTGATAGTGAGTTAACTGTCTCAGTCATTTTCAAGCAGAAACACCAGCCTTTTGCTGTTTCCACTTTCTCCAACAAGAGGATTTACTGCTCCTCACTGTCACCACATCATGATAAACTTAACATCCCTGGGATTTGGACCAGCCTGACAAAACAAGACATTTGAACATATGAGGTCAAGGGTCATGCCCCGGTATAACCACTATTGGCAAGGTCAGGGACAGGTCTTGATGTGGGTGTCTTATCTCCTAAAGGAACAAAATTCTTGCCCAGGTTGAGCATCACAGGGTGCCTCAACATTCACTCTGAGACAGCTTCCAGGTAAGCACTGAGCTCAACCTAAACAACATAAAGACATCTACAGAACACTACAACTAGACAGTTCAGTAATGGAACTTTATAATGAACAAAAAACACATGAAACAAAACCAACAAATCAAAGGAGCAAACAAAAACCCAAGGTGGCAGCTAAGCCCACAACGAGGTGGAAGCGAAAAGTCCAAAAACTTAAAAGTGAACAAGAAAACTGGAGATATCTATAGAGCCGCAGAAACAAAAGGAACAAGCAGTGTGGTGAGCAGATGAACCAGCATCTGGCTGAAGGAAGTGAGGAGAATATAAAGGCTAGAGACTAGGAGCTAACAAGCAACAGGTGAAGGCAATGAGTTGTAATAGACGGAGAACAGGAAATGCTTACAGAATAAAAGTACATAACAGGACACAAGTCCAAAACCATAACAATGGATCCTTATTTAAAATGTTTGTTAGACATTTCTCTAAAATGTACCAATGTTCCAACCTATCAATATTTGCAGTGATACTAGTAGCAGATACTGTGTAGGTTCCACCAGCCCCATGTTCATAGTGTTACAGCTGGATGAGGCTGGTTATTTTCTATTTTAACAGGATTTTCAACAGTCCCCATACAGAGATGAAAACTAACAATGATTTGCCTCTACTCACGGTTAATGTCTGTCAGTCTCCAACCTGTACCAACTTATTCGCCTGTGCCATAAACCTGCTGTTCAAAAACAATTAAAAGACACGTCAGTGAAGCTCACCGCTGCGCTGGGTGACATGTTTCTTCATTATGAAACACCAGACCTTAATATTAGTTTAGAATATCCAGAGATCTCGTACATGGGTGGTTTATTCTCTTTCTTATTTCAGATGTTGTAAAAAGTTAGCATTAAAAATACTAGGGTCTTGTGTTTTGTAATGAGAACACAAGTCAACCAGTGCAATGGTGTGTTTTGGTGAAGCTTTTATAATAGAATTTGCACTCGGTGGACAGAGAGTGAGAGAAAAGATGGTTAACAGGGGTCCAGCAGCTTGTTTTTGCCCCAGGACCCTCCAGCAGGATAAGGCTGGGCATTTTTACAATTAACAGTCTTTTCAACATTCTCCATACAGAGACTAAAACCAGCAGTGAAAGGAAACTATTTGCAAATACTGCCAGATGAAGGCAATACTATCCCTGTTTAGGACTGAGTGGTCTCTGTCCTAAAGCTGGGTGCATCTCTCAGATGTAGCACACTTTAATGGAGATGGGCAAACAAATCAGGCACACACATACAAAATCAACCACTCAGTAACCACCCCTAGCTTTCTGTTGAAAAGTACACCACAATGTTTGAAAAAAACCTTAAGTAAAACAGAAATCTCAATTATTCTTGTCCTCATTCTAGTACATCAAGCAGCAAATTGCTCACTACAGCCCCTGGTGGTCGCTGGGATACCCTCTTCAACTGGTGTAGTGACACACAACCCGACCACCAATCAGCACAGGCACCAAACAGGAAGGGCAAAACCCACCTAGAGGGTACCGAAACACTGATGTTCCACTGAGAGTATGGCTTGTTTTGTTTGCAAGATACAGCTGCTTCAATAAGACATCATTTTACTTTATTAAATAAAAGGGCTGCTACCGACTGCTGCATTATATACAGTATATATATACATTTTGGTTTGTAGTTGCACAAACAGCTCAGTCATTCGGCGCCAATGACTATTCATGCCAAGTTTTTGCACATGCTTAGGTCATGGCTGCCTATGGGAGCACTTTAGGTTAAAAGGAAAATTATACACAAAAAACACTTTAGTAAAGGGCATTTTGCCAGCTTTTTTATATCGTGAAAAAGTATGCTATCATGGCAGTATTGTACCATGAGTTTTTCATATCGCTGCATCCCTACAGGTGCATCTCAATAAATTCGAGTATCGTGAAAAAGTCCATTTATTTCAGTAATTCAACTCAAATAGTGAAACTTGTGTATTATATAAATTCAGTACACACAGACTAAAGTAGTTTAAACTGTTGGGTCTTTTAATTGTGATGATTTTGGCCCACATTTAACAAAAACCCACCAATTCACTATCTCAATGAATTAGAATACCTCATAAGACCTATAAAAAACATTTTTAGGTGAATTGCTGGCCTTCTGGAAAGTATGTTCATTTACTGTATATGTACTCAATACTTGGTAGGGGCTCCTTTTGCTTTAATTACTGCCGATTTATCTGCATTTTTTTGGTCTCTCATTTTTCTCTTGACAATACCCCAAAGATTCTCTATGAGGTTCAGGTCTGTTGAGTTTGCTGGCTTGCCACAACACCAGTCAAGCACACCAACACCATGGTCATTTAACCAACTTTTGGTGCTTTTGGCAGTGTGGGCAGGTGCCAAATCCTGCTGGAAAATGAAATCAGCATCTCCAAAAAGCTGGTCAGCAGAAGGAAGCATGAAGTGCTCTAAAATTTCTTGGTAAACGGGTGCAGTGATTTTGGTTTTCAAAAACAGTGGACCAACACCAGCAGATGACATTGCACCCCAAACCATCACAGACTGTGGAAACTTAACACTGGACTTCAAACAACTTGGGCTATGAGCTTCTCCACCCTTCCTCCAAACTCTAGGACCTTGTTTTCCAAATGAAATACAAAACTTGCTCTCATCTGAAAAGAGGACTTTGGACCACTGGGCAACAGTCCAGTTCTTCTTCTCCTTAGCCCAGCGAAGACGCATCTGACATTGTCTGTGGTTCAGGAGTGGCTTGACAAGAGGAATACGACAACTGTAGCCAAATTCCTTGATACGACGGTGTGTGGTGGTCCTTGATGCCTTGACCCAAGCCTCAGTCCATTCCTTGTGAAGTTCACCCAAATTCTTGAGGCTCAGGACACCTTTGCAGGTGTTTTGAGTTGACTAGCTGAGTGGCATGTCACCATAGTCTAATTTATTGAGATAGTGATTTGGTGGGTTTTTGTTAAATGTGAGCAAAATCATCACAATTAAAAGACCAAACGGCTTAAAATATTTC
>NW_018128007.1:434075-437360 GCF_001952655.1 Monopterus albus | reverse complement strand
TGAGAGTTGCAGGGGAGCAGACGGTGTTGCCAAGGGAGATCCAGCACTCACCTGCGTGGGAGGACGACAGCGCAGTGGGGATTCCGTGAGCAGACGTCTTGTGTTCCCTGGAGGGTAACGAGGATTTTTCTCCAAATTGGTAGGATTATTGGAATGGTTTTTTAAGTGGACATGATCTCCAACGCGCGCCAACTCAAGCTAGCACAAAAAAAAAACTCTTAAGGGTGCACTCAGGTTGACTGTGTAGTGAAAACATTATTTACAAGGGTTTAAAATATTATTTGTTGTTTAACTGCATAAAACTGTGACCTGTGTTTTGTTTCTTTTAGTTAATACACAAAGTTAAACTGTATTCGGTGTGTGTTCGTTTTTCTGCACTGTGAGTTATTGGTAACTAAAGTACCTATTTTGAGTTATTTAAATTAATATCATTTCTGGGACCTCTATAATTGATGTTTAAATGGTGAGGATCATACTGAACCCTAAACAAAGTTTCTTACATTGGAATGTCTCTTTTGCCAATTAGTTTTTTTGAGTTTAGAGGGGTATGCACTAAGTAGCTATTCTCTTACTATAACGAGCCGGGTGGCAAAAGGGTTACATAGGTCTGTGTTTATAATATTATGAATGAAATGTGCATTATTTGGAAGAAAGTCCGCGACCCGGTTCCAGATAAGCGGAGGAAAAAAATGGATGGATGGAAGAAAGTCAAGGTGTCACTGACTTAGTTTAGCCTACTAAGTGCTTTACAGCATCCACACAATTAGCTAGGACACCTGGGTCAAGAGTAGGCTTTTTGAGTAGAGGTTTAATTACTGCAACCTTAAAAGCCTGTGGAACATAACCTGTTAATAGACAAAGGTTAATCAGATCTAGTATGGATGCGTTGATTAGGGGAAAGACGTCTTTGAGCAACCCGGTCGGGATGGGGTCCAGGAGACATGTTGATGATTTAGATGAAGCAATTGTTGAGGTCAACTCAGAGAGATCTATGGGAGAGTAGTAGTCCAAGTATAAAAGTAAAAATAGACATTACGTCGCTCTCTTTTTTACCCTGAGGCTTAAGCAGAATAAATGATACGCCGTGCTTACACTACTTTAAAATATCCCCAAACATTAGCAGTCAAATTCCACATCAGTGTGACAGCCCACATCATGTCAGCTACAGTGATGTGTGTGTGAGTTGGGAGGATGTGTATAGGCTTAGATTGAGCTGCTTTTAAGGCAATAATGTGACACTGAGTTTTAGTTGGCTGTTTTGGGGTGGCTGTGGCTTACGAGGTAGGACAGTTGTCTTCTGACCAGCAAGTTGGTGGTTCGACTCCCGTCTCCCTGCATGCCTAAGTGTCCCTGAGTAAGACACTGAACCCCAAATTGCTCCCAGTGGTTCAACTGGCGCCAGTGTGCGGCAGCCTCTCGTCATCAGTGTGTGAATGTGTATGACCTCCTGTAAAGCGCTTTGGCCAGTGTAACACACTGTGAAATATGTGCTATATAAAATACAGTCCATTTTTTTAAAATTTCTTTGTTTGGGCTCATCTTAGTGGGAAGTAGACTGAAATCATTAAAAAACATTTTGGAATCATCTGAACCACGTGTCACCGCTATTTAATTTTTCATTTGAATAGGGAGGAAAGATATTGAAAATATCTATAGGAACAATAAATACTCAACAGAACCTCAGAACTTTTATAAGAACAGAATAAAAGCATCAACAGTGTATGGTCCTAGCTGCTTTATAAATGTACTTGTTAAATACAAATGAGTGACAGTCTGTGCTCTGGGCAGCTCAATTTCTCAAATTCCCCATATCAGATACCGAATGATGCTAGGTGTTGCTGCTGCTGACTATACCTCCTGAATAAACAAATAAAACAGTGGAATGAATTAAGTTATTTAAAACAGAGGGCTCCTCCAGAACAATGCAGTTTTCATCCTGGCCATGGAACACTGGACCAGCTCCATACCCTCTTCAGGGTGGTGGAGGGTTCACTGGAGTTTGCCCAACCAGTCCACATGTGTTTTGTGGATTTGGAGAAGGCATTCGACCGTGTCCCCTGCGGCGCCCTGTGGGGGGTGCTCCAGGACTATGGGGTCCGGGGCCCTCTGTTAAGGGCTGTCCGTTCCCTGTACGACTGGAGCAGGACCTTGGTTTGCATTGCCGGCAGTAAGTCAGACTTGTTTCCGGTGCCTGTTGGACTCCAGCAGGGCTGCCCTTTGTCACCAGTTCTGTTCATTATCTTTATGGACAGAATTTCTAGGTGCAGCCAGGGGTTGGAGGGAGTCCGGTTCGGGGACCACAGGATTTTATCTCTGCATTTCGCGGATGTCGTGTCCTGTTGGCCCCATCAAACCAGGACCTTCAGCATACACTGGGACGGTTTGCAGCCGAGTGTGAAGCGGCTGGGGTGAGAATCAGCACCTTCAAGTCTGAGGCCATGGTTCTAAGTTGGAAAAGGGTAGCTTGTTCCCTTCAGGTTGGTGGAGAGTTTCTGCCTCAAGTGGAGGAGTTAAAGTATCTTGGGGTCTTGTTCAGGAGTGAGGGAAGGATAGAATGCGAGATTGACAGGCGGATTGGTGCCGCATCTGCAGTAATGCGGTCGATGCACCGGTCCATCGTGGTGAAGAAGGACCTGAGCTGTAAGGCAAAGCTCTCGATTTACTGGTCAATCTACATTCCGACTCTCACCTATGGTCATGAGCTTTGGATTATGACCGAAAGGGCAAATGAGCTTTCTCCGCAGGGTCACTGGGTGCACCCTTAGAGATAGGGTGAGGAGCTCAGTGTAGAACCGCTGCTCCTCCACATCGAGAGGAGCCAGCTGAGGTGGCTTGGCATCTGTTTCGGATGCCTCCTGGGCGCCTTCCTAGGGAGGTGTTCCGGGTATGTCCCACTGGGAGGAGGCCCTGAGGAAGACCTAGGACTATGTCTCTTGGCTGGCCTGGGAATGCCTCGACATTCCCCCGGAGGAGCTGGAGGAAGTGTGTATCTGGAGAGAGGGATCTTTGCTTAGACTGCTGCCTCTGCGACCCTGTTCCGCATAAGCGGAAGAAGATGGATGGATGCAAAACAGAGGGCTACATTATGCAAAATTCAATTTGAACTTGGTATTTCTGATATCATTGTATTATTTATCACATGGGGGTTTAGACAGTTAATTAACATAAACATGTTAAAGCTTTTCTGGTACTGACATGAACCGCATGAATGCAGACAAGTGGGGTGAAAAGCTATCTGTTCTAGTAGGCAACCTCTGCTGCTCAACTTCATATCAGAGCCTACCT
>NW_018128007.1:433477-434048 GCF_001952655.1 Monopterus albus | reverse complement strand
GAAAGCAGCTTTGAATTTGTTGACAGGCTGGCCTTGGTCTTCATTTTCCTCCTCTGTCTCATCACTGTATCCCTCAGTGGCCCGGCTACTGCTGACATTACAGCTGTTGCTACTGCTGCCAAATAAGTCAGTTAATTTTCTGCACTGGGAGGCCTCACTCTCCAGTGCTTTGAGATTTATTTTCTCCTGGCCTCCCTTTTTTTGTGTTTTCTGTCCATGCTGAGAAATGCTGAATTTTGTGTTCCTGCCTCCTGTCCACAACTACCTCCAGTCTTCCACTGCTTGATTTGGCCAGCATGCAATGCAACTGAACACAAGAAGCACGACAGTAATGAGATTTAGATCTTTTATTAAATTTGTTGTAAAGAATATACTTTAGAATATGCAAAATAGGTGTTTAAGAACATAAGTTGCATCTGTTTTATCTATTAGTAGCAAGAGTGACCTACCACCATCCATCCATCCATTTTCTTCCGCTTATCCGGGGCCGGGTCGCGGGGGCAGCAGTCTAAGCAAAGATGCCCAGACCTCCCTCTCTCCAGACACTTCCTCCAGCTCCTCCGGGGGAATG
>NW_018128007.1:423750-433378 GCF_001952655.1 Monopterus albus | reverse complement strand
GCCACCCTGCGGAGAAAGCTCATTTCGGCCGCTTGTATCCGGGATCTTGCCCTTTCGGTCATGACCCAAAGTTCATGACCATAGGTGAGGGTCGGAACGTAGATTGACCAGTAAATCGAGAGCTTCGCCTTATGGCTCAGCTCCTTCTTCACCACGACAGATCGGTACATCGACCGCATTGCTGCAGAAGCTGCACCGATCCGCCTGTCAATCTCCCGTTCCATCCTTCCCTCACTCGTGAACAAGACCCCAAGATACTTGAACTCCTCCACTTGAGGCAGGAACTCTCCACCAACCTGAAGGGAACAAGCCACCCTTTTCCGGCTACCTACCACCATGATATAATATTAACCCACAGTTGGGGCTCTTTTTTTTGCCAAAAATTTTTGCGTCATCTCATTTGCAGCCGTTATGCAGTTTGCACATGTCTACATTTTGTTGCACATTGGTGTGTTTGGTATTTTTCTACCATGAGTGAATGAATGCACTTACACTGAGATGGAAGCAGAGGTTCAGTTGAGACCGTGTGTATGCTGATTAGGCAGCGCAGTGCAATTCTGGTGCTGATTGTGACCTGAAATCCACCTGCTCAGACCACCTGTTAGATGCATATTTGCAATTTTCCTGACAAACATGAAGGCTGGGAGGCACGAGATCAGGTACCAAAATGTATTTTAATGGCCACACCAACTTGAAATTAACCCTTAAATCCACAACTGATCTGCTGGAATGAATGATGTATTGTGTATCATGAAGATAATTTTTAAATAAGAAAAACAAACTCAGTAGTTCTCAGTGTGTGGCTACAGATATGAATATGGTCAAACAGTGTCGGTGCATGTCAGGATGCACCATCTGTCCTTACAGGATGCAGCCAGAGCTGATCTGCAGTCGGTGTCTAGGAATCCAAATCCATGTTAAAAATGACACATGATGAGCCAAGATACATAACAACCACCCTGCAGACGTCTCCATTAATCCAGTCAGGGAGCAGGTCAAGTCAGTCTGGCCTCAGTGTGGCTGCTGTCACTGCTAAGTTACAGTTTCTCCAAACCAACAAGTTTCACACAGACATACCTTCATTACCACAGGGATATATGCTGTGTCTGTTTTGCATTTTTATTGTAGTTTGATTGGCTTTGAGAGCAGCTGCAGGTGGAGGTAAAGTGGATGACACTGGCTGTGAGCTCTGGTGGTCCACAATCAGTTTCACCACAAACAGTGATTACTATATGATTTTATTGTGTTATTTTAAAACAGTGAAGTGTTTATAAGGTTATGTGTGAGACCCCCGTGGATTTCACACACTGGATGCAACTGTGAGCAAATTACACTCTAAACTGCTGCTGGTTCCAGGATCACAGACTTTCTATCTTCCATACTCAAAAGCTGCTCAGTGATATCAGCAGACTACTGGGTGAATATTTATGTGCAGTACTTCTACATGAATAGTTTTGTCACTGTCAGTCTAGGAATGAAGTACATAACTGGCAGGAGAAGAATCTCTCCTCTCATATATTTTATGTCCTGACATCAGTGACATCAGTCAGTCAGGTGTCCGTCCTGCTCTTTAAAGGGGATGAGGAGCTGGTTTGACAGAACTAAATCCAGCCCCACCTCCACTTGGGTTAATAAATGGCCTTTTCCAAGGTCTTCCACTTGTCTGTCAGTAAAATTCCATAAATCTACACATTCCTGATAAAGTGAAACTTGACAGTTCAACTTAACATAAACTGTGATTGTTGTACATTTTGTCCTGAATTTTCAGTTTTGTAGGTAAAACCAATGATATGATATAACCAATATAATATTTATTGTTTGTAGTAAACAATCACCTTGTCTTTCATGGCAAACTAATTTCATCCAGCACCTGTTGACCACACCATGTACAGTAACATTCAACATTCACAACACTGCCCTCTTTTTCCTCTTTTATGTAGCTAACAGAGCTGTTTATGAAATGCCTTATGACACAATGTCAATAACTGAGTCAGTGGTGCACTGATGCCAATATTAAAATGCTGTCAATTATGAAAATGAGAAAAGAGTCAATATTTCCTTCAGTAATGCGCTAACACTGTCTGAGAATGTCAATAAATTCTGGAATTATGAATATCATAAAGGTCAGTGGAATGTCTAATGTGTCAGGCTGACAGTACAAGCTGTTACGCACGGTGGGCTTCACACCTTTAACTTTTACTTGCTTGTTCGGTTGGTGTAAAACAGCCTTGATAGAGAGAAAACACGCAGTGCTAAATTGTCTTGTTCACTATTGATTGTCTGTCTTATTGTTTGTGCCACTTCAGAATTCAATGTTCCCAGATCCCAGAGAAATAATGGACAAACTTTGCACATTGGATGTTCTAATAATCTGGAAATTTCAGTCCCATTGGTCTTTTCCTTCACTGTACAGACAAATGTACAGAACTGGTGAAAGATTCTATAATGTGAAAGTGTGCATTTACTTGGATCTTTGGTTGCACAAGTATGAAGCAAGTGTGTGTGTGTGTGTGTGTGTGTGTGTGTGTGTGTGTGTGAGAGAGAGAGAGAGAGAGAGAGAGAGAGAGAGAGAGAGAGAGAGAAAGAGATACTTTATTATTATTATGCTAAAAAAACAATAAAACCATGAAACAATCAGCAATAAATACGTAACAATAAAAAGACAACAACAAGAACAATCAATAAACAACTACCCTTTTAAAAGGCAGGTATACCAGTGTTTCCAAAGTACTGAAGTATATCACATGTCACTATATGCAATATTAGTCACAAATAAAACAATGTTGTTTCCAGAACTATTCAAACGACAAATAAATTTATACATTAAAACAGCAGATAGCGTACTGATCCGAGATGACACAAACAATTCACTGGCACTCATCCATCTAGGCCTTTTCAATACTAACCTTAAGGTGTCATTTTAGGCCACTGTCAGTTTCCTATGACTGCCTTTTTTATAATTAGACCATAGATGAGCAGTGTACAGGGAGGTACAGTACGCTCTAAACAAAGTCAATTTTACTCCATCCGAGCACGAACCAAATTTCCGAACCAACAAATTTGCTTGTGCACACAACATGCGGCACTGCCGATACATATCCTCGTCATCAGACAAGCAATCATTTATAACATGACCCAAGTACTTAACTTCATCACACACAGTTAAAATGTTACCAGATAACTTAAAAGAAGGGAATTGCAAGGGACCCGTCCTCTTTTGTGTGGCATATCATAATAACACTTTTAGCAGAACTATACTTGACATTGTGAAGCTCCCCAAACAGAGAACATACAGTACATTCAAGAGCTGCTAGAGACTTGCTGAGCTGGGACTAAAGATCACCAGATCATCTGCATACATTAAGTGATTCACTAATGTACCTCCAACCATACATCCTGTTTTACACATATTTAGCTCCTTAGAGAGACCATTCATATAAAAATTAAACAAAATTGGGGACAACAGACTACCTTGTCTTACCCCGTTACAGGTCTGAAAGGGTGCAGATATACAATTATCCCATCTGACACACATAGTCTGGTGGGTATACCAATATGACAAGGATCTCACAATATATTTAGGCACTCCAGTGTCACACAATTTCTGGAATAACTTCCTGTGATTCACACGATCAAAAGCTTTAGAAGTGTCTAAAAAACACATACGGTAAAATTTTTACTTTTATATTTACTAACTAGTTCTTTCAAAGCAAAAATACACATATCAGTGCCATGATTGGCTTTAAACCCAAATTGATTATCAGTAGAGCCAATAAGATTATGAAACCTACTCAGGCAAGATGTTCTACAGAAATGCGGACCATCCCAGTAGACTTATTTGCTGACAAATTGCGTATTGCTTGAGAAACCTCATATGTTTGAATGGAGTCAACAAAGTCAAACCTACCTATAGATCAAATCAAATCAAATCAAATTTCATTTGTATAGAGCCAAATCATAACAAAAGTCATCTCAGGACACTTTACAAAGTAAGGTCTAGACCTTACTGTTATCACTATTATTACATAGGGAAAGCCCAACAAATCCCCCTTGAGCAAGCACTTGGCGACAGTGGGGAGGAAAAACTCCCTTTAAACGAAAAAACCTCCGACAGACCCCGGCTCTTGGTGGGCGGCAAACAATCAAACACTGGTCAGGTTGATGTGGCCGGTGACTGCTCATCAGAAACATAGAGCTCCAGGGCCAGGGCAACCTGCAGAAAGGTACAGGGAGAGAGAGAGGACACACTACGGGAGAGAGGAGACACAATGTTAGTGATGTGTAATGGTGGCATATAGAAGCATAGGGAGAGAGAGGAGAGGAGAGCGGAGGATAGCGGAGGAGAGGGGAGGAGAGGAGAGGGGAGGGGAGAGAAACTCAGAGCATCATGGGCCCCCCCCAGCAGCCTAGGCCTATAGCAGCATAACTAAGGGAAGGCTCAGGGTCACCTGATCCAGCCCTAACTATAGGCTTTATCAAAAAGGAAAGTCTTAAGTCTTATCTTAAAGGTAGAGAGGGTGTCTGCCTCCCGAACTGAGACTGGGAGTTGGTTCCATAGGAGAGGAGCTTGATAGCTAAAGGCTCTGCTTCCCATTCTACTTCTGTGGATTCTAGGAACCACAAGTAAACCTGCACTCTGAGAGCGAAGTGCTCTGTTAGGATGATAAGGCTCTACAAGGTCTTTAAGATATGATGGAGCCTTGTCATTAAGGGCTTTGTATGTTAGGAGAAGAATTTTAAATTCTATTCGGAATTTTACAGGGAGCCAGTGGAGAGAAGCTCTAGAGAAAGTTTCACTAGGGACACAATAGATCACAGTAGCAGTGTCACCAAAGCTCAACTATCTTATCCGGGCCAGAAACTCCATCAATAGTATGGGGTAGAGAAAATCTACTTCCGTTAATATGTTTAACATCTTTTCAGAATGATTTCATATTATTCCTTAGGAGTTTTTCAGCCATAAAGTCAGACCTCAGCTTTTCTTCATTTTTCATAATAAATCTTATAGCATACTTATATTCTGTGCTTGTACGCTTTTTAAGCTCAAATATAGGCCCGTATCTGGGTTTACCAGCAAGGGCCCAGGACGTTGTTGCATCACGAGCTCTAGCCTTATATTCAGCCACATAAGTGCTCCACCCAGGTTTAATTTAGCACTTCTCTTTTCTTTTATAATAAGGCATACTAGTTTCTATCAACACCCAAATAATATTAGAATACATACAAGAAATATCAGCCTTGTGGCTAACAGGAGTACAGTGAAAATCCATACATATAACAGCTTCTCTAGGTAGAGTAATATCACATAACAGTTTAGCAAGATCCTCTGCAGAAACAATGGACCAATCCAACCATTTATGCTTTTGGTTAGTCTGAATTAAAATAGGTACAAAATAAAATCTAATGGCCATCTTTACAGGAATGTGGTCAGAAATGTTATATAGAATGACAATATTCTCCAAAGCAGCATGTGCATCAGCTGTTGAAATACAGTGGTCTAGCCACGATGTTGTATGCCAGGCCTCACTTATATATGTATAGCTCTGCCTTGGTAAAAGCTCACTACTAGACAGAATCAGTTTATTATCAGCGCAAAGATGCACCATATGCTTCGCGAAAACAGAGTTCTTGTCTGAGATATCTGCATTCATATCACCCACAATATATACACTAGTAAGCCCCTCACTCTATAAAAGAGCTAATAAAAGCCAACTTATTCAGATATTCCTCCTCAATTTGGCTACATTCATACAGGGCATAAACATTTAAAATCGCCAGTTCCTTATTGTCCTGAATCAGGCGTATTGCAATGCACCAGTCCACATCAAGCCTGTCCACATTAATCATTGGATCCAACCTCTTAGACCACAGGATAGCTACACCTCCAGGAATTCTTCCTCGCTTGATACCGAGCCCAAGGTATCAACTATCTTATTCCCGGCACCAAGGAAGCCATCATCAATAGAGACAAGACCACTTAAGTCTTGCTTAGCAAGGAATGTCTCTTGTAGACACAAAATATCACATTGTTCCAGCAGCTCATCAACAACAGTATGGCGAGCTTTATCCTCCACGCTCTGGCCTAAGCGCAGGCCATGACAGTTGTATGATATAACATTAATTACCATAATATTTATTGGCTTGAGCTTGCATCGGCACCAAGATAAATCCCGGCTTGAGTAGAAAGAGTGGCGTGAGCATTACCAGTTTTGCGCAGCTCATAATAATGCCTCACAAAGGTATCCTCTGGCCATAGTTCTGGATTATACATGTCATCCACTTTGTTACATTCAGCAGAAACTTTAAAAGAGGCATACCTGGTGTTACCTGCAACAATTTTGAGACATGTAACATCATGCCCAAGTTTATCTCTTAAGTAAGCACGTAACGCTTCAGCTACCAAATCAGGTGAAAATTTAGATTCAAAAACACTAACCAGCTTAGTTTTAATCATCTTAATGTTTCCAGTTGATCCTGTGCCCACAACAGATTTGCCAGCTTTTCTCCAACCGGCCACGGTTGTGCCTACACACTTGGCAACAGCCTGCTTCCTTAACTGACGTTGACTCTGTTTCGCAACCAAGCTCCACATTGGTGAATCGGGAAATGGTGTTGCTCCACCGGAGCATTCCACCAGGGCAGCCCCATCCACATCAGGAAGCACCTGACCCTCAGTCCCTTAGAGACCACACACCACGTCCCTCTGCTCACCTGCCAAGGAATCAGCGCTGTTAGCCTCCGCTGAGTCCAACAACACGCCACCCTGGCCTGCACGCTATTCCAGCGCACACACCCGCTTGTTCATATCCGCCGCAACGGCCCGCAGACCCTTGCTAGCTTTGGCTTGCAGGTGAGCAGCTTGCTTCATAGCACTAATTTCGGCATGAAGATGCTCCATTTTGCGAAGCAGATCATGTCCATATTGGTGAAAGTCACTGGTGGCAGCTCATCTAAGTAATGAGACACAAATCTAGGCATATCCTCCCCACATTCATTCAATACCTTAAGGCATGCCTTAACGTTGTTAATGTCTTTATGCACTCCTTTTTAAGAAACATTACGCTGGGTAGTGACACAGACTTCGAAGAGCGTTTTCTTGGAGGCCTCAATCCACTCCTTATCAAAGGTGTTGACTGCCAGCAAAACAATTTCATCCTGACTTAAAGTTCTTATTTTTACAGAGAAGAAGTGTAGAAACTCATCCTCTACTATAACTTTGCCATTAATTGTTGTATAAATCTCAGGTTTAAGACGACCCTTGGCAAACATGGGAGCTCCAGGTGCACGGGCAGGTGCTGCATCCACCATCTTGTCTTCCTTCCTCAATTATATTAGCGTACAGTAGGACTATGTTTTATTTTCTGAAATCTTCATCTTGCACTGCGATTGAAAGCCGAGCGTAATGTTTCATGTTTTCACTGTGAATTGAAACCATAACATGCATTCACGCTGATACAGAGAACTGCCTGTGATGGCTGCTGTATCATTGTAGCTACAGTACTGATCTATTTTGTAGGAAATGAACATATCAGATCAGACTGAACAAAGTGACAAAGAATGGAAACAAGTGGCAAACAAGAGGACAAACATTCATCTTTTCCAAAGAGTATAAGACAAGATGTGAAGGAGGAAAAATCTTCTGCAGGATTAGTGCTGAAAATACAACATAAGGGTACAAGATAAGCTTTAGAGTTAAAACAAAGGAGGAAAAACATGTAGGCTCAAAAACAGGGCTCCTTCACAAAGGATGCCTCATTCACAGAAAACTCATATCACCCCTAGGGCTGACCAGCTACAGGAGGACAAGGCAGTTCAGATTTGACATGAATCAGCTAAAGACAAGAGAGAGACACAAAAATGAACTGGAAAACTGGAAAAGACACAGGCTAACTCTGTTCCTTCCAGCAAACCTCTGTCTCTTCTTCTGCTTTTGACTACTGGCTGCAGAGGAAAGGCGACAGAGGGAATGCACCCACTGCTGATGATGCAGTTCCCAGTTGATCCTAAGATACTAGAGCACAAGTCAGTGACGCTCCAGGAGAGCCTGGTTGCAGACTGTGGTAGCCATTTGTGATTTCAGGCCATTTACTGTATATCAATAATAAATTACAATGGGAGCAGGTCAGACAAAAAGGACACGTCTTAAAAATATTACAAAATACACTTAGAGAATGAGGAAAAGTTTGAAATAAAGGTTTGTCATTAATACTGGCCTGTTTCACATAGAGACCTAGTTCTCTTGGGCAGCTTTTGGGTCTGATTCGCCCCTCCTGACAATCACATGGGCGTTCTCACCTCAAGACTGGTCTGAACTGATTATCTGCTCAAATGATCCTATAGTCTGAGGAGTTTACAGACATAATCTCTATTGGGTTGAGATCTGGGCTCTGACTGGGCCACTCCAAAAGGCGGATTTTGTGTCTCTGAAGCCATTCTGTAGTAGATTAACTTCGATGTTTAGGGTCATTGTCCTGCTGCATCACCCAGCCTGTTCTGAGCTTCATCTTGTGGATAGCCACCCTGACATCATCCTGTAGGACACCTGGATAAACTTGGGAGTTCATTTTCCCTCTACATTGGCAAGCGGTCCAGGTCCAGAGGCAGCAAAGCAGCCCCACATCATGATGCTCCCTCCACCGTACTTCACTGTTGGGATGATGTTTTCATGTTGGTACATGGTTCTCTTTTCACGCCATACGTAGTGCTGTGTTCTTTCTACAATTCTACCTTGGTTTCATCTGTCCACAGCACATTTTCCCAGTAGTGTTGTGGAGCGTCATGGTGGTCTTTGGCAAACTTCAGGTATGCTGCCATGTTGTTTTTATAGAGCAATGACTTCCTCCATGGTGTCCTGCCATGAATACCACATCCGTTCAATATTTTGCATATGGCTGACTCATGAACAGAGATAGTTAACCAGCTCCAATGAATCCTTCAAGTCTTTAGTCGTTTTTTTTTTTTTTTTTTTACCTCAGTGATAATTCTGCATTGTGCATTTGGAGTGATCCTGGCTGGGCGCCCACTTCTATGGAGTGTAGTCACAACACCAAATTGTCTCCATTTACAGTGGGGCAAATAAGTATTTGATACACTGCAAGTTTTCCCACTTACAAAGAATGGACAGATCTGTAATTTTCATCGTAGGTACACCTCAAATGTGAGAGACAGAATAAAAAAAAATGCAGAAAATCACATTGTATGATTTAAAAAAAATTAATTTCCATTTTATTGCATGAAATAAGTATTTGATACAATAGAAAAATAGAACTTAATATTTGGTACCGAAACCTTTGTTTACAATTATAGAGGTCAGACGTTTCCTGTAGTTCTTGACCAGGTTTGCACACACTGCAGCAGGGATTTTGGCCCACTTCTCCATACAGATCCAGATTTTTCATGTCTTGGGGCTGTCGCTGGGCAACACAGAGTTTCAGCTCCCTCCATAGATTTTCTATTGGGTTCAGGTCTGGAGACTGGCTAAGCCACTCCAGGCCCTTGAAATGCTTCTTACAGAGCCACTCCTTAGTTGCCCTGGCTGTGGGTTTGGGGTCATTGTCATACTGGAAGGCCCAGCCATGACCCATCTTCAATGCTCTTACTGAGGGAAGGAGGTTGTTGCCCAAAATCT
>NW_018128007.1:419573-423389 GCF_001952655.1 Monopterus albus | reverse complement strand
TTTCTTCCATTTTCTAATAATTGCGCCAACAGTTGTTGCCTTCTCACCAAGCTGTTTGCCTATTGTCCTGTAGCCCATACCAGCCTTATGCAGGTCTACAATTTTGTCCCTGGTGTCCTTAGACAGCTCTTTGGTCTTGCCCATAGTGGAGAAGTTGGAGTCTGATAGACTGAGTGTGTGGACAGGTGTCTTTTATACAGGTAACGAGTTCAAACAGGTGCAATTAATACAGGCAATGAGTAGAGGATAGGAGGGCTTCTTAAAGACAAACTAACAGGTCTGTGAGAGCCAGTATTCTTGCTGGTTGGTAGGTGATCAAATACTTATTTCATGCAATCAAATGGAAATAAATTTTAAAATCTAACAATGTGATTTTCTGGATTTTTTTTTAGATTCTGTCTCTCACAGTTGAGGTGTACTTACAATGAAAATTACAGATCTGTCCATTCTCTGTAAGTGGGAAAACTTGAAAAATCGGCAGTGTATCAAATACTTATTTGCCCCGGTATATACAGTATGTCTAACTGTGGACTAAATATCTAAAGCCTTTGAAATGACTCTATAACACTTTCCAGCTATCAATGAGTCTTGATCATAGGTCTTCTGAGATCTCTTTTTCGTGAGGCATGACTCTTATCAGCTGGTGCTGCTTGTAAACAGCGCACTGACACTGTGTGTTTTTATAAGTCAAGGTAGTTGTAAACCACACCTCAATTCTTGTTTCATTGACTGGACTCCAGGTTTGCTAACACCTGACTCTAGTTGATGAAAACTCAAACCCTAGCTTATTTGAAAATGAATCCTATTAAGCCCAGCTTTACAGTAGCTGCTGCATGTATCCTGACAGCTAGATGAGAAGCTGTCACACTTCATTATTAGCTGTAAAAATTTGAGAGAATTGGACTCCTTCAGCAGAACTGTCCTACTCAAAACAAAAGGTGACATTTTCTGCTCAATTCAGAGTTGGAAATGAGCATTGATTTGAATGCACTCACATTCCACGTTAGCCTGCTGCGGTCATGCGTCACCATCCACCACCAAATCCCAGACAAATGGATTGTCTAACTCATGTTGAAATTCTTATATTCAAAGTCACACCTGGCTCTCACCCGCAGTATTACAGAGAAAATGGAGTCTGGCCTGATGCATACAAACATCATTTCTGCTTCCACTGTATAGATGTGCATGAAAGAAAGAGTGAGACACAGGAAAAGACAGCGTATTGTTCCTCCTACAACGCCATCTTGATGGACTTTTTTATCTTCTGCTTTAGGGTAGTACGCTTCCTACACAACAGGAACCATGAGTGACACAAATGTGTTGATTGGTTAAATACTGAGCCATTGCAGCACTAGCAACTACCATAAAAAATGTGTTAGTTGTGCAAACCACAGTGATACAGTAATTAATGAAAGTGGATAAAGTCAGCCTGACCTCACTGTGTGCTGCTGTCACTCACTCTTCAGTTACAATTTCCTCTAATGATAAAGTTTCACAGAGATATTCAGTACATTTGTTGCTACCATAGGTTACACATCATGTCTGTTTTTGTATTTTATGACAGTTTGATCCTGACAAAAGCAGCTGTAGGTGTAGATAAACTGGGTGATGCGTTTAACAGCTTGTGTGCTCACACAGACCACAATCTGTTTCTGTTGGACGATGATTTTTGGTACAATATCATAAATGCAGTGATTACAATATATTTGTATTTTATTATTTTAAAACCACCCCTGAGACCATTTGAATTTTGTACAATGTCTAAAACCAACTGTAGGCTACTGCTACTCAGTGACCAACCAGCGAAGCAAGCACAGCTTTGTCCATGAGGTACATCCTGCATTGGGTTGTGTAGGCTATTCGCCAATGAGCTGTCAGGACCCACAAATTTAATGTACATTTGGGATAAGTAAATCATTCCTAATAAAATAATTTCTATTTCGGTTGTTTTGGGTGTTTTGGAAGAAAAAAGTTCTAGATATTCTAAATACTAGAACAAATTTTAGTGCAAGATGGCGCCGCAGATGACTGCCTCTCTCTTGTTTGTTGTTTTTTTCTTGTTTTTTCGGTCTTCTGCGACCTATCCCAGATTACCTTTTCTAGAGAAGAGCTCCTAAACATCAGACAACTCAGTCTGAACACCCTTTCCTTCATTTTTGCTAAAGTGAAAAGCTGCATGGACATTTTAATCGGTACAGCAGCTCTCTATGGGACCTGGTCAAATTATGACGGAGAGGGACCTAACCAGTCTTCGTTCTCTAGCCAATAAAATGGATGAACTCCGTCTCATAAACTGGACTAACTCTGACTTCTCACCTTCTACTACTCTATGCTTCAGGGAAACTTGGCTCAGCAACTTCATCTCGGACAACGCAATACAAATATCTGGGCTCCTGGTACACAGAGCAGATCATGTAGCACAGTTTTTTGGGAAAACGAGAGGAGGCAGAATCTGCTTCTACATAAATGAAGGTGTAAAGATGTCACAGTATAGAAAGAACTTGCAACACATAATTAAAGGCTCATTTCATCAACTGAACACCATTTTATTCTCCCAAAAAAGTTTCATCATTTATTCTAGTCAGTGTGTACATAAGATGGCAGGCCCAAGCTAGCACAGTACAAATAGCCAAATAGATAACTAGCATGGGACTGAAACATCCCAACTCCCCACTCATTGTTCTAGGGGATTTTAACAGAGCAGACCTCATCCATGAACTGCCCAAATACAGACAGCGCATCAGTTGTCCACCGGGGGCAAAAACACATTGGACCACTGCTACATGGTAATAAAAGGCGCCCATCGCCCTGTCCCCCACACAGCCCTCACATTCTCTGATCACTGCATGGTCCATCTGATCCCAACGTATAGGCAGAAATTTAAAGCTGTGAAGTCTGTGACCAAAACAGTGAAAAGATGGACCAAACAGACAAAGTCAGAGCAACAGGCCTGCTTTGACTGCACAGACTGGAGTGTATTTGAGACTGCAGCTACAGACCTGGATGAATTCACTGACACTGTGACATCATGCATCACCTTTTGTGAGGATGTGTGTGCCCAACAAGACCTTCTGCATATACTACAACAACAACACCAACAACAAGCCCTGGTTCACAGTAAAACTCAAGCAGCTTTATTGTGCCTGTTAGAAATTAACCCGATTCTTTTGTTGTGTTACCCCCGTTCTTTTCACTACGTTAACTCTGAGAGACGAAGCAGTCCGACTAACTTCAAAACAGTGCTGATTTATTCAATGATCACAGGTAAAATTAACATTACACGCTCAGGAGTCTTTGCACCTCCAACATGAACGCAGGCAGCTGGAAGATGAAAAGCCCCAAACCATAACAGGCCTATACATTATATCCCGTTGGGCTAGCCCCACACTACTCAGGGGCGCCAAACCGTGACGTCTCCGGTGCCAGCTTTGCAGCTGACCATAGCAGTAGTCAAAGCATCAAGAAAATCAATGTGTGATTGTCTGTTGATTGTGTGGTGTGTATCTAAGACATTCTGACATGACATCTAGTGACATGTCATGACATTAAGGATAAGAAAATATTATGGTTACGATTATGATTAAACACGTCATAATAATAATAATAAACATTATGTCTCCTAACAGTAATCAACTCTCTATCTAGTAAAGGCTCTATTCCATTATAAAGCCTCGTCCGGTTCTTTCAAAGCAGGAACTCCGAGGGACGACTCAGACCACTTGAGTATATAAAAATATAACCGTGCTGGTTTATTCAAAGAGTCACAGGCAAGAATTCACACTTCCAGTCCAGAGATCTTCCAACCCCCAGGCTGCC
>NW_018128007.1:406889-418120 GCF_001952655.1 Monopterus albus | reverse complement strand
AAACAAATGTATTAAAATAACCAAAGCTCAGTAGTTTTGGACAATCATCAATACAGCTGTAATATGCATAAACAAGTAAGATAAAGTTATGAAAGGTAACTAAAGGGAACTAAAGGTATGAGAAGTAACTAAAGCTTATAAAGTAACTAGAGTCTATAAGACTCAAATCTTACATGCCAAAGAGGAGGCCTACAGAAGAATACTGACAATCACTCAACCCCCAGCCTGCCAAAGCAGCCCGGAAGCAGGAAGACCCCGAACCAAGCATTGCTATACAATATTAATCCTTTCTGGGCTGTCGAACCGTGACGTCACCTGATAAGCAAGCCTTGCAGCTGCTCTATCATTTAGCCCACACATGAGGAAAAGTCAAGGTGCGTGACTGTTGTTTTCGTGGTGTGTATCTAAACAATGGGACATAACCTTACACTTTAAGACAAATATTAAGACTAGCATTACAGTTGACCCTAAAAGCTCTTTTCCTGTAACCTTGGCGTGCCTGCAATTTTACTGCAGGCTAATAGTTACATCAAACTAGTCACCCTGTCTGCACTAAACATCTTCTAATACAACAGATCTCTAATCCATATCTATCTAACTAAGAAATAACCTAACACCTTTGTCTCTTTTGTTAATGTCTTTCTTTTGTCCTGTAAACATGTTATTTCATTTTGCGATTAAAAAAAAAAAAGAAGAAGAGGGGACAGGGGAAGAAGAGGGGCCTGCCTGTACAGGCAGCCAGGAACACACTGACAAGGGAGATCAAAGGAACAAAGAGAAGCTACTCTGAAAAGCTGAAAAACCAGGTTTCATCTAACGACCCCTCATCTGAGTGGAGAAGCCTGAAAAACTTACTTCAGTGCCATGTCATGACTAACTTTAGTCTGTGTGGAAGATTCACCATTAACATGGACAAATTGGAATCTTTCTGATAAATGAGATTTGAACCAACTTAGTGCAGTTCCTTTAATCCCAATAACATGTTCAAGTCTCTGCAGTAAGATGCTGTGATCAATGGTGTCAAAAGCAGCACTGAGATCTAACAGGGTAAGTATTGTTGCAGGCCGGTACTTTTTACCATGCTAACTCTGAGAGACGAAGCAGTCCAAGTAACTTCAAAACAGTGCTGATTCATTCAATGAACACAGGTAAAAATTAACATTACACGCTCAGGTATCCTGCACCTCCAACATGCACATAGGTAACTGAAAGATGAAAGACCCCGAACCACAACAGGCCTATACATTATATCACTTCGGGCTAACCCCATACTACACAGGAGACGCCAAACCGTGATGTCTCCCAGGGCCAGCTTTGCAGCTGGCCAGAGCAGTAGTCAAAGCATGAGGAAAAATCAATGTGTGATTGTTGATTATGTGGTGTGTAGCTAAAAACATTCTAACACAACCTCTAGTGACATGTCATAACATTAAACATAAGAAAATATTATGGCTATGGCTACAGTTATACACGTCATAATAATAACATTAAACATCCTGTCTTCTAACAGTCATCAACTTTCTATCTAGTTATCCTTGACCATATGCAACCTGCTGCAACTCATAAGAATGCCTAACCATTTAACAGTCTGAGCTAGACATCCTGTCTACTCTAAACATTTCTAATACATCAAGTATCTAACCAATATCTATCTGACTAAAAATACCTAACAGTATGGAGACAAGTCCTTTGTCTGAGGTTAGGAGGTGACTTTCACCAATGAGTTTCTGTACTATGATGGACTCGTAAGACCACCATAAACAAGATTAACAGAATGGTCAACACAATCATGTTTTTTGAACTGAAGACCGCTGAATGTCAAAAGATTTTATAGAAATGTCTAATCTATCTTCATGATAAGGCAGTATGTCTTGTACAAAGTCTTGTGAAAGTTGTATGTTTTATTCAGGATGTTTGTTCCTTAATAAACAACCCTATTTTAATACTTTGTTTTCTCTAAGACTTTAACCACACTAGACCCCAAAATCTATCTCTCATAGGGTCTAAGAGACATGTTGATGATTTGAGGCGAGCAATTGTTGAGGTCAGCTCAGAGAGATCTATAAGAGAGAAGCAGTCTAAATATAAATGAGATCTTACAGATGTTTCTAAAGCTGTTGCACTTGATGATACATTTGTGAGAGTTGTGGGAATGATTTAATTCAGTTTTTCTCTAATAGTTGTGATTTTATTTGTAAAGATGACGTCACCTGATATGCCAGCTTGGCAGCTGACCAGAGCAGTAGTCAAAACATGGAGAAAATTAAAGTGTGTGGCTGTTGATTAGTGGTGTGTATCTAAAAACATACAGGACATTCAGGGACATGTCAGAACAGTAAGCCTCGGAAGATATTATGATTAAGATTACGGCTGAACATAGCATGCTACTAACAATATTCATCCTGCCTGCAGACTCTTCAATCTAGTGACCTTGGCCTAGATGCAGCCTGCAGAACTCATGACAATGAACTGAGCATTTAACAGCCTGAGCAAGACATCCTGGCTACACTAACATTTTCTAATACAACAGATCTCTAATCACTATCTATCTAACTAAGAAATTACCTAACACGAATAACAATCTTACTGAATTTACATTTATCCTTAGTCAGCAACTTCAAATAGGATTCAATGTAGCCCACTCTGGCCCCAGGAATACATTTGACTATGGCCGCTGGTGACTAGCTTCACATTTATGACTACAGAGTTGCCAATTACAAGAGTTGTCTTCTCAATTCTCGATTGGAAACATGAACAGGCAGGCAATGCACCATGGGCATTTGCCTCGAGCTACGACTCTTGTGAACTGTCACCCAGCCCACCTGCCTGAGCTCTCAGCTGCTCGGGAAGCACTGGGGGGTGGCTAGCTTGGGCTGAGCTACATCTAGGAGGTCCCTCACAAGCCTGAAGGGCCTGGTTCGCCGGGCTGTTTTCCATGGTGTGGAGCTGCGCTTCCAATTTGGTGATGGTCGATAATTTGTTTTATACCAGCCATCTGCCAGCTCATGTCACTTCTGCTTTCCTACTGGCTGTGCAAATGCAAAAAACCTTGAAAGTACGCAGTTCTCGGGGGAGCTCTTCAGTGGGTTAGTCCCCTGAATTGAGTCACTAGAAGTATTCGGTTTGAAAATGCTTATATATTGTTGTTCAGGTTGGAGGGCTAAAAGATTTGTGATGACTTTAAAAGGTGATAGTATGCCAGATGTTGTTTTGTAGCTTGATCAACTGCCCCCAGATGGTAAAAAAAAACAGCATTCAAGGTTTGTTTATCAACTGAAGCTGTGACAAATTTTTTTTTTATAATACTAGATTATGATCATAATCAGACCAATAAACACAGACAAGAAAATGATTACAAGACATGTTGATGGGAGTTCTCATTTAAAAGCAAGAGTATCTTAACTGTACTTGCAACATAACTAACTAGAATTTTGGCCTTGCATTCGTAAGCCTCCACTATCCAGTCAGGTTTCAGTTTAGTCTGTCCAGACTCACATACAGTATGTAGTGAAGAGTATGAATTAAATAAAATATTAAATGTATTTTATTTGTAGAAATTCCCAATCATTCACAAGAATGGGACCATCGACCGAGCAGAGGCAAAACAAGTATACAATTAAATTATTACAATTCATTTTGGATCACTTTTGTAAATTATAGACAGATTACTCATCAAAATGGATGGAAATTGTTTGTAAAAATGACTTACTAGCTTTAGTGCCTTTTATCTGTTAGAGTTTTATTTCAGTTTTAGAATCTGTTTACAGTGTAACAGGTTTATTCATCTTAAAATCAGTTATGTGAAATTTTATTTGTGGCCTACAAATTTTTCATATATTATAATGAACATCAGTACAAATCATGGACACCTTTAATCCTAAAGTATTATATCAGTGATTGTATTACTGATAAAGCGATTTTGTATCTAGTAGTCATAGCCTTATGTCACCCTTATGTGTGTATACATATGGATGTGCACAGTTTCCATGAAGGACCCTTCTAAACTCAACAAATGAGGCTGGAAATGTTGCTGTAATTGCTAGAATCTGATTGAACAAACATCATCTTAAAAACGATTGTGTGACTGTGTCTGTTAAAGTGTGTGTTTGTTGGTTGTGGTCTAATCACATTGGACAGAAAAGGCAATTTGTTCAGCCAGTGCTCCTGTTGTGTTGATAAGCTAAACCACTGTCTGCCACTAGCTCTCTGTCTGGCCAGCAGCCCCGCTTAGCTTCCAGTGTGTTTAGATACAGGCTGAACCTGGCTGTAGAACAGCTGAACAGGCCTCAGGTCACAACCATCCTGTAGAAGGCTCTGTGATTCTGGAGAGAATCCATTCTTTACTTTCTTTCTTCATTTCAGTTTGAATGGTAGTCATATAACTGTGACTGGATTTGACCAATTTCATTTTTGCAATCCAACACCTACAATTATATGATCCTGTAAAAACTGATACTAGCTGTTAGAAAGCTTTTGTTTACACATACTATTGGCAGGACACTATGGCCTGCAGTGCCCTGTTATTTTAAAACAAGTCTGTTAAAGCTAATATGCTCACAGCTATTGTCCACTGAGGAGTCCATCCACTTGGACGTCTTCAATGCTTCCAAATACAGAAACGTTTAGATTTGTTGGTCTGTCACTTGTCATTTGAACTGACTTTTTAAGTAAAACTAGCCCTCTTCATTGGATACTTTTCACCTTTCAACACTACCAGTTCAACTGACTCTTCAGGCCCTCTAAGAACATTCCCTTTAACTGCCACTTCAGCTTCTTTCAGTGCTTCTGCAACAACCACATCATTAATCATTGAATTTACACTAATTTAAACTCTTGGATGTCTTTCAAGCATGACCAAGTTAGGATTTTATTAAGTGTGTTTTTACTAAAAAGCTAAATTTGCATACAACCTAAAAGTAAACTTTTTTAGTTTACATGCATTTTACATAAAGTTCTTGACAGATAGTGGATGAGAAAAAATAAACAATATTAATAATTTAAATAATCGTAGGCAAAAAATGCCCACATATTGTGGGTTATATGGGATTAATATCCCACCAAAATATAAAAAAAAATTAAGCTTTAAAAGGATGAAAGTTGGTGTTTGAAAGCTTGGGATCCTGGAGCCAGGAGGCGGGACATTTGTGCTTAGCAGCAGTTATGTGCATCAATATGCAGATTACCATTTACAAGGCTTCAAACCTGGAAAACAAAATAATACACTGGGAGAACAGTGACAAATTTGAAACTCTGAAGATGTGTGGGTAAAAAAGAGAGCTGCAGATATGAAGTAGGAAAAGTCCAGTAAAGTAATGTCTTCAGAGATTAGAATTTTTTTTCAGTCTATTCAAGCCTTCAAAACCTCTTTTCAGTCTAATGAAAACCAGTTTTTATTAGATTTCAAACACTGACTTTCATCCTTTTAAATTTTTTTTAAAGTATGAAATTATGGCATGGTATCTCGCCCAGTGTCAGTTGGGACTGGCTCCAGCCCCGCGCAACTCTCTTCAGGACAAGTGGTATAGACAATGGATGGATTATGGTTTGATATTAATCCCATAAGGTTTTCAAATCCGAGTACCTGATTTGTTACTTGGTCTTACCTGATAGTATACCGATTATATTAGGGTTTTGTATTTAAAGACATCACCTCTGGCTGAAGGGAACCATGTGCAGTCTCTTGCAATTTTCTGATTAACTAATTGATTATTGATCAGCAGAATAACTGATAATGAACATGTGCATAAATCTTCAAACTCCCCCCAAAAAAGAGAAAAAATTGCAAAGCAAGAAGCAGTCTTTCTTCTTTAGTGCTGGTTTCTCATGTTCATGCAAAATTATTTGTTTGGCTTCTTTCTTTTCACTGAGTTGGGTGAGAGGTTTCCAAGGCCAAACCTGACATCACGACAGACACATATAATGATCAAATACAAGCCAAACATAAGGCTTGAGGCGCAAGGTGAATATGAACATGTTCAATGGTGACCACAAATGCAGCTCACTTTTGTGCACAGCCTGGTGTTACTGGGCACATTGTAGAGGAGAGGTGGGATAGGTTATTTTCACGTGTGGGGCTAGTGGACTCAATACAAACACCAGTCAGAAAACACAGGTAAGTTAAAGCAACATGACGTCAAAAGCACAGGTAGAAGCTGGCTCACAGTCACTGAAGGTCTCTGAATACATGTAAAATGAGAAACAAAAACTTAGCACTTGGCTGGCAAACAGACACTGCAAGTCTCTGAACACAAGTTAATGCAAGAAACAAAAAAAGCTCAGAACTTAACTGGCACAGTACCCAGTCTGAACATGTAAAACAAAAATCACACCTCAAAGCTGTCAGACAGCACAACTAATACAACCTAAACACACATACATAAGCCAGGCGCTTGCCAGCATGGAGCATTGACAACCAACCAGCAACAACTGTCTGTGAACCCAGCTTTTAAAGCAGCCTGGTGATTATTCTGAATAGGCTCCACCTGTGTCCAATCAACTACAGTCAAGCAGGAGCCAGTCAGGCAGGGTGAAGAGGACGCTCGCCAAAATAAGATCCCAGAACCAGGAAGCAGTAGAACAGCCAGTGGGATGACAGGTTATTAGAGGGAGGAATAAATGGTGCCAGGTGGAGTTGGCGCTGGATTTAGTTCTCGGCTGGCTTTAGTTCTGTCAGACCAGCTCCTCTCAGGATGGACACCTGACTGATGTCAGGACATGAAATACTGTATATAAGAGGAGAGATTCTTTCCCTGTATCTTCTTCTCCTGCCAGTTATGTACTTCATTCCTAGACTGACAGTGACAAAACTATTCATGTAGAAGTACTGCACATAAATATTCACCCAGTAGTCTGCTGATATCACTGAGCAGCTTTTGAGCATGGAAGATAGAAAGTCTCTGATCCTGGAACCAGCAGCAGTTTAGAGTGTAATTTGCTCACAGTTGCATCCAGTGTGTGAAATCCACGGGGGTCTCACACATAACCTTATAAACACTTCACTGTTTTAAAATAACACAATAAAATCATATAGTAATCACTGTTTGTGGTGAAACTGATTGTGGACCACCAGAGCTCACAGCCAGTGTCATCCACTTTGCCTCCACCTGCAGCTGCTCTCAAAGCCAATCAAACTACAATAAAAATGCAAAACAGACACAGCATATATCCCTGTGGTAATGAAGGTATGTCTGTGTGAAACTTGTTGGTTTGGAGAAACTGTAACTTAGCAGTGACAGCAGCCACACTGAGGCCAGACTGACTTGACCTGCTCCCTGACTGGATTAATGGAGACGTCTGTAGGGTGGTTGTTATGTATCTTGGCTCATCATGTGTCATTTTTAACATGGATTTGGATTCCTAGACACCGACTGCAGATCAGCTCTGGCTGCATCCTGTAAGGACAGATGGCGCGTTGTTTTTTTTATTTAAAAATAATCTTCATGATACACAGTTAATCATACAGAGTAAATTCCAGCTGCGAATTTAAGGGTTAATTTCAAATTGGTGTGGCCATTAAAATACATTTTGGTACCTGATCTCGTGTTTCCCAGCCTTTGTGTTTGTCAGGAAAATTGCAAAATACACCTGTGACAGCGTTAAAGGTGATATGAGCAGATGTTATTGTTATTTCAGGTCAAAACCAGCACCAGAATTGCACTGTGCTGCCTAATCAGCGGACTAATATTATATCATGATGGTAGGTCACACACATTACTACTAATAAATAGAACAGATGCAACTTATGTTCTTAAACACCCATTTTGCATATTCTAAAGAATATTATTTACAACAGATTTAATAAAAGATCTAAATCTCATTACTGTCGTGCTTCTTGTGTTCAGTTGCATTGCATGCTGGCCAAATCAAGCAGTGGAAGACTGGAGGTAGTTGTGGACAGGAGGCAGGAACACAAAATTCAGCATTTCTCAGCATGGACAGAAAACACAAAAAAGGGAGGCCAGGAGAAAATAACTCTCAAAGCACTGGAAGTGCCTGAGGAAAACTGCATAAGGACTGTGAGTGAGGTGATGCAGAAAATAATATATAACCTGCAAATTGCATAATTATAACAGATATGAACTGCTTTACTGAGAAAATGTTACAATAAACATAGCAACGCCTCATCAATAAAGTTATATTACAACATGATTTGTAGCTGTAATTCATGAAGTGGACACATTATTAATAATACTTTTCTGCTGGTACAAAATTATTTGGCAAAAATGTGGGGAGTGGAGCGGTGGGTAGAGCAGTCGTCTCCCAACCAGAAGGTTGAAGGTTTAAATCTCAGTGCCGGTAGTCCACGTGAGAGCCGTCAGTTGAGGTGGCGCCGCAGATGGCTTGCCATCGGTTCTGTACCGGAAACAAATTCCTTGTGTGTAACATACTTGGCCAATAAAGGTGATTATCCTTATCCTTATGTTATCAGATGTTACTTGATAACATATTTTTCACAAGCAAGAGTCTTTTTCTGTAAAAGGACTGGGAGCATTCTGTTGGCCAACTTGGATGCTGAGGATTTCAGAATTGAAGATGATTTCCACCAGGCTGCATATAGCGTTTTGAAGGTCTGTCCACTGTAGTAACTGAATCACAGCTACATTTCTGTAACCCATGCATATACAAGAGATTGGCTTTTCAATAACTATCCACTGATCACTATGCCCAAAAGCCATAAAAACCAGAGCATTCAGTGACATATTCATAGTCACATAGGACACCTACCAAATAGTAATAAGGGTGTCAGTCATCAGTGAGGCATTTGATATAATGTTTGTAAGAAGGTTTGTACATACTGTATCTGTGTTAAATGAAGGATAGGCATTTCTCAGCTAGTCTTGTTCTCAACAGAGTTGAACATATTTGGCACTGTATGTAGTGTTCAATCAATCATACAGCCACATTAAGATTCAGGATTTTCTGTTAATGTTTTTGTGATTGGTTTTTGACTTCCTGCTCTGAGTCATTTGTCAGCAGGTGAAATTCTGTGCTGGTTTCCATAAATGGCTTCCCTGGCCTGCTCTGACAGGAATGTTAAACTTTGCAGCTACAGCCACTTACTCTACATTTGTAGCATCAAGCTTAGCCTGCACTCTCACAGTCATAAGCAATGGGTTGTAAAATGCTCTCTTTATTTCTTTCTTTCTTTAATTCAAATGTGTTTTTAATTTAATCTCATTAAGGGATGCTTTCACTTTTCTCTGAGCACTACTGTGGTCCAGTGAGACTTACTTTCTTCTGTTTTGGCTTGAAGCAGTTCATGTTGTCCACAGTTCATCCTGGAGCTTTACGTCTTGGCCAACATTTAGTGTCAGAAAAATTCATATGCACACACACACACACACACACACACACACACACATACATGTCTTTATGCCTTTGTGTGGCCCACGTTCTGTGACTTCTTTGTGAGGGCCACCACTTCTACCATAGCTACAATGGTGCAAAACACAAATCTATCATGAGGTGGCAATAGAGGATCAAAATGTCACTTCAGAATTCAGAAAACTCGAAATAAAAAAAATCTTTTTCTTCTACACATGTGAGGACCGGAGCCTTTTGCAAAGCAGATTTGGTGAACTGGACCTTCTGTCACAAAACACCAAAACAATGCATGTTATATCACCAGATTTTAGCAGATCTTTCATAACTGTCCCATCTCACTTTCCTGGTTAACCAAAACCACAGCATTACAGAGATGGAAGCAAGTGGTTTTTAATTTTGCCAATGTAAAGTGTATTTAACCTTTGTGTGGCATTCACTTTTTGGACTGGAGGTGTGTGCTTCTCCCTGGATAAAGTGTAGCACAGGAGGGGGGTGCCCAGAGATGTGAGGGCCCAGAGATGATAAGAGCCGGGCCGGACATGTGTGGTTCTTCATGAGTGAAGCAGAGAGCAGCATGGCCTTTTTGGGACTTAGAAAAATTAATGACTTGTGGTCCTGGTACTCAATATTGGGACTTAGAAAAATTTCTGTTCCCACACAGTGTAATACCAGAGGCATGAAACTTCATTTGGAGTACCAGGGGCACGAAGTTGTGGCCGGGCAGTTTTAAATTGTTTAGCCCAGGGAGGGGGCTTAAGTGTGGGTATACAGGTTCAACCGGTGTGCTGCGTGCCTGGAGCTCTGGTTCACCAGGGGAGCTAGCTGGTTCCTTTCCCCCCACTCTGGAACTCCATTCCCGGGGTACTACCTTGTGATAACGGGGTACACAGGTTCAACCGGTGCGCCGGGTGCCTGGGGCTCTGGTTCACCAGGGGAGCTAGCTGAATCCTTTCCCCCACTATGGACCCTCATTCCCGGGGTACTCCCTGGTGATAACAAAGCATAGAGTCCCTGGGGCTTTCGTTCAGACTATTTATATGTAAATATAATGTATAGTCCACGTAGGTTCAGGTCAACAGCTTTTTTTTTCCTTTTGTCAGTTTTCTTTTCTAAAAAAAAGGGTCAATTTGACCTGGACCAATTTGACCTGACCAATTTAACACAAGGGTTAAATTTGATTGTATTCACATCTATTAAAAATATATTATAAAAATGGTATATGGTATGCATCTCTGCATTTAAAACTGGGTAGTTTTGCAGACATCTAAACTTTAGGTTTTTTCAATCTTACATATCACTTGCTAAGTTTGCTTAACACCAGTAGCACTGAAAGCAATGTTTGTCAAAGTCCTCTAATCTTGATTTACCTATTTTAATTCACCAAACTCCAATGATAGAAGCTTGATAAAAAATTTAGCACATGAAATTAGTCACAACTGGCTTTATTTGCACAACATAAATTAAAAATGAACTACAACAATTTCCTTTTTTGAGACATGATGGAGTTGTGGACATTATTCTTTAAATCTTTCCAGTTGCGACTGCCCAGTGCTGGTTCTACTTCAAGTGCCTTGAGGCGGCCCTCTTTACCAAGAACTCTTTGCATAGTGATGCACTGCCCCGGTTGTCGCCATACCGCTGCTTTTTCTTCAGAACTCCATGGCCTGCGCTGGCATTTGTTTTTTGCTGAGTAACTATAGGTCCACAGCTGAAATAGAAATGACAAATGTGATAGACATTCTCAATAATGATAAATCAAAAATTTATCTGGTGATCTAATTTGTAATGTGTTGTTAATCCACATCTACTGTAACTAACACTACTCAAGTCTGAGAACTGAGCAGTACCTGTTTTCTCTGTCCTTTTGAGCTTGTGTGATGGTCCTGTAGCTGAGGCCTGTTGAGTCA
>NW_018128007.1:404986-406698 GCF_001952655.1 Monopterus albus | reverse complement strand
TCTTTGCATAGTGATGCACTGCCCCAGTTGTCACCACACCGCTGCTTTTTCTGCAGAACTCCACGGCCTGCACTGGCGTTTGTTTTTGCTGAGTAACTGTAGGTCCACAGCTGAAATAGAAATGACAAATGTGATAGACATTCTCAATATTGATAAATCAAAAATTTATCTGGTGATCTAATTTGTAATGTGTTGTTAATCCACATCTACTGTAATTAACACTACTCAAGTCTGAGAACTGAGCAGTACCTGTTTTCTCTGTCCTTTTGAGCTTGTGTGATGGTCCTGTAGCTGAAGCCTGTTGAGTCAGCAGGTCTGATTCTTCTGCAGCAGAAGAACACGTCACCTCACTATTAACCACGAATCATTGTCTTATCAGATAATGCAATATTTCATTCCACAGTGCTCCTCGCATGACCAAAAAATGTTCATACCATCTGAAACTTGAGATGATTCAGATGCCATCATTTCTTTTTTTGTTCCATCTGTCCTCTTCTAAGTTTGTTTGTGCATGGCGTGACACAAAGAGGTCCCACTCTGCTGCCACCAAGTCCAAAAAGCTCTTTACTCTGCCTGCAGCGGCATCATTTTCAGCCTTTATATGATCCCCAATCACAATGTCACATACTGCCTTCAGCAAGTGTCCTAACAAAGAGATGGTGTGTTATACCTGTACTTGGAGCTGGTCAACCCAGAGGCTTGTTTTGCTGCTTGCACAGGTAAAGAAAATTTAGGTGGCACCAAAACATCTTGCAGCATCTCAGCTTCGCGGCCAAGGGACTTGGCAGCAAGTAAAAATCTACCCAACTCTTTCATCTTTTGACTAACATGACCATCTTTGATCGATCACTCCTGTGCTTCTCCAGCAGTCTATCTCCAAATACACATAGAGGGTCATGTCTGAATTCGCCATACCTTTATCATTGTGAATACTAAATGCCTTTTGATATATGTTTTGTATAATTGTGGTTATCATATAATCACTGTTTTAACATTATAGGCTACTCTATCACATTTTTAGTTATCTTAAAATATTAAGGTATCAGTCAAATCATATAGCTAGCTTAGTAGGATAACTCTGTAAGGCTCAATTAATATATTTGTAAATCATAAATTGTAATTCATCTTGTAGCCTTGGCTCAGGTGATTCTTGGTGCTTATGTTAAACTAATGGCATCACTCAGGACACTCCCTCTTCTCTACACTGGATGACAGACAAGAAAAATAAATAGTTTTCCCATTTTAAAATAATTTTCACTGTAACCACTGTCCTACCGTCATGCTCATTGTCACCGCTGTCATCAGGATTCCCATCATTGCTGTTTGTGTTGCAGGGGTCTTCTTCAGATGACGGGATATATTCACTTTCCAGGTCAGGAATGGATTCTGACAGAGAGTTATCTGTGGCACAGTCCTCCTGAAAGAACAAGCAGATTAGAATAGTAGTTATTCAAATAATGAACCTATAAAGTTTTGCAGTTGGGCTGCATTGCTGTAGCCCACAACAAAATAAAAAGCATAAATATATACACACCAATTCCTGTTGTGCCTTCCTTTTTTTGTTCATCTGTAAAATTCAGAGTAAATTTGAAACATATTGACAATGTTACAGAAAAACCGTTACAAATAAAGCATACATCAGCTTTATTTTCCTGCATAAAGTTGGCATATCTTCAAAGACAATTTAAATAGCTTTAACTTGTGAGCCTCTA
>NW_018128007.1:392932-404587 GCF_001952655.1 Monopterus albus | reverse complement strand
CACCCAAAAGGTCCACACAAGAAGAAATGTCCACACAAGAAAGGTGTTCCGTCAGGGGTTGGTTCGCACAAGTATATAAAGACAAACCCCCCCCCACACACACACACACACAAGGGGTAAGCTATACAAAATAGTCCCAAGCAAAATATAATGATAAAACATTTTTGAAAATACTATACTTTCCTCTCTTTCATTTGACTTTCATTGAAAAACAAAAACAAAGCAGAGAAAAATACCCAGTAGGAGCAGGAGGAACTGAGGACACTGCAGAGGCTTGTCATGTCAGAGTGCACTCTTTCTTCATTACCTCCGCCAAGGTGGAGGCAGTGTTTTTACGGCTGCTGTTTTGTTTGTTGGTTGGTTTGTTCACAGCATAACTCAAAAGTAATGAATGGTTTTGGATTACATTTTTGGAGAGGCAGGATATGGCCCACAGAACAACTGATTAGATTTTGATCCAAATCATCATCCAGATCCAGATATTTTTAAAGGATTCTTCACCACTGTGAAATAGGGCCAATACATTGTTTTCAGTCATGTGACTGGCACACAGGCCTGGAGGGCAAAAACCCCTTCCAACCTGGCACCAGACACTCGATATAACCTGTTAATTTCCTATTTATGTTCTATTCAACGGCTTGTTGGTTGGAACAAAGGGATCCAAGTCATACTCGAGAGCCATTCTTTTTATCTTTGTGCCCAAATTTCACTGCCTGTGTACTAAAACGACCCCACCAACAGAGACAGTGATCAGTGGTGGTTGAGCAATCTGACCTGGCAATGAAGACAGGGAGTGGCGCTAGCAAACCAAAGCAGTGGATCAGAGAAGTAAAACATTTTCTGATTTTTTTCATGGCGGTTACATTCTAAAGCACAAATAAACATGGGCATAGCCCTGCACAACCCTACTGGAAGGATTTTATGTGAATGCAGTCAAAGCACAGGCTTCATCCTTCTGTCTGCCCTGTGTGTAGCTAAGTCCTGCGCTCAGTCAAACAGGCAGATGCATAACTCATATTATGATGAACAACTGAAGTTTTTGCAGTAGGTGTAATGGCATTATGGGGAAACTGATCTGCCTTGGTGGGCTTTGTGTTGTCTTGTTACATATGCATTTAAGTTAGGAATATGCAAAGTAATAGGAGAGGATGATTATGCATTATTTGACACTGGCAGTGTTCACCTGGAAATTCTGTGTCTCTGTGGCAGAAATAAAGTTGCATTAAAAGGTGCTGTAACTAAGATTAGAACCATTGTCTTCTGAAAACAGAACAGGATGTGCATGTCTCAGTTATCCTACCCCCCTCAGTTATAGCTGTTATCCCTGACTTTCTGCTGTGTGTTGTCAAAGATGTGTTTTTGAATCGCTAGTAATGCTGTAATGTTAGACCTTTGTGTGACATTAGCATTCTCCTGGACTGACAAACATACTCGTTAATCAGCTAACACTAGTGTCGGACTGGAGGCTGTCCGTTGCAACCGGGCATCTATAGTTCAGGTTTAGCTTTAGGGAACAGGATGAGGGGGCAAAGAGTGCTAAGGAGTGGTTTCTGGTGTGAACTTGCTTTGAGTCTCACTAGACTCTTGAGTGAAAAGAAATCAAGTAGAGTACTTTTAAATATAGCCTCGTAACTAAAACCAGACCATTTGAAACAAAAATAAAACCATTAAGCAAACATTATAACTGCAATGCAAATGGATAGCAGATGGAGAATTGTGGTTTATCAAACTTTAATTTAAATTTCAAATTGTACCTAAATTGTTCTTTGTTTTGTCAAACACTGAAGTGAGACTGCATTTACCTTAGTGTTACCATATACACAGCCACTTACTCCAATCTGCTGCAACTGCTTAATCTGTTTCCTGTGGTGTGCTGTGTGTACCTTTGATTTGTCTTATACTTAATCTTCTTTTTGTTTTTTTGTTGTTTCCTAATGTATCACAAATTAGATATATATAACACTGTTATGAGTAATATTTTTGAGTAGTAACAGTTTTTCACTGGCGCAGTTTGTAATCAAGACTGATTTCTGAGCCTAGTGATTATACATCCTACCTGTGAAGTGCAGCTGTGAGCTCTCCTTTCTTTGCAGAGTTGGTCTTGTGTCAGACTGAGTCCAGGAGCTGACTGCGTAATGAGCTGTTGTCTGCCTAAATCAGATCACACAAGGACTGTGGTGGCAAACTCGGTGAAAACCACAGTGCACATTAGCTCAAAGCCATTTCCATGGTAAAACTGACCCTTGAGAGTATCATGCTGGCACAGCATTTTCCTCTGCATGTAGCTGTTGTTCAGAGATGTTCAGATTGCAGTTTTCACAGTTTGTATAACATGAACAGGCACATTTCAGACCTCTCAAAAAAAAACTGGGATCAACCAATCAAGTTAAATTTTTTGTCCTGTCAATTATCTACAGCACATCACTGCAATAAAAGAGAAGAAGCTGTGCAGAGGAAGATGTGTCAGCAAACAAATGGAATATTTGTTTAGAATCATTGATACTGAACTTCTCCAGAAACACAGTGACTTGGGAGGACAAACTAGTTACTGCATCAGTTTCTCGTCTCTTACTACTGTCAGTTGTCTCAACCCTAAAGTACAGCAGATACTGTGTAAAACATCCATTACACTAAGCACTTTGTCCAGGTATACAGTCCCTCTCCCCCTTTTGCCATTTTACCCCAAATTAAACAATGGGGCCAGTGATACAGTTCACAGTCTGGTGGAGCAGACCCCAGAAACCCCAGGGTACAAGGATGTAAATGCTGCATTCTTTAAGTGACTGGACTACCATCTTTACATCAACAGAGAACAATGGCTGTTTCTTGCTTGGAAGCCAAGCTGACTAAGTTGAAGCATTTTCAGCTTGGACCTCACTTCAATTTGTGCATCCAATAGCAACATACAGCTGTGTATGTGTCTTGACTTTGTAATAGATTGTGCTGCCTCTGAATCTACATTACTGGCTGTAAACATCTTTACAGCTTTACCAATGCTCAAGATAAAACTATAATCTGAGTTTAGACAAGTGGAAATTATAGCCTGAAGGTGACATTAAAGATTATATCACAATGCTTCCTAAACTGACCACAAAAGGCCACAGCAGGTTTATAGTCATGTGCTGAGTGGTTGAGATATCTTGTTCTGGAACCAAGTTTTAGACCAAAAGACTGACTGTTCAGTCAGTCAAGCCAGTATTTTATCTTTAACAAATGCCGGGCAGTGACAGAAAAGTACACAGGGAATATAAGTGGATTTACCATAAACATTCTAGCAATGATTCAGTAAAACTCCAAACCTTGTACTGGCACTCTGTGTTTCAGAGATAGAATCGGTGAATTAACTGTAACTGAGTTTCCATTGTAGTTTTAATTGCTGGTGTGAAAACATTTTTCTGTGTGAGTGACAAACTGTAACATGAGGTTTCTACCTTGACTACTCCTGCAGTAAATCTTGCACATAGTAGCTATAACCAGGCTAGGGAATGGTTGTACTGTAGGTACAGTGCCATGATCATATCTGAGTAGATTAATGTCTCCTGACCAGATGAACAGCCTCAGGGCTTCAGTTACTATGGGACACAGAGTCCCATTAAGAATTAAACAGCACGTCCTCCATCATTAACTGAACATGTCTGGTGTCTTCTATGGACTCTTTTGAACATTTGTCAACCACTGAGAATGACTGATGACAAACTGTGCTGCTGGCTTGGGGTGTGCAATATTGGCAAAAAGTGATATCTGGGTATTTTGGGGGATTTTGTCAGTAACGATAAACAGATTATATTCTGTGTCTTTCAAAAATGTGTTTATCAGAATTTTTTTTTTGTTTTGTTTAAAGATGCATTATCAAATTCTGGGTGACTTGGGGCAGTTCAAACCAAAACACAACACAACACTGAGAGTCTTTCACTTTATTAAGTTGATATGAAGAGCTACCAATTGGCTATTTATAGTTTGAACTAAACATGGATGTGGGTTTTTTGTCCCCCATCCCTTACACTGAAATCATATTATACAGCAGTCTTTTAATGGTTAATATGAACAGGGGGAATGATTACACTAAGTAAAACCTGCTTCGGTGTTAATATGGGCACTTGATAATTCTCTTAAGATAGAATGGAAAACCTGTGAATATATAGTTATTGTGATGATGAAGCTCCCCTAACAAAGTACTCATTTTAACCTCAACAGTGATTTTTCCCTAAACCTACAGTAACCACTCATTACTAAAACACTTCTGGAGGAAACTGCTGATGTGGTTCTGCTGATAGAGGCATCAGACCAGAAAAGGCTTGTTTGTGTTGTCCTAGAATTTCTGGACAAGCAATTTTTTATAGTTGAATTTGGGGGAGCCGTTGGTCTGTCTGCTGTCTGGTGCTGAGCTTGTAGTGTACAGAGGTTTTATCTGAGCTGTAAATATGCCATAAAAGCAAAGGAATGAGCTAAAGGAGCCTAAAGCGCTCCATAGTGCTGACCAGAGCTACAGAGTGACTGATCATTGTTTGAACTTTTTTTTTATAAGTGGCTCCTTTCACATCACTCATACCCATTTGGTCCATTGTTCATATTGATAAAAACTCTATTATCTCTATAAGCATTGTCACTTTGCTAATGGAGCCATATTATAGTTCCACCATTTCTGCATGTTATGTAGTTTTGCTCCAGGTTGCCTTTAATCATAAGTGAATCCACTTATCAAATCAGTTTAAGTAGCTTAAAAACTACTTTTAAAAGTGTTTTTACTTCACTAAATAAATTTGAACTGTTTTATGCAACAAAAGCTATAACTTAATATTTTATCTAATGGTGATAATATAGTATAGCTTTTTCTAATCATGTTAACACAATTGGTCATTTTAAATCTGATAGCAGACCAACTACCCAACTAGCCTCACACTGACACTAATATTTCAACACAAGATGTCATTCCCCCTTTTTTTGTGTGGGCCTACCTGCATCATATTTTACAGTTACTAAAGGTGGTCTGCCATATTTGTTTCCAACAGCATTTTTTTTTATTTGATTGTAATATATAATACAAAACATAACATTTGTTTAAAAAAGCATTGCTGATTTTTCTTTTTATTCTGATGCCAAAGAGTATACATGAAACACTGAATAAGATTCAATAAGAGATTCATTTGGCCATTGATTGGGAACCAGAATAGAGCCCATCACTACTGTAAATATTAATCTATCACTATTGTTTGTTTCCAAGATGACGGCTGCACAGTTGTTCACATACTGTATATTGTTCAGATGGATCTTTGATGGTTGTAGTGAGACCAGTGGATTCTGGAATCAACAGAGAAGGTCACATAGAGAAAAGAAAGCAGATACTGTCATTACATAATTCCTTGGGAAATTTTGAAATTCTGGTTTGTGCAGAAGCAGGGCTGAGAATGAGTACAAGCAAAATATTTTTAAAGCTTAGATGTTTATTCACAAAGCTCCTTTAAGCAGTCTATGAAAGAAGTGGAATTTTATTTCAGTTTTATCCCTTAGTTCCCCCACCAACTTTTACATGATAAATTAGTTGCACTTAAAAGCCATTTTTCCTTTTGATTAAAGCTGTGGGAGCCTTAATAGTTATAAAGGAAAAATCAAATTCATCACAAGTTCACTGGAATAGCAGCACTGTAACCAGATAATTTATAATTGTGAGGCAGAACCACAATAGCATTTCTTTTCAAATGTGCAAATTAGCAGGACAAGAAAAGACAGGGCAAGAAACTAAGGGAGGATGAAGAAGCAAACTAAGGTAAAGGAGGATAAGAGAGGATGCTGGGAGATGGATAGAAAGTGACTGAGTTAAGGTGAGGCAGGAGAGGAGGAGTTAAGATGAGAGCAGTAAGGGTGACAGAGAGGGAGACTGAGGTAAGTGAGCCCTTAAATTGGATTGTAACTTTAAACTACTGATTTAAATGTTTCAAAAGCCCCAAATGGAGTTGAAATATGCTGCTATTACACTGAAGACTGTTGCAATTATGTTTTTAGAGGCACAGTGATTATAGTGCAATCACAGCCCCAAGCAGTGCTGCAGACACAGAGGCAGCCTGTTATAGAAGGAGGCAGGGAGACATTTTACTATAGATGAAACTTCAAGTAGAGTACACCAAGCATTCGGGTGATAAAACACAGCTGCCAGATTCAGCCTTCTCCCTGGTGATGCTAAGTGGATGGTGGAAAGGTATACTATTATACTATGTCATTACCTGAGTTAGTAGATGAACCTGTATATCATGTCAGTATTACTCTCACTAACCTCTTAAAGCCTGCTTTTAAAAATCATGCTGTACATGTGTACTCAAATACAGTATATACACTTTATTCAGCATATCAATCATCATCAGTGACATAATAATTATATCGAGGGAAACATTAAAAACAGACTCCATAATATTAGAACTGCAGCAACTGCCTGCTGGGAACATAAATCAAATTGAAACCAGAACACATAGACGTCATTGCTGGAATCAGTGCAGCATCTTAAACATCCTTGAATCTACCACAGAATCATTCATTCATTCATTCATTTTCTACCGCTTGTCCCTGAACGGGTTCACGGGGGGCGGAGCCAATCCCGGCCGGCAATCGGGCGAAGGCGCGGTACAGCCTGGACAGGTCGCCAATCCATCACAGACCAGAGAATCATGTCGAAAAGTATTTCTTAGAACCCTTATAACTTGTACTGTTTTTTGCCTGACAGTAGTGATGGGCAATATGACCAAATAATAATACAGTATTTTTAGACTATATTGCGATACACTTTTAACATTTTTAAATCTCCTCTAAAACACTTCATACAAGCTCAATTTAACCCTTTGATGCTTACAATATGATGATTCTAGTAGTCCCTGCAGCACGTCTGCATTAAAACATTCTTGTGTTATATTCATTAGTGGTCTCCATTGAAACAATTTAAAAACTTGCATGCAAAGAGGGCCTGAAAAAACTTAGAATAAGGCATCTGGATGTAGTTTTAGGTAGATGTTTATGAGACGGCTTCCTCGGCTCTGTCCAACTGGTTTTGAACAGGAGGTGTTTATTCCCCTGGGTGGTGTTTCAGTCCTTCGACGGCCAACAATGTCCCCTAACGCTGTTGGCCGTTGAAGGACTGAAACACCACCCAGGGGGATAAACACCTCCTGCTCACCACCAGTCAGATAGAACTGATGAAGCCTCTTGGATGACAGGTGAAATGTCTTATACTTAAAACTACGTCCAGATGCTTTCTTCTAAGTTTTTTCAGCATACTATAACATGAATGACTGAGAATTTGCACGGACATGCAAAAAGGGGGAAATCACAACCAAGTTAAATTGAAAAAAAAAAAAACAACAGTATTTATTCAAATGAGGCAATTGCACACAGACTTGTAGCAGCTCTTAAATTGAAATAAATAATGAAATGATGTTTTGCTGCATAATACATCATTTAGCTCAGATCAGCTTCCAGCTCCCTGACCGCACTTCATTTAGTACCACTTCTGTCATTTTGGCTACATTTTGCACTATGATTGGTTTGTGTGCATGGATATCACATTATTCCATGTAATTACACTAAATCTCATAATAGTCAGAATAGCATTATGTTTGGTATGAAAACAATGTAAAAACGTTAGACGCATATTGGACGATTTATTTATATTGAACGTTGTAAATTAGCTTTTTGTTACAAACACTAAACAGTGCATTGAGTCTTTGAACTTTGAACTATGCACAAAGTGTTTATTTTGTCATATGCACAGGTAGGAAACGTGTTTCCCTGTACAATGAAATTCTTACTTTGCTGTCCACATGAATGCCACAAAATACAAATGAAATATAAATTAGATCAATAACACAAAATCTAAGGCACTTTAAGCAGCAACAAATGCAGCAATATAATAAAAGAATATAATAGAGAATGTATGCTGCATGGGAGCAGCATGTGCAGCAGTCAACAGTAAAGGCTGTATTGTATTATAAAGCCTCGTTCGGTTCTTTCAAACCAGGAACTCAGTGAGACGAAGCGGACCACTTGAGTATATAAAAAAATATAACCGTGCTGGTTTATTCAAAGAGTCACAGGCAAGAATTAACATTACACGTCCAGGCATCTTCCAGCCCCAGAGCTGCTCACAGGCAGCCCGGAAGAAGCAAGACCCCGAACCTAGAAACCTATACAATATTAATCCTTCTGGGCTAGCCCCATCCTAGACAGGCCACGTCAAACCGTGACGGCACCTGATATGCCAGCTTGGCAGCTGAGCAGAGCAGTAGACAAAACATGAAGAAAATAATGTGTGTGAATGTTGATTATGTGGTGTGTATCTAAAAACACTGTAACACAACAATTCACATTAAGAAAAATATTATGGTTACTTTTACCGTCATAATAACATTTATTCCTGACCGCAGCCTTTCTCTGCTTTAACTAACCTTGCATTTAACAGCCTGAGGAAGACATCCTGGCTACACTAACATCTTCTAATACAACAGATCTCTAAATATCTATCTAACTAAGAAATAACCTAACAACAGCATAAATGTACTGTATGTTACAATTCCAATGGTGTTGTCCATAGTAAATAAGAATTGGACCCACAGAGGTAAGTTACCTCTGTTAGTAGCAGAGGTAACTAAGTACATTTACTCAAGTACAATTTTGAGGTATCTGTACTTATGTATTTTCATTCATTTCTCCTACTTCATACTTCACTACACTTCATAGAAAAAATATTGCACTTTGTACTCACTTTGAAGTGATTTCACTATATCAAAGGGTTTTATTGGACAACAGCTTTAATGGTCCCCTCACACTGGAATAGTTAGCTCCTTCCTCTTCCACAGCAAACTGGCAAAACACAGGTAGGCATTAAATAAGCAATGTAATGCTTCACAGAGACAGGAGACTCGTTTACTTTTCATATAAAGCTGGTGAGGCACTGGCAGGCCGACACCCAAATGATATTTCTTTAGCATGGAGCAGGGTAGGACTTAGCTTGGCAGGACAACGGTCATGTAGGAGTCAGAATCCCTCAGTGATGGCACTGTCACAGTTTGGACCTTTGCTTCCTGGTTTTCTGTTGGTCTTTCCCCCAGATTCCCTGTCTCTCCCTTCACGTCTGACCTACACCAACGTAATCATCTATTATCACCTCCACCTGTTGCTCATTATCTCCCAGACTTGTCTCCCATATATGCGCCCTCTTTCCATTAGAGCCCTGTTGATTCATCACCCATGCTTCTGTGCTCTCGGGGTACACTGACGCTTCCATCTTCCTCTGTGTTCCCCTGACTCACTACCCGACTCTCCCGCCTTGTCCTGTACCTGCCTCTGCCTCACCTCTCCTCTACCCAGTAGCCTGACCTTTGTTTTCCAATAAACTCCTTTTTCGTTCCACTCCCAGTGTGTGTCTGTACACTGGGTCCACCTGTACCAGCCTGTGACAGGCACAGTGGTTACGATGAGGTAGAGTACAGTGAGTGACCAGGAAATCCACCGGTAAGTGTGGTGAAAGACAAGGACGCTTTGACAAGGAGGTATTGGGCAGGGGTCACTTAAAAACATAGGCGGTAATGACGCTGATGGATGATACCTGGGTGAGCTCCGCCCGCAGAGGGGGAGAGGAGGAGCCAAGAGAGAAGATAAAAACAATATTGAAGGCAGACAACAACAAGAACATGACAGAGCTCTAAGACAAAAGGGATTTTGTGTTGCTCTCTTATGTTTGTTTTTACCAGTCTGCGAGGGGCTGACAATGAATGATGATGACAGGAAATAAGCACAAGCACAGAAGAAAACCCTGAAAAAACACATTAAATAAGATATGACTGTTCTGACAGTGGTCGTATGACAAATACTGGATACAAATTGGATCTAGGACTACATATGCACTGTTTTGAAAAAATTGGTTTGTTCACACATCTGTGAAAAGATCAGATCTGTCACTTGGAAGGGAAACAATCACACTTGAGCGTACGGTAGATGAAGTTTAGCCCACCGAAACTAGTGAAGCACAGGTACAATAAATTAGGGTGACATCTGTTCTTCTTTTTAACAATAACTTGAATGAAATACCACAGCCTTGGCAGAACGAAAAAGGTTCTGCGCTTGTTCTCACTCCGTCTGGCCGAAGTGACCTGTCTGTCCCACACTGTGATCATCATTATAATGGTCAACATCTTGGACAAGAGAACTCAACAACAGTGGCCAGACTTTATTTTTTTCCACTGATAATTTGCCAGTTTGATACAAACTGAGTTTGCACTGACACACACTACCTACAGGATGTAAATGTAGGCTGCCCTCCTTTGAGCTTCGGGGCTTCATGGTCCAAAGGCTGACAGCTTGTTAGCCTGTTAGCATGTGGATATTAACTCCTGATTCTTGTTGCCTTCTGACTTTGGAGAGACTCATTGCTGGAGTTTTGTTAAGTTACAAGCCTTTTAGTTAGTGATAGTGTTATTCAGTTTATATTTTGATTTAAATAGCTTCAGGTTATTTTTTCTGCTACTGTCATGATACAACAAAGATGTAATTTTTTTGATAAACATAACATATAGCATCAACACAATTATCACCATAAGTTGTGTAAAAACAGCAGTTCCATAATTTATCAGCTTTATGTAGCCTACAGTGTAATTTTTGTATTTTGTAAGATAATGAAGCACAATGCTTTACTTCCACTCAGTACCACCATATGTTCATGAGCCCTTTACTCTGTGGTCTAAGAGCCAACACCAAATATTTGGTACATACAGAGGTCTTCACTCAGTATATATCAAGATAAAATGGAATGGAAACGGAACACTCAAGCCTCTTGGTACCTCTCTAGACAGAACTATTGTATTAGATGATGTCCACAGTATATGCCAGTGGCGGGCCGTGCATTTCGCACCTGGGCCTTCAGTGGGGACTTACCCAACTTAATTGTATGCATGCTGACCCACCATCCATACCTTGTTTTCATGGTCTTTATTATTATTGTATGGATGCTGATTCAGCATCCATACTATGTTATCCTGTTCTTTATTATTAGTGTGGATGCGAGCATCCACACTCTTGTTATCTTCTTCTTTATTGTATGGATGCTGACAAGCATCCATACTATGTTATCCTGTTCTTTATTAGTGTGGATGCTCGCCTCCACACTCTTGTTATCTTCTTCTTTATTACTGTGTGGGTGCGTATGTTACAGGGCTAAAGAATGAGGGGCCGCTCACTCTTAATGCAACACATTTATTTCTGTAAAAGACAGAATGCAGTACAGTCATCAGGAGTACACTCATCAATTACACCCTGGAGACTCGCTCATCCCGTACTGACTACTCTTCTTTGACTGGCGTCAACTACATCTAGACCAATTAACCTTAGCTCAAGTACTACTAACACACATACAATACATAGTACTGGCAGAACATAAGAAACAACCAATGTCATTGTAGGCGTATTACAATAGTGGTTCAGCACTTGTACACTTAGGCAGGTACATCATTTTAAACAGGACCACCATGAAATTACAAAACGATGTGTTTTACCCTTATTCTGTTGTACTTGTATGAACTCAACTTAATACAGTTTCTACTCATTGTTTCTAACCAGCGTTTTTAACGACTCGTTCATTCTCTCATGAACTGACTTATTTAACAAACATATATGAAATCA
>NW_018128007.1:388611-389586 GCF_001952655.1 Monopterus albus | reverse complement strand
GGAGTATACGGGCATAGATAATCCCTTTTCCTCTACAACACACACTAGGCTAAGGAGTAAATAAACTTCGACACAACAGTTAAAAATTAAATGGGGGGCAACTATCTTTATACTTAAGTCATACAGTGCCACACGTATTTATTATTCTGATTTCTTCTGTACGTTTTTCGGCGATTAATTCCTTCAGCATTCTTTCAGCTACAAAAGGTATCAAAATGTTCAGCTTTTTAAGGACATGTGTGCTTGTATTTTTGTTGTTTGTAACATTTATACTTTTTCAGCTATTTAGCATTTTTAAACAAATTTTGCCCCATTCAAATGAATGGGAAAAATATTCACATTTTAATATCTTCAGCATACCTTCAGCTAAAAACACCATTTCAACTGTTATCTGTTCAGCAATTCTTCAGCTATTCATATTGTACACAGCTTTTTGATATCTTTTACAGTTTTTGCATAATTACTGCTTATATTTTATACCTCATTTCCATAGCCACACCCTAGTAGTCCTCATGGTGTAGGACTACTTTCATTTTGTACGACACACATACACACAACCCTACTTGTTTTACCTACTTTTTGGGGACCAGTGGGAATATATTTTCACTTCTTAATAAGTTCAGCATATTGTCAGGTAAAAACGCCATTCAGGTATCAAAATGTTCAGCTTTTGCCCCAGCTAAAAACACCATTTTAACTGTTAACCCATCAGCAACTCTTCAGCTATTCATACCGTAAACAGCTTTTTTGATACCATGGTTTTTTGCATAACTGCTGTTTACATTTTATGCCTCATTTCAATATCCACACCCTAGTAGTCCTCAGGGTGTAGGACCACTCTCTCTCTCTCTCTCACACACACACACATACAGCAACTCTTCAGCTATTCATACTGTTACTGCTTTTTCATATCTTTTATGGTTTTTTGCATAATTGCTGTTTACATTTACTATGGTGTCCAGTTTTCATGTCTGC
>NW_018128007.1:386486-387634 GCF_001952655.1 Monopterus albus | reverse complement strand
AAAAAAAAAGGTCAAATTAAATATTGTCCAAATGTTTTAATAAAATGTGGGGGGAAAATTCTGCTTAAACAATATTCTATTACTAATCAATGTTTTTTTGCAAGTACAATATTTCCAAATATATGACCAGTTAGCAAAATATAGAATTAGTGTCTACTGCCAATTGGATTTATCAGAAGACAGGACAAGATAGAGCAGGACAGCAGAGAAACTCAAAAAAGATAAGCAGATTAGGTACCACTATCCTGATTGTCCATAAACAAGGGCACCATTAAATGTGTTCCAAGAAATAGGTTCATCAAAGTGTTTCAAAATTCATCAAGCTGTGCAAAATTCCAAAAAAACTGAGTGGGACAAGAAAGATAAGAATTCCTGTTAAACATAGGTACAATAGAGGCGTCGGACAGCAGGGCACCTGTAAGACAAAATGAGATATTCATTAGAATTCTTTTCCAAAAAGAAATTCAAATAAGCAACTTTTACTTGAAATTTCAGTGTTCAACTGCAAACCCTTCTATTCTCCCCGAGAATTTTCAAGCTTCATACTGGTGGGTGCCTATTTAAAGCCGCAGACCTACGCTAGCACACTACAGCTCCTGGCAGAAGAGATAACTAGCCTGGGGCTAGAGCATCCTGACTTTCCACTCATTGTTCTAGGGGACTTTAACAGAGCAAATCTCACCCACGAACTGCCCAAATACAGACAGCACGTCACCTGTCCCACCAGGGACAAAATCACACTGGACCACTGCTACACAATAAAAGACACCTATCGCTCTGTCCCCCATGCAGGCCTCGGACTCTGATCACTGTATGGTCCATCTTATTCCAACCTACAAGCAGAAACTTAAAGCTGCGAAGCCTGTGGACAAAACAGTGAAGCGCTGGACTGAGGAAGCTAAGTCAGAGCTACAGGCCTGCTTTGACTGCACAGACTGAAGTGTATTTGAGACTGCAGCTACAGACCTGGATGAACTCACTGACACTGTGACATCTTACATCAGCTTTTGTGAGGATGTGTGTGTGTCCAAAAAGACCTTCTGCACATACAACAACAACAACAACAAGCCCTGGTTCACAGCAACACTCAAGCAGCTTCATCATGCCAAAGAGGAGGCTTACAGAAGTGGGGACAGGACTCTGTACAG
>NW_018128007.1:381050-381687 GCF_001952655.1 Monopterus albus | reverse complement strand
CATCTGCCTGCGTGCAGTTTGGAGGTGCAAGATACCTGAGCGTGTAATGTTAATTTTACCTGTGATCCTTTGAATAAATCAGCACTGTTTTGAAGTTACTTGGACTGTCTCGTCTCTCAGAGTTAGCAATGGTAAGAAGAACCAAAAAGTCCTTCATTATATACAGTAATTATTCATCTTTTTGCCTTCATAGTTATTCAAGTTTTTTCAACTTCGACAGTTGTTCAGCCCTGCATCTCATGGTTCAGCTGTTTCAAACTACTTCTGCCATTTTTTCATAACCTTCAGTTATTTCAACTTCTGCCATTTCTTCTAATCAATTTCAGCAATTGATTACAGGTATTTCAGCCTTTTCAGGGCCTTATCAGCATTACAGCATCCACACGCATTTTCGACAGGAAATGCATTTTTCTAGTTGTGTGGATGCGTATGCGTATTATTCTGGTTTCTACCACTGTTCGTCGGCATCTAATTGGTGCAGCATACTTTCACCTAGAAGGGCCATTGAGGTATCAAACTGTGTATCTCCTTAAGGACATGTGTGCTTGTACACAACTTTTTTTTAACTTTTATACTTTTTAAGATATTCAGCTTTTTGTACAGAAATTTCCCCATTGGAAATGAATGGGGCAAAATT
>NW_018128007.1:374889-377265 GCF_001952655.1 Monopterus albus | reverse complement strand
TCATCTCTGCTACCTCCATCTCTGCCTCTTGTCTTTTCCTCACTGCTACAGTCTCTAACCCATACAGCATAGCTGGTCTCACTACTGTCTTGTACACCTTTCCTTTGATTCTTGCTGCCACTCTTCTGTCACACAACGCTCCTGGCACCTTCCTCCACCTATTCCAATCTACACTCGCCTCTTCACCTCTTTCCCACACTCCCCATCACACTGGACTGTTGACTCCAAATACTTAAACTCCTGCACCTTCTTGACCTCTGTCCCCTCTAACCTCACTGTTCCACTTCCCTCCCTTTTGTTCATACACATGTATTCTGTCTTAGTACGACTGACATTGTACTCCTCTCATACATATCCTGAACTACTCTGACGTACTTCACTGCCACTCCTCACATCCTCATACAGTACCATAGCTCCTCTCTCAGCACCCTGTCATACGCTTTCCTTAAAGACACAATGATGCTCCATGTGACCATCTCTATACTTCTCCATTAACATTCTCAGGACCAAAATTGCATCTTGTGAATGACTGCCTGCTGTGAACCAAACTGAGTGACCATTTTCAAGTCTCAGGACACCTTTGCAAGTGTTTTGAGTTAACTAGCTGATTCGCATGTCACCATATTCTAATTTATTGAGATAGTGATTTGGTGGGTTTTTGTTAAAAGTGGCTCAAAATCATCACAATTAAAAGACCCAACAGCTTAAACTACCTCAGTCTGTGTGTACTGAATTTATGTAATACACGAGTTTCACTATTTGAGTTGAATTACTGAAATAAATGGATTTTTCCACGACATCCTAATTTTTTGAGATGCACCTGTAATGATGCTGGCTGAAATTCTGCAAATTCTGTTGCCAATCCTGACAGACTGGGGCTTACCAGTCAGAAGGTTCAGGATCCAGTTACAGAGGGTGGGCGGTGCTTGGCTTCCTGTTTATTTCCGTTTACATGCCCCAGCTTTACACCATATCATTCCACTCATCTGTTGCTTATTATGTCCCGGTCCTGCCAGGCATATATACACCCTGTTTTCCGCTCATTCCCCGCTGGTTCATTACATTACTCTCTACACCTGACACCTGGATTATTCGTCCCAAGGTTACTGCCCGTAATTCAGCGTTCCAGGCCTCCTACTTCTCATGCCAGTTTGCTTTATGCATCTCTCCTACCACTAGTCCGTTGTGCTTATCAGCCTGGAAGGCAAGCCGTTTGTTTAACGGACTGAGTAAGTTCCTGGCCCGATGTCTTTCTGTTCATCTGACTGCTAACACCTCACTGTATACTGTGCACCTGACGCTACGTTTTATTCTTTAATCTGCTATCTTTAGTTCCCAGTCCTTTTGTTTCTGTGTCTGTATCTGGGGTTCACACCAGGCTTAACCATAACAAGAAACATTTCAGGTCTGTCTTTAGTCACGTCATTTATTCACAACCTCAACGTCTTTTTGAAGGCAGTGACTTTGTCAGTCTGTTCAAAGATGTTGTGTCCTATACCTTGCATTTGACACATTTAAAGTGTTGAGGTGCTCAATCACATCAACAAGACACGCCACGAGCACGAGCCAGAGTTTATCACTGAGCATCTCAGTATACAGGGAGTTATTGTGTGAGAGGAAGGCGGTGATTTCATGTTTAAGCTCATAAAACCATGACATTACTTTTCCCCTTGAAAGCCAAGCAAATTTCTGAACGACACAGCAACTGGACATGATCTAATCGCAGGTCTTTGCACAGCTGTATGAAACAACAGCTGTTCTTGGCATGCCGTTTAATGTAGTTCACTATTGCTATGGCATCTTTGTGTCAATGTACAGCTTTAAAACGGCACCAGAGTTCGCTATAAACTGATTTACATCTGCTGATTTTTACTAACATATTAACATTTTCAACAATACTGAGTCATGTTTAGCAGCATACTCTATCAACACTTTTACTTATTTTCACCAATTTTGCATGTCATAACAAAATTACAATTCTTTCATGCATATCTCGCCAAAAATTAGCCATGAAATATGATTGGATTTCTTACCTTGTCCATGTTTGGGCTTGGAGTGCCCACCCGAACTTTCTCTTGTCTTCTCCGCCATTTGGAATTTTACGTGTAGAGTGTTGTACTCTTCCAACACCACTAGATGGCAGTGTAAGTGTTCATTATGTGGCCAAAAGGTCTCAGTTAAGCAGAATTAACTTCTGTGGTAATATAACCCAAAATGTGATGTACATGCAATGGTACGCCAGGTCCTAAGAGGTTAAGCAGCAACAGATGCAGCAATATAATAAAAAATATATAAGAATATAACAGAATGTATGCTGCATGGGAGCAGCATGTGCAGCAGAGTCAGTGTGCAATTATGCATGTAACACAAAATCTA
>NW_018128007.1:370011-374781 GCF_001952655.1 Monopterus albus | reverse complement strand
ATCTTTATAAGCACAGCATAGTTTCAGCGACAAAAGCCATTCAGGTATCAAAATGTTTAGCTCTTCAAGGAAATTCCTGCTTGTATATATTTCATCTCATCCTTCAGATAATTCAAAAAAGAACTTCAGCCAACTCTTCTCATCCCTCTGATGTCCTGGCTATTGATTTCAGGCATTTTCAGAGCAATGCATTAGCAAGCTTGCATCTACAAGGACATTCATGCTTCTACTCAGAAATTTTCTAAACTTCATACTCTTGAAATATTTAGCTTTATTTTGAAAATCTTGCCCCATTCAAATGAATGGGAAAATTCTACTTCAGCATACTTTCAGCTATCAAAATGTTCAGCTCCTCAAGGACATTCATGCTTCTATTCAGAATTTTTCTAAATGCCATACTTTTAAAATATTTAGCTTTATTTTGAAAATCTTGCCCCATTCAAATGAATGGGGAAATTCCAACTTCAGCATACTTTCAGCTAGTGAACGCATTCAGGTGTCAAAATATTCAGCATTTTCAGGGCGATCTTTCAGCAGTCAGCATCCATATGCATTTTTTTCAGAAAATGCAATTTTCCAGTTATTATTCTGGTTTCTTCCGTATGTCTTTCGGCATTCAACTAGTTCAGCATACTTTCAGCTAGCAAAACCATTCAGGTATCAAAATGTTCATCTCTTCAATGACATTCATGCTTCCATTCAGAATTTTTCTAAACTTCATGCTTTTTAAAATATTCAGCTTTATTTAGAAAATCTTGCCCCATTTAAATGAATGGGAAAATTTTAACTTCTTCATGCTTTCAGCTATTTCAGCTATTAAAATGTTCAGCTCCTCAAGGACGTTCATGCTTCTATTTAGAATTTTTGTAAACTTCATACTTTTATCATATTTAGCCTTATTTTGAAAATCTTGCCCCAGTCAAATGAATGGGGAAATTCTACTTCACCATAATTTCAGCTATCAAAATGTTCAGCTCTTCAAAGACATTCATGCTTCTATTCAGAATTTTTCTAAATGTCATACTTTTAAAATATTTAGCTTTATTTTGAAAAACTTTCCCCATTCATTTGAATCGGAAAATTCTACTTCAGCATAATTTCAGCTATCAATATGTTCAGCTCTTCAAGGACATTCATACTTCTATTCAGAATTTTTCTAAACTTCATACTTTTTAAATATTTAGCTTTATTTTGAAAATCTTGCCCCATTCAAATGAATGGGAAATTTTTACTTCTGCATATTTTCATGTATTTCAGGTATCAAAATATTTACCTCTTCCAGGACATTCATACTACTATTCTGAAGTTTTCTAAACTTCATACATTTTAAATATTTAGTTTTATTTTGAAAATCTTGCCTCATTCAAATAAATGGGGAAATTCCAACTTCAGCATACTTTCAGCTAGCAAAAGCATTCAGGTGTCATAAAGTTCAGCATTTTCAGGGTGATTTTTCAGCACTCAGCTTTTATACACATTTTCTTCAGAAAATGCAATTCTCTAGTTCACCTCTTAATACCACCACTATAATGTCGCAAATATAGAATCCATCAATACTATACAAAAACGCAATATAATTAGCATGGGATCACAGAGAGGTATTTCGCGTATTGAGGGTGAATACCGTTTTTACTAAAGCAAGAAACCCAGTTAAGACACCTCCAAACCTCTACACTACAACCGCAACTGCGCCAGGTTCATCATTCGGAGCAGTTCAGAATCAATATTTATCTAATTAGATGACAAAAACATACAAAATTTAAATTAAATAATCATACTCACCAGAGATGCTATTTATTTATAGACAAAATCCATCCTCATAGAGGCGATCCCTGCGTTTCAGTTCCATTAGTAAGTCCTTTTCTTTTTTTGCTCTGACCAACCAAATAGAGGACAGAAAAATATTGATGTTATTATAGGCCAGCTAGCTGGCCCTGTGAGACGAATTAGAAATCTGATTGGTTAAAGAAACAGTCCTATTGCTAATACAGTTGAAGTTACATTGGCCAGCACTACTGATTCTGAAGGCCCTAGGCAGATTAGATTAACATGGCAAGACATAGAGGCTGAAATCTGATTGGACAAAAAATTTAACATCCACATACACGTACTGGAAGCGGTGCAGCCAAGAGAAACGCTACGAAATGAAGAGAATAGACTGTTGGGAATAAATTAATACAATTTCATGGAACAAATATTTGAATTTAGGTTGTAAATTAGGTCAGTGCTTCTGATAGTGTTTAGGCCAGCAGAGAAGGCCTTGCTGGCCCTGACGGCCCACCACTGGTATATGCCAATGGTTTTTGAAATTCTTTACTTCTGAGGAACTTGGTTATAGCAAATACAGTCACTATATGTTTATAGGAAAATATTGAAGTTAGAGTTAAAACAAAGCCACCATTGTTACATTGTGACAGGACACAGAATCTCCAACATCCCACATCAAAGTCATATAGGTTATTATGACAGTTTTTTATTGTACCACCCTCTGGACAGATTTTAGCTCCACCACTGGGACAGTTCTAAGAACAACTAATGTACATTGTTCCACTTGTATTCCTTCTGTGTATGTGAAGTTGATATATATGAGGAATTATTAAGCACCTAATAAATTAACAAGTTTGTCACAAAGACTAGGCTCCAGATAGCCAATGAGCCCAATTAGAATTGCAAGACTATCACAAACTCCATTAGCCAATAAATACAGAAGCGCAATTGTGTGAGTGTATAGGAAATTACATACAACTGTGTCTCAGTTGTGCCTGCTCCTTAAACTAAATGAGCCCAGCTTTGTCAGCCAACAATGTGTTGCTCCTTTGTTTACAATTAATTTCAACTCTTTGTTTTATCAAGGTCATGAAGAGTGACAACATAATCTGTTTCAAAAAAATGTCAAGTAACGTTTGTTTATGTTGAAGTAACAAGACCGTCTATTGGGTGTAAGAATTATGACTCTTTCCATCATGAAGAAAAAGAGGAGATATGATGATGTTGCTACAGAGTTAGAGTGTATCATTCTGGGGACCCTAATCAAATTATGTATTGTGCTGTTTAAGTTGGAAGAGTTTTGATTTTATTGCTCTAGAACAGTTTTTTATAAAATGTAAGCAAATTGTTGTCTAATGTCTGATGATGTTTTATTCTTTTATTGTCTTTATTCAAAAGCTCATGAACAGACCCAACAAGGAGCAGAATATTTTAGCAGCAGACATTTTTACTTGTCAAAGCAGGAAAAGCACAGGTGGATTTAATAACGATGATGGCTGCATTCCATTTCGGTAAGCCAGCTCTGGTGTACATGTTCACTCACTGGCACGGCTTACTGAGACATGTAATGGAATAAAGCCATCACTGATGTCTGTGTATAGTCATGGCCAAAAATATTGGCACCCCTGCATTCACTCTCCCAGAAAACTGTTGCAATCTCAAATTCTTTGGTATTCTTATGTTTATTTCTTTTGTTTGCATTGGAACAACACAAAAACAAAGAAAAAAAGCCAAATCTGATCCATTCCACACAGAATTCCAAAGATGAACTGGACAGAATTACTGGCATCCTCAGCTTAATATCTGGTAGCACACAAGGATCAAGGATGACTTTCATCCCTGGCGATGATCTCCACTGAGTCGGAGAGACTTTTAAAACTGAAGGACAACAAGGAGGACTTCTACAAAAAAGTCATAGATATTTTTGTCCAGAAGGATCGGTGCATGCATTTTGTGTAGAAGTAAAGGTAAGACCATAAACTTTTATTATTTCTAGTTTGAAATAAGCTCAACTGGAATAAATTTTAACCTCAAATGAAATATGCGTCACATGTTTGTGTGAAGAATGCTGATATGAGATATAAAACATAACGCATTGTCTGTTGTCAATCAAATGATGATACTCTTTTGGGTTTATTTGTATTTGTAAATCTTACTCTAAAAGAGTCAGTGCCTCACCAGCTGTCAACCTCACCGCACGTCACTAGGTTATAGGCTACCCTAGATTGATGCTGAGAAGAGGAGTTACCGGAGGTGAATTGTTGAATCAGGTGAGCTGCAATGAGTAGCTGCAGAGAGGCCAGGTCAGACGGAAAGGCAACAGCAGGACAGCAGCATGTGCAAAGCGCACAGCAATAAATGCTGTCAGAAGCAGTCCTCCACACAACAGGGTAAGCGCTAGCAGAGATAGCAGTAACAAAAAGTGACAGTCTTATCTGTTGGTTGATCGGAATCGATTTGTAACAGAACAGGAGCTGGTGCGTCTTGAAGTGCGTTCAACAACAAGCCTGTGGTGACTGAGTGAGGGCTTGGAGTTTATGTAGGCCAGGTGATCGTTAGGCAGATTTTCTTTGATACCGCTGACCACAGTATTCTGCTCTCCCCAATTAATCAATATGCTGGTATCAGCACACTGTACTGAAATGGTTTGATTCATATTTAGATGGGAGGAGCTTCTTGTTATTTATAGAAGCCTATACAACATCAATTGCTTCTCTCACATGTGGTGTCCTGCAGGGCTCCATTCTTGATCCAGTTCTGTTCTCACTTTATTTACTTCCACTGGGCTTAATTTACAGCAAATATGGCGTATATTTTCATTGTTATGCTGACATTCAGATTTATTTGCCTGTGCATGGGAAAAAGGCTGTTCCTCTTCAAAACGTCTTTGTGTGATGTCAAAACTTGGCTGTTACTTAATTTTTTTCACATCCATCCATCCATCCATTTTCCTCCGCTTATCCAGAACCGGGTCGCGGGGGCAGCACTCTAAGCAAAGATGGC